>NC_051307.1:37092163-37395193 GCF_015220235.1 Choloepus didactylus
TTCTCAGAACACCTCTCTTTCTTTCCTTCTCTTAATTCTGCTTTCTCTGTGTGGTCTCATTCTCAATCAGGGTACTTCCACAGAGTGATCAAGATGGCTTCCAAGAGGTCTAACCATATATTCCAGAACTTGGTGCTTGGCACCTCCAGTAGAAAAATAAATCTCTCTCCTGATCATTTCAAGAATTAGCCACAGCCTAGCTTTGGTCGCTTGCCCATCTCTGAACTAATTGGTCTGACCAAGAAGATAGAATAATCTTAATGGTTATACTTATCCTGGAGCCAAGGAATCATATGGAAGGAGCAGTGGAGATGTGGCTTCCCAAAGAAGATTTGGATGTTGTTAATGAAAAAAGAGAAAAGTGATTCTGGCAAGCAAAAAACAGAAGAAGAGTCCTTACTATACCAATTTCCTTCCTTCTTTTGTCCAAACTGATCTTTTTTCTCTAAAATGCTGTTCCCCCTTTTCACCTGACTCACTCCAAATTCCTCCTCTGGGTCTTAAATGATTTCCCCTCAAAGATCCTATCCTGACTCCCAAATCTAAATTAACTCCCTGTCTTAGTCCTTCATTGCAGCCTGCCTTTGGATTTTACATTACTCATCATAGTTGGTGTGCCAGTTTGGATGTGTTGTGTCCCCCAAAACACCATTATCTTTGATGTAATCTTGTGTGGGCAGACCTATCAGTGTTGATTAGATTGTAATTCTTTGAGTGTTTCTGTGGAGATGCGCCCCACCCAGCTGTGGGTGATGACTCTGATCTGATAATTTCCATGGATGTGTTGCTCCGCCCATTCAGGGTGGGTCTAAGTTGAGTCACTGGAGCCATATAAATGAGCTGACAAACAAAAGGAACTCAGTAAAGCTGAGAGTGACATTTTGAAGAGGAGCTACAGCCAAAAGGGACACTTTGAAGAAAGCACTGGAGCTGCAGATGAGACAGTTTGAAGACGGCCGTTGAAAGCAGACTTGCTCCGGAGAAGCCGAGAGAGGACAAATATCCCAAGTGCAACTAAGAGTGACATTTTTGAGGGACTGCAGCCTAGAGAGGAATGTCCTGGGAGAAAGCCATTTTGAAACCAGAACTTTGGAGCAGACGCCAGCCACATGCCTTCCCAGCTAACCGAGGTTTCCTGGACACCATTGGCCATCCTCCAGTGAAGGTACCCTATTGCTGATGTGTTACCTTGGACGCTTTATGGCCTTGAGACTGTAACTGTGTAACCAAATAAACCCCCTTTTATAAAAGCCAATCCATCTCTGGTGTTTTGCATTCCAGCAGCATTAGCAAACTAGAACAGTTGGCGAGGTTGCACTTATTTGGGTGATTATTTATGCAATCTTATCTGTACACTCTGTGGAGCTCACCACTGCATGCAGTTAGACATGCTCCTTCTGTCAAGACACAGATATGAAAAAAAGTAACTGTGACATATGAACGAAGCATTGAAAGAGCTCAGAGGAAAAGAGGAGTTCTTCTGGTAAAGACAGGTGGGATAAGAATGGGGTGAGAAGGGAGGGGATGCCAGGCAGGAGTCCACCATGTCAGAGGTGTGGAAGTATTGAGCATGCAGAATATTAGGGCAGCGAGAAGTATGTGAAGCTGCTGGAGCAAGATGGCAATGGTAGCTTGGTTTTGAAAGGTAGATTGAATGTAGATATTTATGACTTGCTAAAAAGATTGGATTATTCCACTATACCAGGGACTACAAATTCAAATGCTGTGTGGGTCAGACAGGTCCTGTAAATGAGAAACACAGGTCAAGTTAGATAGTGGCTGATATCTGGCCTCCATAGAGGTTGGTTAGGACTATGTCAAACTGGAGAGGGAATGCCCCTCTTTAACAGACAGCTGCTACTGAATTCCATCTAATGGCTGTTTTCTGGGAGTTCTGCTCCATGTTGCCTGATCTTAGTTTTTCAACAGAAGCCAGAAATCTTGATGTTTATGCAATATCTCCAAATTTTAAGTATTGACAACTAATTTTAATTTAAAACCCAATAGCTCTACAAAAGAAATATGTCTGTGGGCCAATTTTAGGCTATGGTTACCAGTTTGAAAACTCTTTTGTAAATTTATGGGGATTGTTAAAGTTTTTAAAGCAAGAAAGAAGCGTCACCAGATTTGACTCAGTTTGCTTTGTGATTTACAATTGTTTCTAGCAGTGATAGGAGTAGGGAGAGATGGGTAGAAGAGAACTGAGGAAAGAGATCAAAGAGATGGAGATGTATCAACCATTGTTTTTGTCCCTACAAGAGATCATGAAGACTTGACCTAAGATATGGGCAAGGAGATTGAGAGGAGATGATAGATTTGGAGATGTTTCAGAAGTAAAATTATGAAAGTTGGTGACATGATGGACTTATGGGGTGGGGAGAGGAAGGAGCCAAAGATAATGACAAAGTTTCTAGCTTGGGAGACAGAAGGAACAGGATGCCATGGTCTGAATAGGGATTGTAAGGGAAGGAGCCGGTTTGCAGGAGCAGATGGAGGTATCTGTAAGTTGTCCAGTTGGGTGCATTGAATGAGAAACTGGAAACACAAGTCAATATTTGGAGAGAAAGATCTGGGCCACAGATCTGGTTAGAGATGTCTTCAGAGTAAGGAAACAGTCAAAATCATAGCAGGGTATGAGAGCATATATAGTTCCTGAGAAAAGTACATAGCCTTTTTCTAAGGTGGATCCAGAAAAGAAGAAATCAGTAAAAGAGGACATTAGAAATGCTCTTGTTCAACCCTTTCCTACCCACCATCATGTGTTAAAGAGATTAGTTCATCCTTGGAGTTTCTATATTTGCTGCCTCTACTTCTTCATCACCTGCCTAATACCTCACCTTTCCATGTCTCTGTGGTTTTAGAAGCACAGGATTACCTGAAGACTCCCTTCTATCTTGCCATCAAGGGTGTGACAAAATATTTGTTGTCTACCTTCATTTCAAGTACCTTAATCTCTCTCCTTTGCTGCCTTTATTTTTTCCAAACTCTACATGGGCTTTGAATGGAGAACTGCATTCAATCCCTCACCGGCTGTGTGGCTTTGCATGAGTATCTTAACCTCATTGAGTTTCAGTACAATGTCTACCTCCCAGTGAGTTGTTTGGATTAAGAGCAGTAACTTAGGCCAAACACCTATTCCTGTGCCTGGCCCTGGGCAGGTACACGTAAATAAAAACTCAACTCCAACTCTCACTGCGCTTCCTTATCCCTTAGTGTCCTAATCCCTCTATTGTCATTTACCATACTCTGCTTGGAATCCAGTTATGTTCATTCATGCCCTTTTCTTCCTATTATAGTTCAAACTCTTTTAGGACTAGGAATGGAACATATCTGAATTCATATGTATGCCTCCTTCATGGCACGCAGTGTGGGCTCCGTAAACAACTACATAAAAATATGTATGTGGCATCTGCAAATGAATATCTCAATAAATATCTGGAAAAGTATAGGTCTCAATATGTATCTATCAAAGATTTGAAACCTGTTGGTGAATTTTAAACTTCATGCTAATGTGAAAAATATATGAAAAAAGGATTTTGATTTTATGACTCAAAATCAAGTCATACTCTGTAAATTTGCTTATTCATAGAGTCAGAAACCAGACTACAGGTTTCCAGAGCCTGGGGTGGGGTAGGGAATGGAGAGTTAGTGCTTAAATTGCACAGAGTTTCATTTGGGGTAATAGAAAACTTTTGGTGATAGTAGCACTACATTGTGAGCATAATTAACATCCCTGAATTATATATTTGAATGTGTTTAAAACAGGAAATTTTAGGTTGTATATATGTTATTAGAATATAAATGAAAAAAAATCATAAGGCTACACAACACAAATGGTGAACCATAATGTAAACCATGGATTATCATTAATTGTACAATTATAATAATATTCTTTCATTGGTTGCAACAAATTTCCACACTAATTCATGGTGTTAATAATGGGGTGTAGTGGCAGTTATATGGGAAGTCTGCATTTTCTGCATGATTTTCCTGTAAATCTACAAGTTCTCTAATAAAAATTTTTTTAGGTTTTTTTTTGAGTGAGTCATATCCTAAATCCCAAGCCTTTGGGGCAGTAGTGTGTTACCACAGGTTTTGTTGGGCTACACTCCTTTCTGAGGTAAAACACTAATCTGTGCTATCACTGGAAGGAGCAGCACCATAACTGCCCCACTGGTAACTAGTCTAAAATCCAGCCTCCTTGGCACTCATGGCTGGGGAAGGAGCAGGAATCACAAGTCCCTGGAGTGAGGCCAACATGGAGTCAGCCCCTGTTTGCCTAAAATCTCACCTGAAACTCTCTTTAAAATTACGTTTCTCAAACTACCTGCCCTGCTGGGTTGGATTTTGACTCAGTTCCCTTCCATAAATGTGGAGAACAGAAAAGCATTGCTGAACACATCAAGGCAGCAGTGGAATCAGGGAGAAAGTGCTGACAGGAAAAAGCATAAGAGGACAACTCCAGTCTTGTTTCTGCAATATATTAACCGGAACCCTGGGGTAGCTGCTCAGCAATCTGGGTTCAGATTCCTCCTCTGTAAAATGAGGATACTAATACATGTTGTATCAGCCTCCAAGTCTCCTGTTGGGATCAGGTCAATGGATATTATTTGAAAAAGTGAGCTTTCCTCTGAGTCTTTAGCAGATAAATAAAAAGGACAACTCAAGGGAGGCTTCATCCAGAAATGACATAACACTGACATGCTATCCAAGGAGGAAAGAGTTTGCTCTATTTAAAAAGGTAAACCTAATATTTGTTTGATAGTAGAGAGTGAATTCTTAGATCTGTCTCGAAAATACCTCATAAGTATTTACTTCAGGCTTCAGTTTTCTGTGTCTGCTTGGAGCATAGTTATTCCTTAGAAATATATTCCTGACCTAGTCCTTAATACGTCTTTATATTGGTGGCTCAAGAAATTATGGTTTGGTGCCGTTTACGCTTGTAAGAACCTGGGAGAAGAGTGGGTCATTTGTTGGGCATAATCGTCTTAAATAAGCCGTCCGTGGCTAATCCACAGCTCGCCCGCCTGAGCTAAACAAAGAAAGCAGTCAGCAGAGCCGCAGACACTGACCTCTGCACCCTGGCTGGACCTTGCACCGGGCAGCCTGGTAACAGGAAGGCAGCAAGACACATTTTGAACCAGGGGTTCTAAGGCTGTGGTGAGGTTCCGGACAGGGTGACAGCTGCACTTTGCAGCATGAACTTTGTACCTAGACACAGGAGCATTTAATCTCCATAACAGGCACTTTGTTTCATTACTTATTAACAGCTCCTCCTCGAGTAAAGTTCTTTGCTAATGGAGCTTTAAAATAGGAGCCCTCTCCCCATGATTCCCGCCACAGAGATGGGCATGTGCACTCGTTTGCACTGTAGGTTCCTAACGTGGACTCATGCTTCCATGGGGGAAGCTTTTCCAGTGTTCAAAATGGGCCCTCAGGGAGGTGCCAGTGTGTAATTACTGCTCTGAATGTGAAATGCTGCTCTTCGCTTTGCACTCAGAGAAGGTAAACTATGATCCTGGCTGCCATTAAATGTCACATCAGGCAATGACTGATGTCATTTTACCTCTCTCCACTCTATCAAAACTTTTCCTTTTGGTCTTATTTCTCATCTTGGGCCCATTCTTTCTCCTTCTCCATTTTTTCCTCCTCTCCTAATTTCCCTCAAGTTAAATGTTGGTGACTCCGGTCACATACATCATTTCCCCAGCCAGTGTACCCAAGACGTTGCATTGCAGCTGGAAGTCAAAGCAATTTAAGTGTACTTTCAAGTGTCCTCCTTTTGAAATAAACACACTAGACAATTTCAACTCCTCAGTAACTGATACTCTGTAAGCTTGAAGATTTAGCTATTTAAAGAGAGACTCTGAGCTCCAGAAAAGGGAGAGTGAGATTGTCAGTGAGCTAAATATTATTAATTACCGTTTACAAAATAAATGCTAGTTCTACCAAAAATAGTCTGACTTCCATGTCCCCCAAACTAGGGTATTTATATACACTATGCTAATTGTTCAAAACTGCTCAAGAAATAGGCTTTGTTTCTGGGACCCAGGAGATGGTGACCAGAGGCTATTCATTTAGTAACTAACAATGACCAAAGAAACCCTTTGCTTGAGGGTTTGGGGGGCCCAGAAATTAACCTTTTACCACTTGGCTGCTTTTCTATTTTTGAAGTAGATGAGCTTAGTTCAGACAATAATTCACCCTCTTCTCATCTTTCATTCTGTTTAAAATGCCTGTGTGTCTAGCTCTCATTCATAAAGGGGTCAGCCCTGGAGCCCACCCTGTCTGGGGCACGATGTAACAGTAACTCCCAGTCTTCCCTGACCCTCCCTCACACCCCAGTCACCTGTATGCCCTCCAGGGTTCAGCCCAACCCAGCTCCCTGTTTCAGCCTAGAGCCAAGTCCATTGATGCTGAAACTGGTTGACCAAAGCTACTGAAAGCCAGAGTCTAAGTTCACACAGCCCTGTCTTACTCTCCTCTTATTTTCTCCTAGGTTACCCCCTCCCCCTTTCTCCCCTTCTCTTTTCTTCTATTTTTCTTTTCCATTATTTTTTTAGTTAAATTCAGTTTTATTGAGATATATTCACATACCATGCAATCATCCATGGTGTACAATCAACTGTTCACAGTACCATCATATAGTTGTGCATTCATCACCCCAATCTATTTTTGAACATTTTCCTTACACCAGAAAGAATAAGAATAAGAAATAAAAGTAAAAAAGAAGACCCAAATCATCCCCTCCAACCACTCTATTTTTCATTTAGATTTGTCTCCATTTTTCTACTCATCCATCCATACACTGGATAAAGGGAGTGCGATCCACAGGGTTTTCACAATCACACTGTTACCCCTTGTAAGCTACATTGTTATACAGTAATCTTCAAGAGTCAAGGCTACTGGGTTGGAGTTTGATAGTTTCAGGTATTTACTTCTAGCTCTTCCAATACATTAAAACCTAAAAAGGGTTAACTATATAGCGCATGAGAGTGTCCACCAGAGTGACCTCTCAACTCCATTTAGAATCTCTCAACCACTTTATTTTGTTTCATTTCACATCGCTCTCTTGGTCAAGATGTTCTCAATCCAACAATGCCGGGTCCGGATTCATCCTCAGGAGTCATGTACTGTGTTGCCAGGGAGATTTACACCCCTGGGAGTCAGATCCCACGTATGGGTGAGGGCAGTGAGCTCACCTGCTGAGTTGGCTTAGCTAGAGAGAGAGGGCCACATCTGAGCAACAAAGTGGCACTCAGGGGAGACTCTTAAGCACAATCATAAGCAGGTTTAACCTCTCCTTTGCAGTAACAAGTTTCAAAAGGGCAAGCACCAAGATAGAGGGCTCAGTATACCAAACTGCCAGTCCTCAATGTTTGTGAGAACATTAGCGACAATCCAGGTGAGGAGGTCCAACACTTCTGCATTTCTCCCCAGCTCCTCAGGAGGGCCCTGCATATATATTTTTATTCTCTGCCCAAATTACATCGGGATGTATCACTATTACACTCTAACCTACACAAACCTACCATATCTCACTTCCTATTCAAAGTTCCATGTAATTATGGCGTTTGAGCAAACTGACTGTAGAAGTTATATTGTTTAGAAAATATAGATTTTGCACCAAATAAACATTTCTTCCCTTGGTGTCACATAGAAGTTGAAGTTTTATCACACAGCCAGTTTCAACCTTTACCCTTTGGCCCGAGTTGCCCTAGTCTTAAGCAGATCTGCTTCATTCATATCTCTAATTGAAGTCTGGGGTCTTTTTCAGCTTCTTTTTTAACACTTGCTGTATGCGCTAATACTGACATTCATAACTACCGAGCTCTAGCTCTGAGTTTCAGGTGTCACACAGATACCCAACATTTCAGAGACCTATCAGGTTATACACAAAGGGCTCATTATTTTTTTAATTTGAAAGCAGTCACTGTTTATTAACTGACAAGATTACAAAAATAATCATGGTAGACACCTTAGTTCATCTTTCTAATAAGCCTATTGATCGGGTCTTCCCTGTTACCAGCCTCTCCCCCTTCTACAAAATGGATGGTCTTTTTCTTCATTTTCCCTCTGGGAGAAGATAATTTGAAGGGTCACAGAAAGTTGTTTGCTTCTTTGAAACATTTCCCAACAGTATAGGTCTCATGAATCAGGTCCTCCATGCAGATGATGCCATATTTACCAAGAGATCGTACAATCAAAGAGTTGTCTGTCAAGGCAATTCACTTCTTATTGATTTTGCCATAAGCACACTTATGGATCAGTTCACTGACTGAGGTTCGGGTACCCCCATGCAGTATATGGTTCCACAATTCTCAGCATGTTAATCGAGGCCTTGTTGAGCTTAACAAAGGTGCCACTGAAGATCTAGTGAAGAAGAAGAAGATGCAACACTTTTCAGATCTTTGGGCTCCCACCATTCATACCTCTGATCCTGATGACAAATGCCAATTTGGGTTCCACAGATACATAGAAGTTGCTAGCTTTCCTTGCCCTTCTAGCCATTCAAATCTTGGTTCTGTACATCTGCCTACGTTGCTCATGATTGTGCTTAGCTTTTTTATAGACAAGCTCCTCCTTGCCTTTCGAAGTATCTTTTGGGCAAACTTCTTTCTCAAGTGCTTGATCTTCACTGCAGCAAAATTCTTTTGCTTTTTCTTAAGGGTTTCTGGCACAGCCGGAAATTTCTTCATCTCTTCGACACCCTCCATGGTTCCTGTTGGAAAAGAGTCTTTTTCATTTTTAACTTGCTGAAATACTCATCACTGGAACACAAATGAAAATGTATTGGAGGAGATCTGGCTTCTCTATCCACACTGCTCTCATCTCTACTATATTTTTTGCAAGCCTACCACACCAAGGGGATGAGACCCAGTCACTATCCTGGTATCTGAATTTGGATTATTTATAAGAGAAGAGACTCTAAAGACAAAACCAAATCCTTTAGAAACATTGATTCTCCAGCTTTTATGTTCAGTGTCATCCCTGGATGATCCATAGGCCCTAAATATCTCATTGTCATTATGCTCGGCTTTCCAGGTATCACCCCATTTCAAAACAGGGTGGCAGGGGAAATTTTCCACTTACAATAAAAAGTTAAAAGAAAAAGAAAAAGAAATTACCAGAGCAGGGGTTTCACTGTTTCCCTGCCAAAAAATGTTTTTGGTACTAAAATGCTGCACTTTTGGCAGCTGAAGCCTTGCCTGGAAGACTTCCCTTCTGCAGTGTGCTCCTTGCGTATTACTTTCCTCTTGAGGCACTCCAACATCTGCAGCTGGCTCTCTATCAGCTCCTCCCAAGGCCCTGGATTAGGGCTGCACCTGTACAGGATTTACTCAATCTAAAAAAAATAGGGCTCCTCCAACATGCATAATGACCTTTGCCCTGAAAGCAATGCAGTTGGACACTTTGGCAGCATGATTAGGACAGCCAGGGCAGCAGACGTGGTGTTCGAATTCAGTTCCAATCACCCCAAACAGACACGGCCATTGACCCTTTCCTCCCCTACCTGCCTCTCCATCCCAGAATCTTACCACCTGCTCCAGGCAAGAAGGTTTAGCAAACTGAAAGCCAAAGTTTTTGTAGACTAGATAGCTGATAGCTGTAGGATAGGAGACAAAATTGGTCTGATTCAATATGCAGGGTAATAATACATCCTTAAAGATGAGAAATATGCATTTTATTGAATTTGTTTTTAGAGTAAAGATAAAGTCAAGGAAACAAACCTGGTTATCCCCTTTGATTCCCAGCTCCTGACCAATGAGTGAGCACTCCCAATCTAATATGATTTCAGCATTTCATGAAAATCCTAAATAACAACAACTCCTTTTATTTTTCCTTATTCTTCGGTCACTTCTCCCATGACACACACATACATTCACACAGGACCAGGAGAGAAAAGATGGGAAAGGAGACAGTAATCTTTTAGTAGAGTGGAGAGGGCACTGGACAGGATCAGCAAACCAGGAGTAGCATCTGGGCCTTTCACTTAGACATTCACAATCAGTGTCTTTCATTAGTAAAATGAGAATTTGGAGGACAGAGCCACGAGTTCCAGTTTGAATCTATGGATCTTGGGACTAAAAAATGAAGAAGGGGAGTAAAGAAGAGGTAAAAAAAGAATAGAAGCATTGCTGAAGTACTGAAAGCAGGGAGGTGATAAACAGAGGGAAAGTGTTTTGTAAAAGAAGAATGCTATTGGTTTGCTTTCTACAGGCCATCAAGCTAACCTCTCCCGCAATTTCTGAACAAATCCCTTTTTCTCTCATCACATTCAGATCTTCTCTTTATAAGAAATATACAAATACAATTTTTTTTTTAAAAAAAAGAGTGGGGAAAATGATAAATTTGCCTATGACTAAACTATTTAGATAGAGTAAAAAGTTAGATCAACTTATTTAAACACTTCACATAATCAACTCCATGGACCACTAGTTTGCACCCCCAGTTTCTTCTTGGTGCCAATTTTGCATTTATCTTTGGCATAGATTAAGATTAACTGCCTCTGATTAGCTAAGATAGTTGCTCTGATTGGAAAAAAGAATAACACACTTTTTAAATGTCATCTAGTTACTGCTTCTCAATATTGGTGCTTGAATGATGCTCCAATTTGCTAGTGCTGCCATTTGCAAATACCAGAAATGGATTGGCTTTTATAAAGGGGGTTTACTTGGTTACAAATTTACAGTCTGAAGGCCATGAAAATGTCCAAATTAAGGCATCAACACAAGTATACCTTCACTGAAGGAAGGCGAATAGCATCTGGAAAACCTCTGTTAGCTGGGAAGGCACTGGGCTGGCATCTCCTTGCTCCCAGGTTGTGTTTCAGAATGGCATTCTCCAAAATGTCAGCGTCAGCTTTCAATGGCCATCTTCAAAATGTCTCTCTAAGTTGCAGTTTCGCTGAGTTCCTTCTGTCTGAGCTTTTATGGGGCTCAGGTAAACTAATCAAGACCCACACCAAATGGGTGGAGCCACAACTCCATGGAAATAATCTAATCAAGGGTATTACCCCCAGTTAGGTGGGTTGTATCTCCATAGAGACAACCTAATCCAAATGTTCAAACCTAATCAACATTAATACGTCTGCCCCCACAAGATTGCATCAAAGAACATGGCGTTTGGGGGGACATAATATATCTTAACAGGCACACATGTGAACCTAATCATATTTCTTACTCTACTCCTAAAATAGTACTCCCATATTAATTTGATATAAAAGGATCTGAACCTCATGAGGGCTTTCTCATCTCTTTAACTACTTCATCCCTTATCCATTTCAAGTTGTTTCCCTTACCCTCACTTTCAAGCTTTCTATTCCCTTTGTCATTTATTTATTTATTTATTTTTCATTTCTAAGGTCTATACAGGTATATAATTGCTCTGTTCCCTTTAGTGCATTCTTTTCTCACCTCAGGTTGTAGGACCACTTATTTACTGGCATAATTCTTGGATTAGTTTTTCTTATTTCCAAATGTAAGTTTAAGTTTTCCATTCATTGTTGATAGATGTACTTTTTCCTGAGATCTGTCCATGTCACAGTTGTACCAGTCCTTTGGTTGAGGCTTAATCTATCGTTCTCAACAAGGATGCAGGGAAAGCTCAAAAATCTGAGTTTGGGACTAATCTTTGTTGTGTCTGGTGGGGAGGAGAGGGGAAAGAGGAAAGCTGAGCCATTGAGCTATTTTCCCTGCAGATGCCTCTGAAGGAAGGGAAGAAAGGAGAAGGGGTCTAGAATACCCAGAAGGAAAGGAAATTTGGCATTTATTAAGTGCATCCTATACACCAGGCACTGTGCTAGGCTAAAAGAGTTTATATTCATCTTTTTTCCCTGGGGACAGAAAGTTGGGCCAGAAATCTGCATAGAAAATATAGTGTTTACCAGAATAAGAGATTTAGCCAAGAACCTCAAGTGGTACCTTACTTGATAATGGAGTCTGTGTAAACTTTTAATCCTGGTATTCAAATCCCTCCACAGTTTAGCTCCATTTTTCCCATTCATGTTTACTGCCCAATATTAGGCTTAATGGATCTTCTCTCAAGCCACCTCACACAATATTTTGATTTTTGCCCTATGTTCTTCTATGATATGGTGGGAAAATACACAATCTTTGGAACTAGCTAGATAGGTTTCTGAATCCTGGTTCTGTCATTAGCTAGCTGATATTTTTGAGCCTCAGTTGCTTCATCTTTGAAATGGTACTAAAGATCCTTTGGAAAATTAATGTAAGACTTGGAGACAATATATGCAAATGATCTAGCCTTATATCCCACATGCAGAAGGCACTCAATGAACTGTTATTTCATCATTATTATGATTAATATTGAATGTCTCCTTCACTGTCATCATCTTCTAAATCTTACTCATCAATCAACAGTTTAATATTCAAGTGGTCTCTGAAACTATTTTTTTTACCTCCAGTTCATTTACAGATTTATTTTCTTCATACAATATTATACTTGATCATATACTAGTTTGAATTGCACAAACTAGATCTTAAATCTTTGAATACAAAGGCCAAATCTTATGTGTCTCTGTCATAATACACATTTGGACCTTCAATAAATGATCAATACATATTGTTGAATTTTAATCTTTTCAGAGCATTTATACTTCTTGGGCTCCTAGGACCTGGGATCATATTTTATAATGTTAAGTTACACTCAGCGTGCTGCAAACTATTAATTTAAATAAAAAAAATTAGTGAATTATATAATGCAGTTACCATGGAAAATACAGCATTGAAATTTCTTGTCTCTAATAAACTGTTTTTTAAAAAACTGATACATGCAGTCACAGGTTTGAAAAACTTTCTGAATCTGGAATTAAAGTACACTGGAAAAACACTTTGTCATTCCTTTCAATAAATGCAAAAAAAAAAAAAAAATCCAAAACCTATAATTAGAATAAAAATGCTCCATGTACATTTTTTCCTCTTTAGTCCTCACTCAGATGAAATGAATCAACTGAATGTTCTGGGAATTGACCCTCTATATTAATAATCTGTGGTTTGCTTTGGTCAATACACTGATATATGTAGCACATGCAAGATTATAAATTGCATTTGGCAAAGTATACATTAACAGCTTAAATGATGACAACAAGATTTGAAGAAAGATCTAGAAATAGCTTTTTTTTTCTGCTGTGGAGAGCTTTATAAAAGTTAAAGGCTGTGACATGTAAGGTTCAAATATGAATCAGTCCTTGCCCATCTGCTCAGAGATTAGAAAACTCCTCACTGAACTTTACAGTCTGATCCACACCTAAGAGACACACCCAGCTTTGTTTCTGGAACCTGTGCCAACCAGCTTTCTTACCCTGAACAGGCTGTAAGAAACTCTTTTGTTCCTCTTTATGAGAATGTGTTTGTCTCACCATTTCCTGCATTTTTCAGTAGTTACTTCGATAGGTTATTCTTAGGAGCAAGCTGGAAGTTGCCGGTAGTTATTGCATTATCTACAAATCCCAGATTCAAAGACTAAAATATAAATTTTACCCTGTAGTGTCAATCTGCTTTCTAATCTATATAACCAAGTTTCCATTAATCATTGAGGGTATTTCCTTTCTTTCTTAGTGTTTTGGATTTTCTCAAGTTCTTTTCTAACTGTTCTATCTACCAATCCTTTGATACGGATTAAATTTGGAGACGTAGTTGATAAGGGAGGGCTGGAAAGTCTCTAATTTCTCTGAAATATAAAGACATTGATAGAAATTCTGTGGTAGAGGTAATAGAAACCCTAACACAAATTAATCTGAATGGTTACTAGATTACAAATAGTTAATATTTGGGTGGCAAGTTTTGGTTAGTAACCTCACCCACTAGTGTTAAGTAATTAGAAAAATCTCAAGCACATTTATCTATGACTAGTTTCTCTTGTCCAGTTGGTATGATATCCATTTGGAGTATCATGCAGTGATTAAAGTGCTCCATGCCTTCAGGCATCCTCTAAAGCAGGAGGTTTCTGTGTCACCATATCTGTTCCAGAAGAAAAGAAAGGGCAACGGACTGAATCAGCCCTTCAATCAACAAGCATTATTTACCATCTACTGTTTATGCATGCAAAGTAGTGTGTGCTTGGCCTGGGGAACATCCAGACCGGCATAACATCCTGTGCCCACACAGAGTCAGTTGCAATTAGGAAAGGTGACACACACCTAAAATTTAATCACACAAAAGAGAAATGGATGGGGACACTGCAGAGTCAGGTTATGGTTTCAGGTCCATCCTCTTAGAAAAGACATTTAACTTTGCTATGTTTCAATGTTGTTTTTTATAAAAATTAAGAATCCAATTAAATCATCTCTCAAGTTATCTTGAACTCTGAAGTTCTATGATTTTATGAATAAGAGTTAAAGACAGTATATAATAAATTCTAACATTTGGTGGAACTTACAACTAGAGGATTAGACACAAGGAATTGTTAGACAGGTTTATAATTAATCAAGGAAGGTCAGAAACCCTAGAGCTTGCAGGTCCTGGTGGTCCTAAGACTATGTCAGACCTTTGGAGATATCCAATTAATAATGGCCTGCAATGGTGGTCATAGTGTCTTTTACTGCCACCCGGAAGTCAGCCCTGGGCTCAATCCATCACTATCCACTTCACTAATACATGCATCTCCAAACTGTTTCTTTTCATTCCTCTAAAACACCATGCTCATTCCCATTGTGATAAGCAGAATAATGGCTCCTCAAAGATATTCGCATCCTGATACCCAGAGCCTTGACTATGTTACCTTACATAGCAAAAGACACTTTGCAGGTGTGATGAAATTAAGGTTCTTGATATGGGGAGATTATCCTGGATTGTATGGATGGGCCCAAGGTAAGCAAAAGTGTCCTTATGAGTGAAAGAGGGAGGAAGGAGAGTGAAATTCAGAGTCTTGAAGATGCAATGATGCTGGCTTTGAAGATGGAGTCAAGGAATAGAAGTGGCCTCTTAAATCTGGAAAAATCAAGGGAAAGGATTCTGCCCTGGAGCTTCCAAAAGGAAAGAAGTCCTGCTGATGCCTTGATTTTTGCCCAGTGAAATGCTTTTGGACTTCTGACCCATAGAAGAGTAAGATAACACATTTGTGTTGCTTAAGCCATTAAATTTGTGTAACTTGTTACAGCAGCAATAGGAAACTAATACATCCACGTCGGGGCTTTTGCACTAGCTGTTCCTAGGAGCTGGGAATCTCCTCTCCTCGTGTTTTTACATCACTGGCCCTCTTTGTCATTCATGTCTCAATCTATGTGTCACCTTCTTTTATCACAGAACTGAGGAACCATCCAAGCTTCCAGTTAATTTGCATCGTATATGTGTTGTTTATCGGGTTTGTTTACTGTCTGTCTCCCTCTCTATAATGTCAGCTCCATTTACAGCAAATAGAACAGTGTCCGGGCCCCATCAATATTTGTTGAGTGTAGAATCCAAGGAACCTAACAAGGTTTTGGTGGCTCTGAATCGCACAGAAAGTCTGTAGGACACAAACACACAAAGTAGCCCCAACACATATAATTTCATCATCTGTTAGCCATCGCAAAAGCCATCTGTTACCACTGAAAAAGCCACACTTCCCTCCATTCGGTTCTCTCTCCCCACCTACACGCATCTCACAGAACAAAGCTGAGAAAATATGAGAGAGTGGTCTGGACATCCCCAGAAAATAAATTGTGGATTAAGGAACATGCCTAATACGTGTAAACATCTTTGGATTCTTAAAGAATAAATGGCACTATATAAATTTAATGTTTAAATACTGAAGTTCCCTTAAACTGAAAATCCCACTCTTGTTTTCCTGTTTGATAGCCATATGACATTTCTATTCCAGCAAAATTCTGTTGCAGCAAAAAGAAGAGCACTCTTCCCCCTCTCTTGAAATGTGTTAAAATGGCATTTCCCCTTGTGTTGCATTTCCTTAGACCTGTGCAAAAACATCTCCTCCCAAGATAGAAAGCAAGGCACAGCTGTAATCGTGGGAAGCATAATGCTGTGCTCGGAATATCAGATTTTTAAATCTGCCAAAGCTGGAAAAGAGATTAAGAGTTAAGGCTGAAAAAACTGTCTTTAATGTGCTCTATTATGCACTAGGCATTACAGTTAATATCTCTCTTTGGATTTTGGTGACCTACTTTGCCAGGCTTACGGATGAGGCAATATGCATTGAAGACCACAGTTCAGTAAGGATTTTGAGTCCCCTTTCTTTCACAGATAGACCTTATACCCCTAATGTTATGGTTTTGGTTTTCATGTGAGGGGAAAAGAGAAAGACGGTGAGGAATTGGTGAGAGAAAGAGAGTGAGAGAAATACTTTTGTGTTTATATGACTTGCCATAAATAATACATCCAAGTTGGGGAAGAAAGGATGGGGTTTCAAAAGCATCCACTGTGTCTCAACCATAAATCAATTTTTTTGGTCTTTCAATATTTTAGCAAATTGTCTTATTAACTGCATTGGAAGTCTCCAGTGTTAGGCTTTTGCTTTTATCTTTCCCTTGACCAGAATTCACAAACTGGAAGCTATTGGCCAACTGAGGCCTGTAGACATGTTTTGCTTGGCAGACAATTGTTTTAACTCTTTTTTTTTTTTTTTTTTTTTAATTGGAGAGTCTTTAGATGGGCCTGTTCTCTCCAGTTCTCAGTAGATTCTACCATTCACTATTCTGGAACATCCATTTGGCTGTGTCACACTTCTGCTTTCCCTGTCTTCCTGGCCCTAATGCACTAGATCCTGGTCTAGTCTGTACCTGGCTAAGTGCCTCTTAGGAAATTCAACTCGGGATGCCTCCTTATATGACAACCAGGTTGTTTATTTTGCTGTTCCCATGGAGTTAGAATATGACTCATGGAAGTGACCTTATTTTTCACTCCCCAGTCATGATTTCTTCTGATTTGGGAATTTAAGTACTTGAAAAAAAAACACTTACAAATGTAAAAGTCAAATCACAGTTAGACTTATTTACACTTCATCTGTTATCCAGAAAGGATTTAGGATGGCTATTAGATGTAGTTATAAAAGTCTATGAGGAATTATTTTTATTTTAAAAAATATAATAACATAAGATATGGACAATCTAGGAGAATCCTGGCCATATTGATATTGTGTACATGGCACATGATGGACATGGGGGACTGCCATTTTGTGGAATTTATTAGAAATACGGTTTCAAAGTATAAGATTTCACACTGGGATGGGGAAGGCTCTGGGAATCCAAGGAGCAAGGAACTGCATGTATCTGTTTTTTTTTTTTTTTGTTGTTGTTGTTGTTGTTGTTGTTTTAATCATTTTATTGAGATATATTCACATAGCACGCAGTCATACAAAACAAATCGCACTTTCGATTGTTCACAGTACCATTACATAGTTGTACATTCATCACCTAAATCAATCCCTGACACCTTCCTTAGCACACACACAAAAATAACAAGAATAATAATTAGAGTGAAAAAGAGCAATTGAAGTAAAAAAGAACACTGGGTACCTTTGTCTGTTTGTTTCCTTCCCCTATTTTTCTACTCATCCATCCATAAACTAGACAAAGTGGAGTGTGGTCCTTATGGCTTTCCCAATCCCATTGTCACCCCTCATAAGCTACATTTTTATACAACTGTCTTCGAGATTCATGGGTTCTGGGTTGTAGTTTGATAGTTTCAGGTATCCACCACCAGCTATCCCAATTCTTTAGAACCTAAAAAAGGTTGTCTGAAGTGTGCGTAAGAGTGCCCACCAGAGTGACCTCTCGGCTCCTTTTGGAATCTCTCTGCCATGTATCTGTTTTTAAAGTGAGTCTAACTGGGCAGAATCTCCCACAAGAGACAATTCTTAATATAAAGTACAGAGTAGAGAAGAAAGGTGTGTAGAGAGGAGCAGATAAAGGCCTATCTGGGTACTACTAGCCAGGGCAGATTCAGAAGTGACTTGTGCACACAAGAAGGAAAAAGGAGGTACTTTCACAAGAGCCAGAAAATCCTGAAGCAAAGCACAATTTCCTTCTCAAGAGTCCAATTATTTTCTCTGCTCCTCTTCCACATCTACTTAATTCACTCCCTCATTCAAAGTTTAGGAAATCTTGGAATATTTCCACTTTAAGGCAACCCTGGTCCAAGCCACCATCATCTCGCAACAGACTTTTGCAAAGACCAACCTGCTGCCCTTGCCCACTCAGCCCTCCTCTACTCCAATCCATTCTCCACACAACAGCTAGACATGGTTTTTAAAAGAGCAAATGTAATTACATCAGGCATTTTCTTAAAAGCCTCCAGTGGATGCCCATTATCCTTACGGTAATGCACAAAACCTTTAATCGGACCTTTAAAATCTTGCATTATCTATCCCAGTGTTTTCCAACCTCAGCACTATTGACATTTTCAGCTGGATAATTCTTTGTTTTGGGTGCTGTCCTGTGTATTACAGGATATTTAATGGCATCTCTGGCCTCTACCCCCCTGAGGTCAGTAGGATACCCCCTCTCCCCAATTGTGAAAATCAAAAATATATCCAGACATTGCCAAATGTCTGCCTTTGGTTGAGAATCTTTGATCCACCTGGACCCTGCCCTACAACCAGCAGAATTCTGTATCACTTCCCCTCTCCCCCAACCTACAAATTTCCTGTTCCTTGGGCACACCAGCTCCCTCTATCTCTTTAAAAGCATTTTCCATCATTTTCAACTTCACTGGTTTTCTACTACCCTATCCCTAACTCTGGTTTATCAAATTCCTACTCATCCTTCCAGATGGATTTGTTCCTAATCCAAATATTAGCCTTCCTCCAGCCCCCAAACTTTCCATGTCTTCAAAGCACCTGCACTTTTGCACAGGGCTTATCATCACTGAAATTGCTTTTGGCATTGGTTCTCCCTTCTGCACTGAGAGCTCCATGAAGATCAGAGTTATAGTTGTCATCCTTACTGAAGTTTCTGAATCCTAGCACAGTGCCTGATGCCTAATGTTCCCAAATAAATTACCAAAGATAAGAAAATGAGATGAGATACTAAAAACCAGGATGCTCAGGAGGCCCTGAAGCTGCCCTCTTGGGGATTCTCTGTCAGGTTGTGTTATAGTAAAATAAAAATGGTTAAGTCCATGTAATAACAATATTGACTGAGTATTTAATTTCGGCCAGCTACTGCAGTGTTTACTTATTATATCTTATCATATCCTTATAATGTATCATTAAAACCATTTGACAAGGCAATAGCTATTAGTGTCTCCATTTTACAAAGAGGTTAAGTAAATTAACTAAGATCCCATAGCTAGAAAGTGGCCGAGCCAGAATTCATATTCCAGAAGTTGTACCAATAGGCCCTTGCTCTACACTCCTATACTATGTTACCTGTCATGAGTCAGAGAGCAGGAGGTTAAACCCTCAGCACTTCCTCAAATTGCATGATAGGACGTTATTTTGAAAATGCTTAAAATCTACAGAGGTTTGGAGTCAAGGTCATATTCTCAAGGTTAAAGATAAGAAATCATTCAGAAGCAGAAAACCAATTACCAACTGATTCTTCTCAATATTGTTTGAAGGGTGAGAGTTGGCCTTGGGACCACTGGAGTATAAACAAGGGGACAAAGAAGTTAAAGACTGTCTCCCCAGCACATTGCACCCATTTAAAGTTGCATTTTAATTAATATGCTTCTCTTGAAATTCATAAACATATCAATCTTTCATACCTCAGTGTGAATGACCTCAGGCCCATAATAAGAAAGTTTTCTTCTGATAGCATGTGTGTGTGTGGTGTGTGTGTGTATGTATGTGTGCACGGGTGCATATAATAATAACTGTTACCCCTGAGGCCCTTCAGGGTAGGGTAGAGATGAGTGTGTTGACTCAGAGAAGCGTACAGCAAGTTGTAAGTTTTTAATAGGGCCGCTAAATACTTAGTTCCAGAAAAGTAGGTGGGAGAAGGACACTGGATCTGAAGTGGAAAGATGCCAAAAGTAATTGCTACCCACTTTGCAATAATCCCCAGGGCCCAGAGGCTGAGAAAAATCATCCTGTGGGCCACCTTTGGCACTGTGAGCCTGCGAGAGAGTTTTCATGAATAATTCACTTTGCCAAAGTAGAAGTAACCATGGTTTGTAGTTCACTTTTCTTCCATTGATTTCATCTATGCCTTTCATTTTGTCTATCTGTAAAAACAAAAAGGATACTAATATTTATCTGTGAGCCAGGGAAGTGATTTATTAGGCAGCATTTATAAATCATTATTTTTGACATGCTAATAGTTCAGCAAAAGTCTTTTAAAAAATACGATTTTTTCACTGAGTACAGATTCGGGAGAATAATAAGCATTCTAATCATCGCCAAGTCAATTTTATCACTTCTTATACAGATAAAACGTCATCTACCCAATTTTGATGCATGTTCTCAAGTTCCAGAGAAGGCTCAAAGTATAAAGTCCATCTGTCTAATGGAGGTTTTGCCTATCAATCAAAACTGTCATTGCTTGGATTAACTTGATGAGATGATCAGCTTCTTGGAAAATAAGAAAAATGAATATACCATAACAATCCATGGTGAATTATATGGGAAAATGTCTCTATGCCAGTAGAAATCCAGGATCTTGTTACTTGGTCTCCTTTCAGGATGGATAAAAAGAAAATATTCTCTCAAACGTCGTGCCTTCTTCCCTTTGGCATCCTCCCCAGGCACTCTCTTGCTCATCATGATACTGGCCCCTCATCCTGGCTACCAGTGCCCTCCCATCTAATTAAAAGCTTGCACAATAGCAATGTTAAAGAGCTGGAAGTCTTTTCACTCTGAAAGCAGAACTCTGTCTCCAAGTTTGGGGCTCTGTGATATCAAGCTAATTCCATGGCATGGACACAAGTCTATTTTGGGGCAAAGCCAATGCCAGTGTCTACCTGTCTATAGTGGGAATGGGAGCTGAACTTGGCTGACCCTTGGTGGCCTGGACATCATGGCCTGGACATCGTAGCCTCTCTTGGAAATTTATGCCATGTAGTTTGGAAAGCAGTGAGGAGTGTTGCCTGCAAAGGGTACGGTTGCTGGATAGCCAAAATAAATTTAGAACCTCTCAAGAAAGGGATTTTCAAGTTACCCTAGAAGCAAAAATCCCTACTTCTCTTTCCTGCATCTCCCCCCCCATCCCCCATCCCACCTGCTTTTTATCCCTCTTTCAGAAGTGGAACAGAAGGGTAAGATGATGGCAAAGATAATCCTAAACTTATGCAAGATATTGATCTATTTAAAAATAAGTTTAGTTACTTGTTTAGCTCTCTGGGAAAGTCCTGCGTGTTCCTGTCAAATTATCATTTCTAAGATTGAGAGCATGTTGGAGGGAAGGGATCTCCCTACACAACTGCGTATGTCTATTTCTCTGACTAGGTCAGTAATTAATGTGTGAAATTTTATTAGTGAGTGAAAGGAAAATTTATTTTAATTTAGAAGTATTTCACAGAAACACATGGTGTCAGACATTCATAGAAAAGATGTGTTATTTTTTCAATGAACAAAGTAATAGAGGAAAGAAATGAAGAATAAAGGGTAGTGAGTTGTCCCCCAATAATTTCCCCTTTTCCTCCCCTGAGGTGGAAAAGCTACCTGCAATTTTGTCCCAGACTTCCACCCTTCCTCCAACCTTGCTTTATTCCAGGGGCACAAAGGAGGCATAGGGAAGTTAAGTTAAAATGAGGTTGCACTGAGTAAGGTGGGCCCGTAATCCAATATGACTGGTGTTCTTAAAAGAAGGGGAGAGAAGACACAGACAGACCCAGAGAATGCTCTATGAAGACAAAGGCAGAGAACGAAGTGCCACAGCTACAAGCCAAAGAATGCCAAGGAGTGCCAGCAAACCACCAGAAACCAGAAGAGGCAAGGAAGGATTCTTCCCTACAGATTTCAGAGAGAGCAGGGCCCTGCCAACACCTTAATTTCAGACTTCTAGACTTCAGAACTGTGAGACAATTAATTTCTGTTGTTTTAAGCCACCAAGTTTGTGGCCATTTTTTACAGCGGCCCTCAGAAACCAGTACTGTTCTGGTGTATCTCTGCTTTCATTCTGCTGGGGAAGAACTTAAACAGAATACTAGTTGGCCTTCCAAGTACATTCTAGAACTCACTGAGCCCTGTAC
Source organism: Choloepus didactylus (assembly GCF_015220235.1). Taxonomy (NCBI): domain Eukaryota; kingdom Metazoa; phylum Chordata; class Mammalia; order Pilosa; family Megalonychidae; genus Choloepus; species Choloepus didactylus. Next base: position 37,114,252 of record NC_051307.1, read on the forward strand.
TCTATCTCAATCTGTTCTCTTCTCTTTTCCCCATGGCAGCTGGCTCCATTCTCTGGGTTTCAAGACACTGCTACACTCCCTCTTCCATTAGGTAGAGGAGGGCTAAAATAAGGGGGTGCAGTCTTTGTGGCTGCAAAGACCACAGGAAATTGTGAAGACAGGATGACTATGCAAGTTCCTCAATTTTCCTTATCTTTCATATCATCTATTTATTGAGGAAAGCAAAACTACATTATATTCAAACAGTTCTGAAGACTAGTGAAAAAGTAATTGTGAGGAATTTTTCAACTATCAGCTGATTTATAAATGCTCTCGAGGCACTAAGAGTATCAGACTGGAGTGGTTATCTCCTAATTGTTTTGAGCCTAATAGATTTTAATTATGAATGAAACATGCTCAGCAATTTTGTTGCACATACTGTCCTTATGGTACAGTTAGTTGTCCATATTTTTAAATTATTACATCCATATGTAATTCCACAAATATTATTGAGCCCTTACTATGTGTCTGGGGCAATATGGAGCACTGAATGAAATCTCAGATAAAATAAAACATGGTTCCAACTTTCGATGAGCTTAAACGCTGATAATAGAGAGAATACATGACCCAATACATGCCTCTTAGAATTGCTATAAGAAGCATAGTTCTAGAAGTGCTACAGGAGTTTAAAAAAAAAAAGATTATTTTCCATTAGGGTCATGGAAAGCTCTTCAAGGAAGACAATATTTAATAGCAAAGTATAAAATAATATTTTGTTCACAAATTGCTTTATGTGCATGCCTTATCTCCTCAACTACACTTTAATCTTCCTGTGGCTAGAGACTGAATATAATACTTGTTTTGTTTTTTTTTTAATTCCTTGTCTTTTATTCTCTTAGCAACGATTAGCTCCCTTGGTTGCCCTGCCATTTACAATTGTTAAGTACTAGCTAAATGATAAAACAGAAGTCAGAATGAATGCTGAAAATTCCATTTGTACCCTTTAGTTGACTAGATTTAAATAGATACATTTTCAGTGTATACAACAAATGTAATGGAGAAATGGGAAAACTGAATTCTAATCCTCACTTTTCTACTAGTTTACTTTAAGATGTGGGGGTCAGCCTTCAATTGTCTTAGCAAAAATGAGCCTACTAGCATCTTGCAGATTTAATAAGTATCATTTAATATTTCAAAAAAACCATGAGATTATTGGGAAAGGCATTATACAAATACACGTTGCCATTACTACTCCCACAACTTCCGTGTGATGTTAAATTCATTCACGACAACAGTACAGCAATTTCCTTTAGAGGTATGTCATCGCTTTCATTTTTTATTTCACTTTTATATTTCATCTGGCTCATCTTTTTAAAGTCATTCTCCTCATTTAAATGGCTTTCCATTGTACCTTTTCTCTCAAACTGGTTTTGTTTGGATGGATTTAGCTTCCCTGGAGAAACCACATACAACGAAACCTGTGAATCATTGACCTGCTAATAATAACTATCATCTACCCTTTTAGAGCCTCTTTTCTCTGAGGATAGCAAAGCACTTTTCCGAAAATTTTCTACAAATTTTCTCTACATATTTTCCAAAAATTTTCTATAATTACCTCCATCATAAAGAATACCTGCAAACAAAGGAGGCTGTGGAGCTTACAATGAGGCTGAATGGCTTACATGCAGCTTAAAGCAACAGAAATGTATTCTCTCACAGTTCCAGGGATCAGAAGTCTAAAATCAAGGTATGGGCATGGTTGGTTTCTCCTTGAGTCTCTGAGGGAGAATCAGTCTCATCCAATCTTTTGGTGTTTGTTGGCAATACTTGGTGGTCCTTGGCTTGTAGCTGCCTTACTCCAATCTCTGTACCATCATCACATTGTCCTCTTCTATGTGTCTTCTGTGTCTCTTCTTGTAAGGACACTGGTGACTGGATTTAGGGCTCACCCTAATCCAGTATGACCTCATATATGTATTTTTTCATATCACATATGCTTTTTCTAATACAATTTTATTGATATATATTCACACTCCTTATAATTCATCCAAAGTATGCACAGTATTGTCGTATAGTTGTCATTCATCACCACAATCAATTTCAGAACAGTTTCATTACTCCCCCCAAAAATAATAAAATTTTTTAAAATAAATAAATAAATAAAAAAGAACACCCAAAACACCCCATACCCTTTGTTTCCCCTATTATTTTTTTATATTTTTGTATTTATTTTATTGCTCATCTGCAGATACACTGGATCCAGGGAGTGTCGGTCACAAGGTTTTCACAATCACGTGGTCACACAATAAAAGCTATATAGTTAAACAATCATCATCAAGAATCAAGGCTACTGAATTACAGTTTGACAGTTTCAGGTATTTCCTGGTAGCTGTTCTAACACACTAGAAACTAAAAAGGAATATCTATATAATGCATAAGAATAACCTCCAGAATGACCTCTCGACTCTATTTGAAATCTCTCAGCCACTGAAACTTTATTTTCTTTTATTTATTTTCCCCCTTTTGGTCAAGAAGGCTTTCTCAATCCCATGATGCCAGGGCCAGGCTCATCCCTGGCAGTCATGTCCCACATTGCCAGGCAGACTTACACCCCTGGGAGTCATGTCCCACGTGGGAGGAGGGTAGCAAGTTAACTTGCAGAGTTGGCTTAGAGCAAGTATGACCTCATCTTAACTTAACTAATTATATCTGCAAAGATCCTATTTCCAAATAAGGTCACATCCTCAGGTTCCAGGTTGTCAGGAATTTGGGGAGGACACAATTCAACCCACCACACATTCTTTATAACTTTAAAAAATTTTCTTTCTGGGTTTTACCTGCAGGTATAATGACATGTCTCAGATTGGCAAGTTTCCTCTAATAATGGGAAAAATGAATAATGTGGATGGGGTGGTGAGCCAGGGCATTTCAATTAAACATGAGGTCTGAGACCTGGCAGAGGATCTGGGTCTGACTGATGACAGTGAGAGCTCTAGGACCTCCCTGCTGAATGGTGAACTAGGACATATAAAAGAGACAACTTGGTGAACAGCCTCAGCCATGGAATTATTCTAAAAATTGCATGGGGATTTTTGCATTTGGAAAAAAGGGTACTGATTGTTAGCTAAAGTTGCTAATATGTCCCATTGAACCTATTTGGAATCATTTTTTTTTTTTTACTATTAACTTGAACAAGAGTGCTGAGGCTCTTCATATGTATTAATTTCTCCACTTACTAGAGAAGATTTAACATTAGTAAAATCAGAATCTTACTACATTTTAGAAGTGAATAAAAGTTTTATAACTTTAGGATTTTCTTTCTAGGTTCTATTTGCTTATTCAAATGCTGTCATCTCAATCCCTTTAGATTAGACTGAATTTTATGGTGCTCACTACATTTTCTTAGACAGATCTTGAAATGTTTTTTAAATGCAGCATTCTGATGACAAGCTGTTTTATACATTCAGTTTCCCATTCGTTTTTATGTTGGTTACTGAATGCTAATGGCTTTTATTATTCTGATCAATGAGGAGTGAGGTTGTTTGATTTGAGGACATTCATAGCTATTATTTATAAAGCATTTGCCATATGCTTAATTCTGGGTTAAGCTACATGCACTATGTCATTTAATCCTCAAAATTGTACTTGGAGGTAGCCACTATTATTATTCTCACCTTACAGACAAGGAAACTGAGGCTTCGAAAGTTTAAGTCATTTGACTGAGGTCCCACATCTAGAAAGAGGCACAGATGTCATTGAAACCCAGGTTCTACTGACTTCAAATATGCTCTTTAAAGTCTTCAACCTGTTTTATAATTGACTCTTAAATTTCTAGTTGTGTGACCTTCGCTGTGTCTGGCTAAGCCATTACAGACCATGTGCCATGACCCTGTTTACAAACATCTTCAGCCAGCCTGCTCACAAATACATTTGATCACAAAGTTGGAAACTCCTGAGACCAGTAGCCCCTGAATGTTCTTTCCTCATACTTTATTTGGGCTTGAAGAACCTCTAGATATGTCTTTCAACCATAATTAATGATTGTCATGTCCTCTCAAAAAGAGGTGACCTTACTAAATGTCATTTCTTGGTAAATAAAGCTCTGCTTTTATTGACTTTTGATTCATCATCACACTGATATTTAATGTCAGTGAGGAGTAGGCTGGATGAGGCAGCAGTCTTAAGCTCTTATAAAGGGAAACAGGTGGCTGGCCGCATTGGATGTATTCCCTCTGGCAGAGGTGGGGAGATTGCAACTACTGTTTAGCATTTTAATTGAGGTGGTTGTTTGCAGAACCATTTTTCTCTTTAAAACTCTCTCCGAATCAGAGGAAACCAAAATAGACAGTGTTATAACTTCTTCCTGTGTCATGTACACAGCTCCTTCCAAAGATGAGACTTCCCTTTTCTTTAACTCAAATATAGCATTCAAATCTCCCAAGTTAATTTTCAGTAGTCAAAACTAATACACACAGGTGTTTCTCATATCAGGGAGAGTAAATGTTTTGTCAATTTTTTAAACAATTTTTCCCACAATCACCAAGGTTCTCCAAATAGAATCTGCGGACTTCAATGGCAGGGTCAGTGTTATAGAGTGACTCATGCAGGATAGAACAAACAAGCTCAACAAAGGCTGCTTCAAGACATAAACGCTGTTTCCTTATTGCTAGTGAGAGCTAGACTCACCCCAAATACAACTTCACAATGTCTGGGTTTAGGGGTTCCTCTTGAGACTCAGATATCCCTGAGCCTCAAGAAATAGGCACACCCTTTAACAACTGTTTCCCTCCCCTTCCTCTCCCAACTCCTAGAGTGCACCAGATGCATTCAGTTCCTCAGTGAAAATACTCCTGAACCTGATCCAGTCCAGCTTTAACCCACGCCACTTCCCAGAAGCTAGCCTTGCCAAGGTCTCCAGTAACATGCTCACTGCCAAAATGAAATGGCACTTCTCCATCGTGATGCTCCTTGACCTATGTACAGAATTTGACACTGCTGATAACCAAATATACAACTCACTCTTCTGGGCTTCTGAGCCTCTTTCCTCATTTAGTCTGCCTCTCACCTCCTCTACTTTAGAGACCCTTCACCCTTCATCCCCTAACTTCTACTCTTCTGGGGTTACTCCCATTGCATTGCCATTTAGCTATTTATATGTACAACTGCCTCATTGATGCCAGAGGCCATGTTTTATTTATTCATGTTGGATTCACAGCACCTAGACAGTGCTTGCAAAATAGCATGGGCTCAAAAAATGTTTGTGGAATGAATGTTTATATATAATGGACCCGTTTCTATGTATGCTTCTGTCCTGTACATTACATCTGGCTGCAAGACAAGTTACATGACCAGTTCATATTAAACAGATATTTATCATCCTTCTTTAACTTTTTCCTTACTCAACATCCATGTGTCAGCAGAGAACACTGCTAAATAACAAAGTTCCCAAATAAAACTCCTTTTTGACTCTGGGTTGTTTTTCAATTCCTATTTCCAGTTCCTAATTAAATCTGCTTTTCAGACATGGCATTTTATAATCTGATTTGCCTTCTTTTCAACCCTTCCAATGAATTTTGTACAATATTTGTACAGAATAAATTTTAAAAGTACTCTATGTACAGTTGGCATTTTGAATAGTAACTACTTGCCCTAATGTATCTCAAAGAGCAGCCAATTAATATGAGTTGAGTGATGGCCACACAAACAACTGGATTATGTGTACCATTTCTCAATTTGATCATTTTGATGTCCCAGGCTAATGAATTAGCTATTGCAATATCTGTTCATTTTAGCCATTTTAATTACCAAATCATACTGTCTTGGAGATGAGATGATGTCATCAAAAGTAAAGGAACTTGTTTTTTCAATGAAAACAAGAATTTGAGTCTATAAACTGTTGATTTTATCTTATGGTTTATATGTAATCCTTCATCTCCTATTTGGATAACCATAGACTCACATACCCAGAGTCCCAAATTAAAATATTTCTTTCTTGTAAGTCTTCAATTCTTTCATCAAAGATATCTTTTCCACCTGTCATTTTGTTTATGCCAGAATTTTCTGAGACCATATAATTTTTTTCATTGCCCTATAAATCATGTCTAAAATCCTTTTGCTCAATTGTAAAGTCTTTCATTCTAATTTTTTGAAGTGCTTTACTAGCTACATTTGCTCTTCTTCTTAGATACCCTCTGAACCAATCACAATCACATCTCTTGGGTGATGTGTTGCTTACAACCCTCTTCCTATAACCATTTCACTTTGCATCTTTTCCCATAGCATGAATAGATGGATGGATGGATGGATGGATGATAGGAAGATGATGATGATGAACATAGTAGATAGATAGATTAATAGATAGGTAGGTAGGTAAGTAGATATTTGATATAGGGAACTCAACATATTCATTTCTTACAGATATTGAAATAATTATTCAATTCAATTTGCTAGCACCAAGACTTTACATCCATAATGAGAAATATCATTTTCTTTTTAAACCCTCATTATAAGCACATCTCTTCTACATTTTTAAGGGTCCAAAAGCTCTTGTATTTGAACATCATTATATTTATGGTTCACAAAGTTATCCCCCCTTTTATATATTTCTGTGTATTATTGTCATTAGTCTCTAATTACAAATTCCTAAAGGAAGAACTGATATTTATTAAACATATCCTAAACAGTTTTTGATCATTTTAATATGTGGATAAAGGCAGTTAAAACACTATTTATGAGTTTATTAAAAAGTCATCATGTATGTATCTGAAACTATATAAGTATCTGAAACCATAAAAGTCAGTTTATTCTTCCAACTTTCACCAGTTCAGCCCGGCTAGAAGGAGTCTGTAATAAAAATGGACCATTAAGATTCCATTTTTCAGTGGATCTTGCCAGATCAATAGTATTTCCCAATTAAGTAAAATGTGATATCTCATGATTTTTCATAGCAATCTGTATAATTGGAAGGAATTCTCTTTAAATTAAATAGAAGAGTTGTAAGTCATCTGAGGCTTCATAATGAGATACAAGAGTCATCTCTGTTGATATCTTTAACCTAGCTGAGATTCCAAAATACATAATTTTAGGAAATTAAAGAGAATACCCTTTCCATTTTCCAGAAGCTTATTGTTTTCTCTACTTTGGTTCTTTTAGTTATAAACTAAACTCCAGATTTCTTTCACTGCTTACTGTAGCCATACTCTTATGCCCAATATTTTAGAAATCTTTGATAAAATATACATGAGCAACAGCTTCCTGCTAACCACAAATTCCCCTTCTTGTTTTGCTTTGTCTGAATGTTCTTCTTGAATGCCCAAAGGACTTTCTCTTCCTGCTTGGCATAGACCTAAATTAGTTTGAATCACATTATTCTTATATCCGGTGTACCTGCATTATGACTCCAAGGGTAATTTGTGTCCTTTCACTGTAGTATGCTTATCATCAATGCTTCAAGGAACGACAATCTGGCCTGGATCTTACCAGTCCATCAAGGCTGCTCTGAGAGTAGAGCTAGTCACTAACCCAATATTGGTTTTACTCCTATGACAAATAGGAAATTTATTTTTCAACCAAGCCAAAGATGTCTGTGTGTTTTTTTAATCATATATACAAATTGATACTGATACAAAAACGTGCATACATATTTTCCCCATTAAGTTCAAACCAAGCATTTCCTTTTACCAGTTTGCTTTGCACTTCTATTCTGATTTAAAAATTCAGTCAATGAGCAGCAGCTAAAAATCTTGCTCTGCCTATATGTGAATGTTTTTGTTTTTTTTGCTTTTTTGTTGCATGTGTGTGTTTCTTTTTCAATGTTTCATTTAAAGGATTAAGAAATAAATAGGTAGAATTTGCCTTGCTTATTGCTTACTCATGCTTTTATCTTCTCCCAGCTAGATTACTCTAATGCTGGTCAGTTGGTCTGCCAAAAAGACTGATTATAAAGCTCCATCTTGTACAAAATCCCTTTTGCCTATCCAGAGTGTAGTGTGAGATATTCAATTGTTCTTGACCTGACTTAGCATTACCATACTTTGTTGTGAATAAACAGATCAAACTTAAGAAATTGTTTGTAAGCCACAGTTGTATTTTTGTAGCCAGAGCCTCAACCATTTTCCATGTTTGTTTGTGAACACTAACCTAGTAGTTATCCTCAGCTCAAAGTCATTGTCACAAGTGCAGCTGCTATAACATTAAAAACAGTTCACATTCTCTTAAGTCTTTTGAAAAGCCTGGTTAATAGCATTTTTCTTTAAGTCAATTCTTTGTATATCTCAAACAGCTAATTACAATGTAGAAAAATTGTCAAAGCCTTAATTTTGCCTTGTGTGGGGAAAAAAAAATTGTTTTTATGAATTCTACTTTTTATAAACTTAATTCAGTCAAGTCAGTTTTGATGTGAGGACACCACCTCAGAAATGAAGATATTTCAATCCAGAATGTTTAAGTGACCAAGTTTAGGTAACATATGCAATGGGGGCAGGGGTTTCTCAAGACACCCATCTTGTTTCTCACTGTCTTAACTAAAAGCTTAAGTCTCAAAGCCTTGAGATATAGATCAAGCATTGCCAACTCTCTAGCTAGTTGTATGACCCAGGGCAAGTCAGCTAACATCTCTGTGCCTCAGTCTCCTTTCCATAAAATTTAAGGAACTGGACCAGAGCAGCAACTTTCAGCTCCATCTGATAGGTCTCATGTCAAAGCATGGAGTCCCAGTTCTTGCACTAGGTACATGACCAAACCACCAGCCTGCATTTTCTATCATCAGCTGCTGCAGCCAGAGGAAATTTATGACACAAAAGTTCTACCCTTCAGGTGCGCTCTGGGAGGTAGAAAGGTTGCAAACTACTGAAACAGATGATCTCCAAAATACATTCAAGAACATAAGTCCTCCCAACTAAAGAGAACCATTGGAATAAAAAAAAATTAATGTTTTATTTCAAGAGGCTGATAATCTGAAAATTAAAACTGGGGCTATATTATATGAAAAATAATATCACTTTGGGGGATTAGATTATGGAATTCTGTGAATGAAATATGTAAGCAGTGTGGTCATGAAATATGTAACCACTCTCATTAGAGGAAGTTCAGCAAACATTCACTAAGCACCAAGACTGTTCTACTTTTCTGGAACACAGCCCCAGTGTAGCAGAGCAGCATCCATTCTAGTGAAGTAAGCAGACATGTTTTCCAACAATTAATGTTTTTGTGCTACATGGAGTTGAGACTAATTTTGCATGGGGGAAAAGGAGGAATCACCTGAGAAAGGTTTTGAAGCATGAGTAGGAGTCTGTTAAGCAGCTAAAGGGAGCATGGGCCACCCAAGAAGAAATAGATTGCACAAAAAGTCTGTTGTGTTTGAAGAAAGATGAGAATTTCCCCACATCTGGAGACTGAGAATGGTGTGGAGTGCTACCAACAGAGACTGAAGACATGGGTAGAAAGTAGGTTCTGACAGTTCTTATAGGCAAACTAAGAAGTCTGGAATTTATCTGATAGGAAATGGGAATCCTTGAAGATATTTGTTTCTAAAGCATTTATGTATTTTCAAAATTCATTGTTTTTTTCTTTTTTTATAACTATAACTGCTGTCTAAGGAGAGACGAGCAGATGCAATGGAGGGCAGTTTCATCTGTGTATTGATGGGCTTTACTGTACAAGTCTGATAGTAGAGGCTGCGGTGTGGGTTATTTTAATTACTCTGCCAAATAAAAGGAAAAGAATGTGGAGTTCTTAGAATAGAAGATCAGGAACAGAGAAATGAGGAGAAAGGAGGAACCAGCAAGGTAAAGAGAAGCAAAACCACAATGGGGAAGATGAAGGATACTTTAAGGACAATGATCTCTCTGCTCCATTTGAGGTTATTTGAATTACTCAAGTTTAAACCACTCTTCTATGTTTCTCCCAAATCTCTAAGTCCCTTGAACTTCAATTTATGTGAGTAGCTATTTTACTGTTTCTGAAAATTAGGGAGTGGGCTGAGTTTCATGTCTGGGTTAATATAGTCTATGAAATATTAAGGAAGCAGGATCCCAGAGGCTGAGGTGACTTGAGAATTTAACTCCCACGGGCACATGTGCAACTTATGGGGAGAGTTCTGCTCAGCAGTAGGCCACAAAACTGGGGAAGAGGAAGAGGTTTTGCCAATTTATCAAGCAGTCAAGTGAAGGAGATGGGGATGGCAACTAATCTCTGCTTATGGTAGTTGTTAAAGTAAGGAAGTAGCATGATCTAATTCATTTTTACAGAGATAACTTAGCAGGATGGGTATGGACTGAGACAAAGAAATTTGGGGCAACTGGATAATACATCGAGAGACACTCTTGATTTCAAACCAATAGAAAGCAGCATTTAAAGAAAAGGTAGGTGTCAGTAAGTGCAACAGTATATCTAGCTTGTGAGATACAAGAAAGGGTAACTACAATGGGGAATGTAAAAGTACAAGGTGGAGTGGGTGGGAAGTGGGTGATGAATTAGGTTTGGATTATGCTGACTTGGATTTGAGTGTGACAGAGCCAAGAAAAAGTGTCCATTAGGTCATTGTATATATAGCTAAAGAGAGTTTGTATTCACTACTATTTGATTTGGTTAGTATGAAACATGGACAGTGTAGCTTGTTCCTCCTTATTGAATTATACAATTGTGGCGGTTTGGAACTGTAGGTAATCTGGAAAAACACATTCTTAAAATTAATCCATTCCTTTGGGTGTGAACCGATTGTAAGTAGGATCTTTGGATGAGGTTACTTCAGTTAAGATGTGTGTGCCCCAGCCCAATCAGGATGGGTCTTAATCCTATTATTGGAGTCCTTTATAAGAGAATGGAATTCAGACACAGAGAGAGAAAGCCAAGGAAGCAAGAAGCTGACATCAGGAAAAGAAGGGAGAAACCAGCAGATACCACCATGTGCCTTGCCATGTGACAGAGGAGCCAAAGATTGCCAGCAGCCGGTCTTAAGGAAGAAAGAATCACCTTTATGATGCCTTGATTAGGACATTTTCTCAGACTCAAAACTGTGAGCTAATAAATTCCCTTTGTTTAACTTGACCCATTTCATGGTATTTGCTTTGAACAGCCTAGCAAATCTTAAACAGTGGTTCTTTCCTCCTTCCTTCCTTAATTACTGCATTCCTCCCTCTACCCTGTTACTTTCAGAAAACATGATTTTAAAGAATATGAAATCTTTATGTTGTTTGCAAATTTTTCTGTAGTATCCTTTTAAAAATCATCTTACACATTAATTTTATATAAGACTTGATGAAAACTGTTGTTCATATCCATATTTATATTAAATGAGTCAATTGTCCCAGTTTTGATATGATGATACCTATAGTTATTTTATAGGTTAGTCATTATTGCAATATTTATTAAAAAGAAATAACTCTTAATCATAAATATTTTATAAACTTCACATTTCACATTTTTTTATTTCTAAAGGAGAACATTATTCATAAAGCCATTTTTTAATCTTGATCTGCTGTTAATTTCATTCTTGAAATTATCTTTATACATGTGATATAAACTTATCAGTAAGATAGTAAGAGTATGATAATTACTAAAACCTAATTATAATGCTTGTATTAAAAATAATTGTCAGTGAAAGGAACTAAAATGCTTTCAGAAAATGGTGGCAGACAACAAGGGTTAAATTTTATTAAATAAAAATAAAATATACTGCCATACCACTAATGATTAAATACTTAAGGATAGTAACATTACGCCACAGAAAGTTGACTTTTAAACATCTTATTTCAATTTCTTTTTCAGAAAATCCTTTCCTAAAATTACATCCTGAACATTCATAATACTAACACCTTATGTTGATTTTTTTTAACCTGAGAGAACATAGGGCCTATTATATTTTTATCTCCTCAATCTCTAATTAAAATGTTTTTATTATTTAGTTGATGTGAAAACAAGACAGATGATTATTGAGTTATCATCATGTTAATTTTGAGATACATTTATTCTAAAAAAGTACATTTGTAAAATGACAGGCATTGCTTAGAAATTATGCAATTGTATCTTAAAATCATCTAATTTTGGATATCATTTATTTGTATTACACATTTCTTCTGAAGAACTCTAAGTGTTTAATATATGCATAATGTAAATTGTCAAATACTTATCGAGAACTTACAGAATACTCAGAGATAAAATAATGAAATGGTATGTCTTACTAAACAGGCTCCTCAAGAAATTTCCCAAAGGCCTCACATGCAACCAGTGGTGGAATTATTAAAGAAAAGAATATATGCAATATTCCAATATGGTGATCTACTTCTATTTTCAAAAGTTTTATAATTTGGTTATAACAGATATCTGAAATTCCTCACTTTGAGCTGGTCATATTAGTGGTGAACAAATTCTTCAGAATTCTAAGTCTCTTATAACTAATACCTCTTCCATAAACTTTTCATGAAAAGGTCACTGCCATTTAGATTCACCCTTCTTTCTCCCTTATATAACTATATGTGTCACTCAGTGCCCTTCCTCCTGCTTGGAAAGCCATCAAGAACTGTTAGAACTGTTATCATTAGGCAGCTGCCAGTTCTGTTTAATGAACCAGTCAGCAGGATTCTCAAGCACCATGGGTGAAAGCCTGTCTCTGTGCCCTTTTTCTCAGACTAAGTATATCATTACCTCAAAAGCTAGCCTTAGGCTTATTGTAAAGATCCCTAGATAGGAAGTTCTTACAGAAGTCACATCTATTCCTGAATTGTAACGGTTATCTCTAAATTCTGACATGCTGAGTTAATCTGGTCATTCCCTGGACTTTGGGTATCTGTGTGATATCTGAGACTCAGAGCTAGAGTTCGGTAGCCATTAATGCCAGCATTACCCCATACAGCAACTGTTAAAAAAGCTGAAAAAGAGTTCAGACTTCAATTAGAGATATGAATGAAGCTGATCTGGTTAGGACTAAGGCAAATCAGAGTAAAGGGTAAAGGATGATATTGACGGTGTTTTAAAACTTCAACTTCTGTGTGAGACCAAAGTAAGAGACGTTTATTTGCTGCAAAATCTATATTTTCTGTAGTACACTATATAATTTATCTTGTATGGTCAGTTTATTTAGACATCATAATTATATGGAACTTTGAATAGGGAGTGAGATCTGGTTGGTTTGTACAGGTTAGAGTGAAGCCCTGATACATTCCAAAGTAATTTGGGCAGAGAATAAAAATATGTATTTGCAAAGCCCCCTTGAGAGACTGGGGGAAAATGTGGAAATATTAAACTTCCTCACCTGAGGAATTACTGATATTCTCATAAGCACTGGGTACTACCAATTTAGAAGGCTGAGCCCTCGATCTTGGGGCTTGACCTTATGAAGCTTGTTACTGCAAAAGAGAGGCTAGGCCTACTTATAATGGTGCCTAAGAGTCACCCCCAGAAAACTTCTTTTAGTGCTCAGATGTGACCTCTCTCTCTAAGCCAACACTGCAGTTAAATTCACTGCCCTCCCCACTAAATGGGACATGACTCCCAGGGCTGTAAATCTCCCTGACAATTTGGGGCATGACTCTCAGGGATGAGCCTGGACCCAGCATCATGGGATTGAGAAAGACTTCTTGACCAAAAGGGGAAGAGAAATGAAACAAAATAAAGTTTCAGTGGCTGAGATTTCAGATGGGGTTGAGAGGTCATTCTGGAGGTTATTCTTATGTAGATATCCATTTTTAGTTTTTAGTGTATTGAAATAGCTGGAAGGAAATACCTGAAACTGTTGAACTGCAACCCAGTAGCCTTGCTTATTGAAGATTATTGCATAACTATATAGCTTACACTATGTGACCATGTGATTGTGGAAACCTTGTGGCTCACACTCCCTGTATCCAGTGTATGGACAGATGAGTAGAAAAATGGGGACAAAAATTGAATGAATAATGAGGGGATGGGGGCTATGGGATGTTTTAGGTGTTCTTTTTTGCTATTATTTTCATTCTTATTTTTATTTTCTTTAGGGTAATGAAAATGTTCAGAAATTGTGGTGATGAATGCACAACTATATGATGGTACTGTGAACAATTGTACACTATGGATGATTGTATGGTATGTGAATATATCTCAATAAAACTGAATAATAATGATAATAATAATAATAGTGATAAACTAGCCATTGGGAATTAGAGAATTAGAACTGTTCACTGGAAATTATATAGCCTGAGAGGCCACCCCAACAGCCAACTTTCTGATTTAATGTTATTGAAACTTATATAGATTTATCCATGCACAAGAAATCCCTGGAAACTATTCCCTTTCACTTTGATGATAAGATAAAGCATGGCTGCTGGAGGTATTTAAATGTTTCGGTTAGCCTCCTAAGTGTAAAACATAAATTCACAAAGACTTCAAACATCTTCTGTTGTTTCATTCCTCCCTCTTTCTTTCCCCCAGGACATTATCATATTTGGCAGGATGGGGTTCAATTCCACTTAAAATGATGGAATTAAATAGTCAACCTGTCTAATGCATGGAATTTATACAGACTCTTAGAAGCATGGTTAAATTTAATCAGGTATTAAGCCATAAAATTAATAGTTCTACATTTGGAACTAAAACAGATTTTTGAGTTTCATTGGACATTTTAAGAGTCAGTTAAAATGAATACCTAGTAGAACAATAGGCTCATTAAACCAAAATATTTAGTGATTATATTTTATATGTTATGGTGTTACTGTATTACAAATTGCTAAGATATATTTCAATTTTAATACATTTGTCCAATGTAAACAAAATGACACAGAACCAAGTAAAAAAAGCAGTGTAAGCATTTGGAATACAGGAAGTGATTATGTCACAAATAAAGTTTACTGCTAACAAATAAAGAAAGTATATGGAGTGTGTAGTTGCTGTGGTGAATCCTTCTGGAGCTGGGTCATCCCTTAAATTATAACAGGAAATCTCAGATTTTCTGTATCAACTTTCTAACAAATGGGAAATACATGCATTCAGATGAGCTACATCTCTTGATTCTTCCTGCACAAGTGAACTATATTGTAGATTATTAATTTCAAACTCTAGGGATTTATTCTTCATCTCACTGCTTAGCTATTTCTTGACTGGCTTACCTAATTTTGGAAGTGTTCTCACTATTTAACATCCCCCCCCACACACACACACACTAATATTCCCATCCCCTAGCCCCACCCCAAACACAATTTTTTTGTTTCCTTTTGACAGTCTCACATATTTTAGAAAGATTAACTGAAAATTCAGAGGCTAAATAATCCTAAAACTAGTTTATTAAATTCTTAAAAGTTTCTTGTTGCCTATTTTGATAAATTTAAAATTGCAGTTTGTTTGCTCTTTGGTTTTTTTTACTACAGTTCTCCATTCTATGAGTCAGAACATGGAATTCACTCAGGCATCACCATTCATGGCTTTTTACAGAGGGAAAAGAAATTGGTTTTCAGTCATCCATCAAAATAGTAGATATCCGTATCTCTACTTTCCTATCTAAATATGGGACTATCCACAGAAACGTGTCCCCATCTTCAAAGTTTTCTGGAGCAACACAGATGCTATCTCAACCCTCTACCTTACATTTCTCTGCATTTCTTGGAGAAATATTTTGTTTTGTATTTCATCGTAGTTGTGTGTAAAATTACCTTCTGGGGCCCCACAGGCATGGACTGAGAAAAGAATACATGGAGATAAAAGGAGTATATCTGCACTCTTATGATAGAATTAGATATTGTTTTCTCCAATGTATAAAAAGTCAGGTAGATTATAGGATGTGTGATTGTCTTTTTGTTTGTTTGGTGTTTACTTATTGTTGAGTTTTTTAATCTCATTTTAAATCATATTTTTTGTTGTAGAATATAGCATACATAAAAGTGATACTTTCCAGGAGTAAATTAACAAGTAGTTACAGAGCTAATTTCAAAGGATGCTATGTGTTACAGTTACACCATTTCAATTCTTTCCTTCTAGATATTCTAATACCCCAGCAACTAAAAAAAAGAAAATTATATAAAGATTCAGTATTCATAAACCTTTGTAAAATTCCGTCTTGTCTGTTGCTGCCCCTTCCTCTAGTTCAGTCACTTTCCTGATCTTCAAGGATGTCTAGGCAGTGACCACACTAACCTGTTCACATTGAAAAGGGGTGTCAACTTTATGAGTGAAGAGAGCACATCTAGTTGATGTTTTTGAACAGGCTATTGCCTCTGGATTTCAGGATTTAGCTGGCATAGGAGCTCTCTGGAGGATTTAAGTTTCTGAAGAGTAAACTTAGTGAGTGACACTTTTATAGAGTCTCAGATAGGGACCCAGGTATTCTTTAAGGTTTTTAGGACTACTGTTGACTTAGGCATATCACACTGTGGCCATCTGGCATATCTAGCTGAGGCTTGCATAGGAGTAACCTCCAGGACAGCCTCTTGACTCTATTTGAATTCTCTCAGCCACTGAAGCCTTATTTTGTTGCCTTTCTTTTCCCCCTTTTAGTCAAAAAGCATTCTCAATCCCTCAATGCCAGGGTCAGGCTCATTCCCAGGATCCATGTCCCGCCTCACTAGGAAGGCTCATTCTTCTTGGGGGTCCTGTCCCACGTCAGGGGGGAGGGTGATGAATTCATTTGCAGAGTTGGGCCTCGCAATATCGAAACAGATGCTTCACCAAAAGTTCTTAGTCTGGAGCCAACATTGCAGGAGGCTGCATCTCCAACCTCCTGGGGTTCTCCGCAGGCCCTCCCGGCAGCCCCCGGGGCCCAAGCCTGGGAGACGCACTCCCACTCTCACCTGCAATTGTCATTTTTGTGGTGAATGTGGAGAACACTAACATTTATTGAGCCAATGGACACTTACATAGTCATTATTTAATTTGATCCTAAAAGTAATTCTGTCAGGTAATTTCCTGAAGACATATATAGATAAATAGACATACACATATATATGTAAATACACACACAGGATTATACGTAAGAAAATTAAGCAAATAAGGAATAGAGGGGAAAGTGTCTTTCACTGTTACCATTTTACTGAATTTACTTTCATTTTACCATTTTGATGTTTTTCCTTTCATTACTTTTTCTGTAAATGGATATCTAATTTTATGTCATTTTAATAACATTGTACTTAATTTTTGCTAACTTTTTAATTTACTTAACATTGTAGAATAATCTATTTCTGAATTATTACATAATTACTGTACACAGTTAGCAGCTCCATAATACCCCTTGATATAGAGTGGAAATGCTTGTAATTAACTGTTTCTCTTGGATTTTAAGTAGCTGCTGATTTTTCACTATTGCAAATATTTTTGGAATAAAAATCTTTTTCATAATGTTTTTGTTTTTGTATTTAGGATTTTTTCCCTATCATAGATTATCAACAGTGAAATAATGGGAAAGGGAATAGTACAAACAATTTGCGAAACAATTTGGTTTATAACATTTTATAACCTATGACAGTATCACACTTCTGGGAATTCACCGAATAAAATAGTGCGAAAGAAGGACACATCTCTAGCACAAAAATGATCATTGCAGCTTTGCTACATTCTTTATTGGGTCTAATACTATAGATGAAATGATTTTTTAATTATAAGAACAATACTTATTCATGGTAAACAATTTAAGCAGTACATAAGAACAAAGCATACCCTCCAGACCCATTGCCTCGCTGTAACCCTGCTAACAATCTCTTATGTAACCTTCCAAAGTTTTTCTGTGCGGATCTACGTGAACACACATTTCTTTTCATACAATTTCACACCATACAAATTGTTCTCCAATTTGCTATTTTCAGTTATCAAAATATCTCAGACATCTTTCTATTCCAGTGTGTACAGATTTAACTCATTCTTTTGAATGACTAAATAGTTTTCCATTCTTTGACTGCACCATACTTTATTGATCCAGTCCCCCTTATAAGTTGTATGTAGTTTTTTTCTATTATGAAGATTGTTGCAAAGAACATCTTTGTACACAAATCTTTCCAGATCTATAAGTATAATTGTGGGATATTCTCAAGAGGTAGAATTGCTAAGAAGGAGGTATATGCCCTTTATATTTGGGTAGATTATGACCTAATGACCCTCCAAAATAGTTGAACCAAGCTACATTCCCACCAACAGGTTGGGCAATGCTTATCCTCTCATACTCTTCACACTAGTTATTATCAAACTTTTAAGCCTTTGCCAATTTGGTAGAACTGCATTTTATACACAAGCATTAGGGGTCATCAAGGCAACTCATGGGGAATACAAATGAAGACATATTACCAGTTAAAGAGAGAAAAGCAGAGGACAAAATACATGTCATGAAATCATAGTCAAAAATTGTATGCCTTAAAGAGTCACTAGAGGTGATACGCTTCAAATTTCTTGTCTATTATTGAAAACTTATGTCTTACAAACTTCACAAACACACCAATAACCTTTGGAGGTTTACAGACCACTTATGCTCATTTCACGATAAGGGACCTGAGACCTAGAAAGCTAAAAAGATTTTCCAATGTCGCAACTACTTCCAGGCAGAGCAAGAATATAACAAGACTCAACTATAGCTACAATATTCTTTCCAAGACAACATGCAAGAATAATGTGGCTTTAACTTTTGTTCTCTATAGTTTTTAGAGTTACACGTGTTTAGCATTAAACATATTTTATTCTAATTGTTCAAAAATTAATCATAGATGTATGCAGATTTGGAAACCAGAATATGAATTTCCAAAGCATTTCTCAACTTTCCCAGATGCAAAGGTTTTATTGCAAAAGAGCTGAAGAAACAGGGAGCAAGAACAAGGAGCCAGAGTTGGAACAGCATATGTATGGTTGTGTGTTCTCTGCATTCCCATTTTATTATAGCATGAGCATTTTCTCATGTCATTAAATATTCTTTGAATACTTAAGTTTAATGACTGTAAAATAAATGTATTGTTATTAAACAGATCTCCTTGTAAATTATTCCCATTTTCTATGTCATAAATAACACCCTAAAGAATAATCTTTTTTGTAACTTTTTTGTCTGTATCTCTCTCCAATGATTATTTTGGCAGAGATGCCGAGAAGTGGGTCTGTTGGGTCCAAGAATATGAAAAATATTTAAGGATCCAAATGACTTTCCTAAAAGACCAGTACCAATTAAAATACCTGTTGTTTCTGTTTCCTAGCTGCTAAAACAAATCCCATAAAATGGATTGGCTTAACAACAAGAATTAATTGGCTTACGTTTTCCCAGGCTAGAAGGGCTGCTTCCTCCTAGGCTCAGTATCTTCTGGTTGGAGGGTGGCAGTCTTTGGCATTGCTTGGCTTTTTCCATCACATGGCAGTGTATCTGCTTGTTGGTTTCACCTCACCCCTCCAAACATTGAACATTGTCATTACACTGCAGGATTTTTGAAAGGGGAGATCTAGGGAACAATATGATGGGTCTTTACTTTCCCACCCCTCCTCCATTTTCCAAACTTTATAGTTATTACTTTACTTTTACATTTAAATGGATTAAATTTGGTTGGCCATATATGAGTAAGACATGCAACAATTTGGCAGCCATTAAGTATTAAGCTCTGTGATCCCCATACTATAACAAGATGTCACTGAAAGAAGGCGCCAGTGGGTTGGCAGGCTTCATCAAAGGGTGAGCTCTGGATTACACCGTAAAGGACTGGTAGGATTCACCTTGGCAAAGAGGAGGCAGGGTAGCATTGTAGGGACAGGGAAAGCATATGCAGAGACTCGGGGGTTCAAATGGGAATACCCTTTGGAAACAACTGCTTTTATAAACCATGTTAAATCAAATAGGGCTGGTCAATTGATTTGATTCTGAAATCGCCTTGGTGGTTTTCTCCTTCCGTCTTATATAACGTGCAACTCATACCTTGCATTTGGTGACACCCACCAGTCCCTCCCAAAATTATTGAATTAAATATTATTTATCAAGAAAGTTGATGTGAATGAAGTAGCTGACATTTTTAATTTTCAAAGCCATATTTCTTCTAATAGAAGAGCACCCACTCATTATAGACCTTTGTAGACATAGCTTGATAGGAAGTCTCATAGTCCATTGTGCCTTGCTTGCTTATTTAAAGAAAACCCAATACCATACACTTGTGTTTTCTCAGTTTGTTTTTCTGCATTCTTAATCAACACACCACTAGACAAAATCTTCCTTAGGTTGCAGAATATGAGCTGACAGTTTTCAATATAGTGCTTCCAATAAAATTCATATGCTAAAGTTTTTTCTAAGTGAACAGAGGGAAGAAAAGCTTTTATAAGCCTGTTTTTAGAGATTGTTTTAATTAGCTATCTCAGCTAGAGAGTACCCCCAATCCATCTGTAAACCAGTATTCAAATCTCACTACCTCTACATTATATGCAAACAGCTAGATTTAAAAATATGGGGAAGGATCATCTGGACATCTGTTAGAACACCAAACAGCCAAAGTACTTAAAACGTTCCATATTTATATTGTTTCCTCTTGTTTATTCATTCATTTTTGTACTTTTATAGTCTATGTGCAGAAAGGATTTGTAGCTTTGTATAATTTGGTTCCCAGCAAGCCTCATGTTGTGCTAGAGACACAATAGCCTTTTTCTCATTTCTCAGAATGCACCAGGGTACATGAATGTTCATAGCAGCTTTACCCACAGTAGCCCCAAACTGAAAGTCCTTCAGTGAACAAGTGGTTAAATACATACTGGTACACCTATAGAATGGAATACTATCCCACAATAAAAAGGAACAAACTATTGATAAATGCAGCAACTTGGATGAATCTCAAAGGCATCATGCTTAGTGAAAAAAAGCCAATTTCAAAAGGTAGCATTCTGTATGATTCCATTTATACAACGTCCTTAAAATGATAAAACTATAAAGATGCAGAAGAGATGAGCAGTTGCCAGGGAATAGGGAAGGGGTGGCAGATGTGTATGAGGCTAAAGGTGTAGCAGGAGGAAGATCCTTTGTATTAATGTTACAGTTCTGTACTCTGATTGTGGCGGTGATGATGACAGGACTCTACATAGGATCAAACTGCATAGAGTTACACATACATACATGTCCACATACAAATGAGTGCATATAAAAACTGGTGAATTCTGAGTAAGGACTGCAGTCTAGTTATTAGTATTGTATTTTCTGGTCAATCCTGGTTTTGGTATTGTACTGGTCATATAAGATGTCACCATTGGGGAAGACACAACGAAAGGGTCACAGGACTCAATATACTATTTTTTAACTTCCTGGGAGCCTTTAACTATTTCAAAATTAAAAGTAGGAAAAAAAAAACACATTACGGCGTCAGGGTCCTCAACCTTGTTTTCCCTGTGCTTGGACCCTGACTCACTCCCTGACCACTACCAGGAAAGTCTTCCTTGGATCCATGGATTAAAGTTGTTTTCCCACCATTGTATGTTCTCATGGCATTTCATATTTCTTCTTCAGGCCCATCACAATGGTTATTAAATAATTCCATTAGTATAATATAGGGTTTAATGCCTGCCCTCCCCCATACTATAAATTAAATAAAGGCACAATATTCACCACCATATCTTTAGCATCTGATATATTATCTAAAACGTAGTAGGTGCTGTCAATATTTTCAAAATAAGAAGAGAGAATGACACAACATGTGAGCAAGCATTTCTGAGACACAGTTGGGGAATTTTCATTGGAATATGAATATAAGACCATGGGGAAAGTCAGTGCATAACTAATAAGTAGTTCTTCACATTTTATACAAATTTCTGGTAGCATGTAGAGTATGAATATTAATGCACACTATGCAAAATAGTTGATTTAGAAATAAGCCTCTGCTAACGTGGTTATTTGTTTATTTCCAACTTGCCATGGAGAACATTTTGACTATTTAATTTGGCAATGGTAAAATAACATCCCCAACCATATTCTCTGTCTTCTGGGGTATTTCACCTACAAAATGGGTTATAACAAACACTTATAGTAAAGGCATATCACGTAAAGATACTATGAGGCATGGTTTCCAGTGGCTTTCAGCTGTTACTGTCCCAAGGCCTAGACAAAATATCAAAGGGGCAACTGGTCACTGACTCCTTGTCACCTCTTTCTCTCTGCCCTTCTTCTACATTGTGGAACCTCCTTTCTCCCAACTTCAAATGTCTCAATTCTTCTTATTGTCCTCTTGCTGTTAAATATCTCTACTGGGGCATGATACTCTCTCTCTCTCTCTCTCTCTCTCTCTCTCTCTCTCACACACACACACACAGCTTCTTTCTCTTTCCTTTACCCAAATCTTCTCCCCCAAATCCCAATTCCTCAGTGTCCCAAGTAAACCCCATAGGAGGAAAGAATCTGACTACATTAATTAAAGTAATGAATAAGAATGAATCCCAGAACAGTAAAGAGAAGATATTTTTAAACAGTGGCAGTAGTTTTCCCAAGATGATTTATCTGATCGATCTCGCCGTCACCCATTCCCCCATCAGGCGCCAGAAGAACAGGAACTAGGATGGGAGCATGGAAGCTTCCTTCTGAAAGTTTACCAACCGGTAAGCTAGAAATCAAATTAAAAGTGTGAGAGATATCTGGACATCCAAAATTTTGCAATGCTAATATATGTGTTTTGGAAGCAAGTACACAAAAAGACATGTATAAGATCTCAGTCTCTTTCACAAAATTAGTTCAGAGCTACATAGCAAGGATAAGGCTAGCAACAGAAAATAAATGCTAAACAGCACAGTGAAAAGTCTATAGAAAGTCAGGGATGGCAAAGGAATATTTCTAAAATAAGTTCTCATGCAAGGAAGCTTGATTTTACTTTATTGGTGGTCTAGTTTAGAATAGTTACATAACAATCACTATTATGTACCATAATTTATTAGACATTGTGTTAGCATCATAAATTGAGCATTTTGTGATGTTCATTTGGTTTACTTATGAAAATTACATAATATTTTTATTGTCACTTGCTTGAATCATCATTTCAGACACTGGTAGAACTAGCTGAAGGCTCGTTTTTTATTAATATGAGAAAGCAAAGTCAAAACAAATTTGCAATTAGAATTTCACAGAAAACATTTTTCTCCTAGAATTACAAATAACCATTTCTATTTTCTCACTTAGTATTATTATTTGGAATAAGACAAGGATTACATTTGAAACTATTGTCATATATTGACCCATGGTAGTAGCAAATTATGAAGAAAGGAATAGACCACATAGATTTGCTTTTATTCTCTAGTTTAGTTTGGGTGAAAATCTCTTCACCCCAATTTGAAACCATGCACTATTCAAATAAATTAATATATTTTCAAGTATAAATCACCATCTGTCCCTTCTATTCTCCTGTAAGTCATTTGGTAACTCACTATTGACAATAAAGTTACTACCATTCACCTACAGGGAAAAAACTAAGGGTGGAACACATAAAATGAAAATTACAACATCTATTCTACTGTACTCATGACGCTCATTTCCAGAACCAGAAAATTATCACTCCAATAATAAAAATGCAGACTTGAACAGACAAATGGATTGTGCTCAAAAATTTTATTTGCAAGTAGGTTTTTCAGAGCATTTAACACTTACAATAGAAATAATGTTACACATCATCATTAGGACCCCCAGGGCAATCTGTAAATGCCTACTTAGTACATCCAGGACAGAACTGTGAGACTCATGTCACATAAACTATTCTGGGTCCCAGGAAGAAGAAGGAATAGGAGGGAGAGTGGGTGGAAGAAGACTTTATTCCTCTCTCCATGAACAGGCCAACAGTAAAACAATAATAAAGCTGGTCTTTGTCCTCCTTCCAGCTCCCTTATTTCATCTCTTGCCCACCTTTTGTTGCCTTAGTATCTTGGTTTCCAGCCCCTTGCTTCACCCCACTTTCCAAAGGTTCACATCATAGAAATATAGACAGGTTTGTCCTCACAAACTACACATTCCATGGTAAAAGATGATCTATCACCTGACAAGGAGGCCCGTTCTTTCAGGTAATGTTTGTTCAATAGTATATTCCTTGCATCTGGATCAACGCCTGCATACACCAATGCCGGTGGTCAATAAATATTCATTAAGTGAATAAATGAATGAGGTGTGCCTGAAGTCAACTCCATATGAAGGAGGAATTTCTAAACTGGGGAGAACCCACATTTCCATTTGTATGCAATTCTTATCTTTGTCAGAACTTATCAGTAGTTAATTTTGTCCTCACTCCATTGTAGGGAACTAGTATTAAGTTACTTTATTATGCACATTTGAAAATAGAAACCTAGTGACTTTCTCAAATTCTATAAAAATAAGAATAAGTGTCCGGCGCCTTCTCGCTCGGTCCCACGCGTCCCGTCCTCGGCCGGCAAGGAGAACAGGGGGAAAGAGGGAGAGACACAGACAAACTGACACTTGAGGCACACAACGGCAGTGAATGCAAGCCTTTTACTGGAACCAGGAAGAAAACCTTCTCTGTTACATATTCCACACGAGGCCCTACGCCCCGTGGGAGAACAACCTCTATGCGGCCGTCAGGCACGGCTCCCTGTGGGCTGTCTCCCCGAGCTTTGCCCGGGAACTTTCTTATAAACCTTGCGTGTATCCAATGGGCTAACGCCACGCACACAAGCATGATTGGTGAATACAGCGAGCGGTTACATACATCAGAAGCCGGAAACGGGATGCAGGCGCCATCTTGGCTCACTCGATGGGCGGGGGCAACTCTAGAGCAGGTCGCGGCGTGTCCACTAGGCCCTAACTCTAGAGCAGGTCGCGGCATGCCCGGGCATGCCCGGGCATGTCCGCTAGGCCCTAACTCCAGAGCAGGCCGCGGCACGTCCACTAGGCCCTAACCCGGAAAGCGGCTCTCCACAAATAAGAATAAAAATAAGAACAAGAATAAGAATAAGAATAATAAAAGTAATAATAGGTACCACGTATACAACTTACAACGTGCCAGGCCATTTGTTAAGTGCTTTTCATATCTTAATTTATTTAATCCTCTCATTAACCCTAGGGGACATGTTCTGCTATCATTCCCATTTTAGAAATGAGGAAACCGAGTCACAGAGAGTTTTAAGAACTTTCCAAAGTCACATAGCTTCTCTGTCTAGCAGTCAGGTTCAAGTCTGAGCTCCAAAGTCCTCTCTCATCTTTGGGGTGGTCTAATTCTCTATCCCATTTACATTATTCAATCCTAATATAAAAGTTCCTTCATGAAAAAGGTTTATCCCAGACAACTGGATTGTGTTCCATTTATCAGAGGCAGTGGTGATGTCATTGCTGTACACTGACAAACCTAAAGATGAAAGGAAATAAATGAAAGAGCTAGAGTAGTGGGCGAAAAGGTAGGCAAATGCACTTTTTAAATTTCTCAAAATTTTTATAAGTTCTTGGGCAGATTTAACAATTTCTAGCCTTTGGGATATAGTTAACATTTTTTCAGGTAATATTTTTGATTTTGCCCATTTTTATATCATCAAAGCATGCAGTTTGGCATGATGACTCCAGTTAAGTTTCTTCTTCTCCCATTTATATTTCAATTGTGGACTAACAATGAGATAATTTATTAGCTTTGGACTTTGAGACTGTAAAAACTGAATCCAAACCTGCATCTGACTTTACTACATATTTTCGATACATATTTTTCTAAGAATAATTACTTAGTGGGATCTGTCTTGAAAATAAAATGATTTGACTACAACAACCAGAAAACCATGAAAGCTATATTCATTTCTTGTAATAAGCTCCTTTATGTTATCTAAATCACTTTATGTTACCTAAATCAACTTTACAATAAATTCTGCAGTAGCATCCATAACCCCCCTGCGCCAGTTGTTTCTTTCTTTATCTTGCTCTCTGTTAAAGAAAACACTGTCTACTCAAGCCCAGAAAGTTTTCCTATCCTTTCAGCATCATTTTTTTTTGCTATTTAATAAACACTCATCTATTCATTTTGGAACTTGGTCTATATGTTGATTTGTTAATTAGCTTCAGTACTTGCATATGACATTTTTTCAAGTCTCAACTGAATTTAACATCACACATTTTTATCCTGAGCCATTCAAGCCAATTTACTGATTTTCTTTTTATAACATTTCCTTTTCTTTTTATGTCATGAAATAAATCAATTTGTATATTTTTTAAACTATTCTAAAAGGCAATAGTAAACAAGAAAATATATTCTTAAGAGCAAAGATGGTCTTGCATAATGCTTTGTGAAGCCAAGTTCACAGAGCTAAAGTGCACAGAGATTGACTAATTCTTCACTGGACCACAGGCCTGCCCGTCTTCACTCATTAGTTATCCAGACACTGGTAGTATCTTCCACTTATGCTGTACAGCTACAGCTCTCATTTGCTTTTTTGCCAATCTTGTATGAAAACCTATAAAAAATTGAATGCAGCCCTTTCTCGGTAGCTTTAGAGAATGTAGCATACATTCTAGGATAAAAGCAGAAAAGGAAAAGTTAGGTTAAGATATGGAAAAGGCAAATTGTAGCATGTCTTCTTTCCACTATCTTCTACCTGTTAAAGGCCATGGAATGCATTATATACCCTTGAAGACCAAATCCAAAACCACAAGTAATACAATATGGATATTTACCATTTAGTTGATGAATTAGCTTAGAAGAGGTACATAATCTAGATAAATCCAGTAGCTCTTGGGCAGAATATTTGTCATCTTAGAAATTACAAAATCTCTACCTGACATGATCAAAGAAGTAGATGATTTAATTAAGTGGGATGCACATATAATGTGTTATTCTACTTAATTTACTCTCTTTGATGGTGCTTAATGGCAGCACCTTTGCATCCGTATTCTCTATATCAATATTTATTGAACACTGAACACCTCCCTCAACAAATAAAGAAGGTGCAGAAGATTAAGCTAATTGTAGACTGGTCACGGTATATAACTTCTATGATTCCGTAGAGAAGTGTCAAAAATAAATCCGTGATGATAGTTTGTTCTACTTGTTTGGTATGGAATACAGATTTCTCATAAGCTTCCTGATTAATCAATCAGCTTTGTACTTTTTAACCCTAGAATGACATATTTTGTGCCATCTGTTCCAGTGTATGAATCTTTGGTACCGTGTCAATGTCAATCTATTTCATGATCAAGCAATGAAATTTCTTTGGCTGGTGGTGACATGTATGGTGAGCACTGTGGGATTTTTTTTTTTTTTTAATCAAAAGAGAAATAATAGATTACAAGCTTCTAAAGAGCCATTACAAAGTAAGTAGAATTTAAAAATCAAATTAGAAATTTTGTGTCATTAAAAGTTTAATTTGGTGTGGAGGCTTGGTGGTACGTTCCCCAGAAAAATGTAATCGTAAACAACCCATTCATGTGGTTGTGAAGCCCTCATAAATAGGATGCCTTGATGAGGTTACTTCAGCTAAGGTGTGGCCCAACTGAAACAGGATAAGTCTTAATTGTATGACTGGAGTCCTTTACAAGCAAAATAAAATTCAGACACATAAGGAGAGAAACCCACAGGAATAAACTGGAAGTCAACAGAACCCAGAGAAAGGAGAAGCCATCGTGTGCATGGCCATGTAACAGGAAGCCAAGGACCAAGATCACCTGCAGCCAGCCCCAGAAAGCCATGTCTTCTGGGAGAAAGCATTACCATCGTGACCCCTTGATTTTGCATTTCTCTTAGCCAAAAACTGTGGGACAATAAACTACTGTTTTTCAAGCTAACCCATTGCGTAGTACTTGATTTAGCAGCCAGGAAACAAAAACATCTGTAAAAAGATTAATCTCCAATAAAGACATCAGATCTTTAAATGGGTTTAAATATTTGATATTATGACAAGTCACTCGGCATTTATTGCTACCTTGTGGGCAACGATACCAATCTGTTAGCCTAGACTTTCACCCAGATTCCTGGGAAGTCATATTCTAAAGGTATGACTGTTGTAGTAAAGTTGGAGATTAGAAATTAAAAACTGT
Organism: Choloepus didactylus; assembly: GCF_015220235.1. Classification (NCBI taxonomy): domain Eukaryota; kingdom Metazoa; phylum Chordata; class Mammalia; order Pilosa; family Megalonychidae; genus Choloepus; species Choloepus didactylus. The sequence goes on from NC_051307.1 coordinate 37,142,114, forward strand.
AAATGAAAGTCACAAATAGGGTGTTGAAGAAAAGAGATGTGTTTTCTCAGGCAATGACATTTAAAACTTTTGGTGATTTTTTTCTTTATCTTTTTCTTTTTTTTTTTTTTGTTTTTTTTGTTTTGTGTTATTACTGCCTCGTGCTATAAAAGCAAAAACAAATATTTTCTTTCAAGACAGTCAGTAATTTACCATCTTACTTTGGAAATTCTGACACTAATGTGCTGCATTAAAAGAAATGTTTTAGTACTCAATAGAGTGCTAAGTAAAACACGAATGGTTTATGGGAATTCATAAATTCCACATTAAATGTGAAAAAGCAGTCCAACTTTTGAATGACAGTGTTTATAACTGTTGACTTGCATATACAATAAATCCTTTATTCCTACCATTTGGGCCTTAATTCTTAGACTTGGTTATAAAATGGAAACTGGGCAATTTAGAAATACCCAAAGGATTATTTTTCTGAGTGTTTTTCCATCTCTGTGTTTCAATAGTTAGGTCATAAAATGGAAAAGATGAATGTGAAAATTCTAATCACAAGGATGGCACAAAGTTCTCCCCAAATTGATACCCATAAAATTCATGTCATTAGCTACAGTATAATTTGTAAAACATTTCTGTTGGTGTCTTGGGCCACTTCCCTCAATGCTTGATCTAACGGAAGGCACTCAACAGATATTTGATCCTGTACAGGCAGACAACTTAGGCCCACAGCAAGAGATTGCATCACATATCTAGAATTTTATTAACGAGCAATGCTGATTACAAAGTGGGCTCAAAGAATGTGCGTGGCTCAGAGCAGGACTTGGCTTGTGGTTGTCTGAGCTGTGCACGCATGGGTAACCTGCCAAGGGTATAAGTAGTGGTGAAAGCCAGTCCACACTCCACGACCCAGTGTCAACCCAGAAGACAGAGTGCCTTTTTCTAACTCATCCTCCCAAGGGGGCCCCTTTCACTGATTGGTCTAACCAGAGGTCAGAAGTGGTGCCTTTTTATAATTTACACACTAAGATATTATGTAAATTGCAGGTCTGACTGGGTGCAAATAACAATTTCTACTAGTACCAAAATTCAGAGTGTATGTCAATGAAAATGACAGTAACTTCGGTTTGCATCTAAAATTTGGCAAACTTTTCTTATTACTGAAAATCAAAACAAGCTTTTTAGATTTATAACCTGCTCAAGAATTTAGTAGATATTGTCCATATGAAATAATATCGCTATGATTTACTTCTAACATATTAAATGTTAACCAAATATAATTTCAAAATTTTGATATTTTTAGACAAGTTAGTAAATTTGGTATTTTACAAAAAGGTGGAAGATCAAAGATATAGTGACAAACTAGGAAGACTCTAAGAAATTCTTAGAGTCAGGCCTGGGTTTATATCCTGGCACCACCAGTTATTAAGCTTCTAACCATGGGTAAGGTACTGAGCTGCCTTAAGTCTGTTTCCTCATCCTCACATTAGAAAATAGAGCTGACGGTAATACCTATCTATAGAGGCATTGTGAATGTTAAGTAAGATAATCCATACAAAACATCTAACACAGCACCAGGCAGGCACATAAAAAGTGCTGAACAACTACTGGCTAGTAGCAATAGTATTTGTTGTAGTGGTGGTGGCTGCGGTGGTGATAGTGGTAAGCAGTGTATGGTAGGCAGAAGTTCTAAATGGTCCTCACTGATGTCCCACTCTAATCTCTGGAAACTGAATTTGATGAGATACCATTCCCATGGCTAGGTTATGTTGTGTGGCACAGCTGACCTTAAGAAAGGAAGATTTATCCAGGTGGGCCTGTTCTAATCACACAAGCACATAAAGCAGAGAATCTTCTCTGGGTGGCGGCAGAAGAGGAGAAGACCTTGTTCCACGTTGCTGGCTTTGTTATGGAGGGAACCATGTGAGAAGGAATGTGGGTGGCCTTGAGGAACTATGAACAGCCCCTGGCTGACAACCAGCCAGGAAATGGGGACCCCAGTCCTACACCTGCAGGAACTAGATTCTGCCAACAGTCCAAGTGAGCTAGGAAGTGGATTCTTCCCTGAGGTTCTAGATAAGAACCCAGTCAGGCCAACACCTTGATTTCAGCCTTGGGAGACTTAACAGAGAACCCAACTAAGTCTGCCTCAACTGCTGACCTTCAGCATGGTGAGATAATAAATGGGTGTTGCTTCAAGCTGTTGAGATTGTATTAAACTGTTGCATAGCAATAGAAAACTAATACAGACACTCTGAAAGCTGACTCAGTATCAGGAAAAGACAACTGTTCTGTTGGGGTAAATTTCCAAAAAAGAAAGGGTATTTTGTTTCTTGCATGAAGTGAAAGCTTGTAGGAGAATTTTAAGCAATAATTAGGTGACTAAAAGGTAACATTTGATTTTCTTAATAGCATACAAAAAAAGGTTTACTATAAAGAATCATGTCGACCATTCTGAGGCAAAATGGCAGTGCTATCAGTTGCCAGCAAAGATAAAAAAAAGGGATCACTTTAGAAATAATTTTTCAAAATAAACATATGGTACAAAATCTCCACTCTTGGATCTCCATGGATAGAATCAATTCTTTTATATGTATTTATGGCATATACTGGTCAAATACGTTAGGTGATACATAGGAAACAACATTATTATATTAGGAAAGCACCTAGACAATTGCTCAAGGATATTTAAACACAATGAACAGTTAATACCATTTGGTTTGCCTGGCTTTTTTTTCCCAATGGGAATGGCCCATCTATTTGATGGGTCAATTCATACAAAGCTGCCTGTCTGCTGGGGAAGTCATGGACATACTCAGAGACTCTCTCTCAGTCCCCGATGATCCCCCTCCTTTCCCCTCTTGCTTGTCTGCATGACGGATGTTGGGTATGTTTCTATTTTGCAAGAGACTGCAGGCAGCCTGTAGAAAATGTTAAATATTAACCAGCCCCAACTGCTTGCCAGGGTACAGTTGCTGCTTGATGAATGCTTTTTGCTCATTGGTGGAGGACTCCTCTCCCTGGAATGTATAAAAACCCAACAACTTGGACAGCACAAGTGTCCCTCATCTCTGACATGAGACACCTCTGACATGCAGAACTGCTGACCAAGCAATTGTCCTTCCTGGGAGATGGGCCACAATGGGATCTCTTCCCCTGCTCTTTTGAACACTTTGTTTTGTTAAGTAAAGTGGTCATTTGTTAAGTGTCTGTGTGTTCACACAATGTTCAACACTTTTCTCCAGAAGGGTTGATGCTTGATTCAAGCTAACCAATCAGAATACACCAAACTTCTCTACATGGTGACTTCTGTGTATAGTGATTGCTCCAGCATTGTTCACCAGACCAAAGCACAGCTAATTAAGGGATTAATTAGGGAAAGAAAGGAAACACATAATATATATATACCTTAGTCTTTTAGTCTCTCTAATAGCAAGTTATTGATGATCACATCTCTGCTTTATTTTAGATCTATTCATTTCCCTTTATTTCTTCCTATAGCTTGCTTTTTTAAGGATTTCTCTAAGCATTTATTAGCTGAACCTTCTTCTGGGGTTGTGGAAAGGACAGGAAGAAGGGGAAAATGTATGCTATTTTCATTGCCATTTTGGGGGGAGAGGGAAGTTTAGGGAGAGGTAGCTTGGAGAATTATGTGCAGACATCACATGTGAATGTTATTCCTGTATCTCATTTCTAGGTAACTGAAAGTTGCCAGGCTATCCCTTCAAATTATATGTATATATATATGTATATGTATTTTCCAGGAAGCAAAAGCTTGGGGTACAGCATCTCTCAGCAGGATGTGATTTGGTCACAAGTGAGGTGACTAGCTAATTTGGTGAATTGCTGTTTGAGCTTATTTTCAGTTGAACTTCTGCTGAGAGAAGAAAGAACAAGCAGGCAAGCAGAGCGCATACTCCATGCATCACTGAAACTTATTGCTTATCTTTATTGCATTTGAGTAAATGCTCTTTTTTTTGCTGTTGCCAAGTAAGTCATCATATTTTAGTTCTGCACTGAATCCCTCGGCAGGAGACGAGATTTGAATAGATCCAAAGTGCAGGAAATAAAAAGAATGCACACTTTGGCTAAAATTCTCCTCTCCCCAGGCTCTCTCCTACTGCCTTCTTGGTAGTTTTCACAATTCATACTAATCTGTATGAAACAGACTATAGAAACAATAGTGATGTTTTTTATGTTAAAGCTTTCATCTAATTGAAAACGTATCTTTATACTTCCTATAAAAATAATACTTGAGCACTGTAAAAAAAAATGCAGAAATGTATAAGGAAAAGAGTAAAATCCACCAGAAATTCTGCCCCTCAGAAGCCATTTAACTTTTCAGTGATCATCCTTCCACATCCCTCTATTCAACTATGTCAATTTGTATGAGTTACTTCAATGTGATCTCGGTTAACATAATTTTGAAGAATTCCATGAGCAGTTTTGATTTTTATGCATTATTTACTTCCCCTCCCTTTTCCTTCCTCCTTCCACATCTTTCTCCTAATCAAACATATGTAAACAGACATAATCACACAGGGGTTTTGCTATTTTACCCCGAAAATGGACTCACTTTACATATACTTCTCCACATCTTGCTTTTTCCCACCTAACCGCATATTGTTGAAATCCTTCAAGGGCAACTGGGATAGAATTAACACATTCTTTTTAATGGTTGTGTATAAAATCCTGGTATGAAAATGCCACAGTTTATTCAATTATTCCCCTATTTATCATCATTGAGATTGTTTCCAGTTTCTTTCTTACTATCACAAATGATGCAACAGACATCCTCATATACTGCTGTCTGTATTTTTATAGCATAGTTTCTCAAAGTAAGATTGTTGAGATAGAAGAGCATGTGTGTATGAATTTGCACCCTTGTATTTAACATTAATAGCTATTGCCAAAGTGCTTCCCAAGATAGTTTGCACAATTCCCATGCCGATAGCAATGTAAAAGGAGTGTCCTTTTCACCACAACCCAACACTTTTTCATCATTTGATGAGAGAATAGTAGTATCTCAATGTTACTGCATTTTCCATTTCCCCTACTACTAGTTAGGTTGATGAAATGGTTTCTTTCTATATTTATTGGCCACTTAGATGGTCTCATCTGTGAAGTGTCCATTGATTTCCTTTGCCCATTTTTCTCTATACTGTCTTTATTTTACCTTATCATTAAAAACCACAATGATGGTCATTTGAAGAGCCTGAAGGACAGTGTGATCCCACGTTTGTCTTTCCTGACATTGCCGTGTGTTCCCATCTCTCCTTATATATGGCACAGATGGCCAACTGCTGTGTCTTTAACTATGTTTACTCTTTCTGGGAGAATCCTGTAAACCCTCCTACTGGGTCAGCATGTTTGGGTGAATAGCCTTTATGCGCTCCTTGGCTTTGGAGAATATTGCTGTGGACCAATTGTCATGGATAGATTGTAAGTTCTTTGGGAAGATAAGTATTCTTTGCTGCCTTTAACATTTTGTTTCTTTTTTATTAGGGTATCCATTTATAGTACAGCATAAAAAATATTTTTTTCCAAAGTCCTAGAATGAGCCAAGTATATTTCCTTGATACATTCCCTGCCCAGGCTGATGGTAGTCAGTGCTGTTAGTTAGTTGCAAATATGCTGTGTAGGGGACATTGCATGACCCAGTTCCTTTCATTTATTGCAGGTCATTGGTGACCAGATGAATTATAGTTGTGTAGAGGGTTTGGCATTTGTGTAGACATGGGCTATGCTTCAGGTCTGTAGCTTTGTTTGAAAACATTAAGTTTCTCAGCAAAGTAAGTGACAGCTTGAGGGTTACGTGGGCAACAGAAATATGTGTATATTTAGCTCTGTTTGTTCTGGCAAACTTCAGAGTGCAGACCTGGCTAGCACAGCTCCTAGCAATACATGGCCAGATGCTACCCATGCCTATGACCATATTTGACTTTTTCATTTATCTATCAGATGCCTCATTCTGATCAGTTCATCCATAGCAGGCCTTATATGCAGTTCCTTACTGACAGAGCTGACAAGGTGACTGATAAATCTTCAGGTTAAATGGCAGATTCCTAGCAATATAGCCAGAAAAAGTACGTCAGAGCTGGAAATATGATATGCTTTCTCATTCTCAGTACTCTCTTGTAAAAGGTGGCACACACATATGCTGACAGCAGAACAACTTTTAAGAAACTTGGAGCTCTGCACAAGAAATAAAATGGGACTCTGGATTTTCTCAGCAGCAACCAGTTATGCCTTGGAGTACAGTCTGCACTCCCAACTACATGCAGCACATAGCACCCACATAATGAAGCTCTCCTAATTTACTCATAAATCTTGCTTTTCTTGAAGCAATTCTTTCCCTTGAAGGGATCTTTTAATTATCATTCTCTGGACTAACCTACCAAGCTGCAAAACCCTTAAAGCAGCTGAGAGAGTCCTCCTTCCATGATCGCACTGCAGCCTCAGCAGGTTTCCCTGCCTATGGAAGCAATTTCTAACAGCAACTTCCTGCCAAAGCACCAAACTGAATGGAGTGTGTTGTTTCAGAAGCCACTTCATTATCCATAAAAAACAGAAAAGTTCAGCTGAACAGTTTTGGAACATGAAAATTGACGCATTTTATTTCAAACAAAAGATAATGAGCCTATTTCGATTAATAACATGCTTTCCTTTTGGGGGGAAATTTTTTTTCCTGTAGTGTGGTGTGATATTACTGTGAGGAAATCCATAAATGGATTTGTTAAGCAGAACAGTCATGAATTTTCCCTGCTTCATTCACACTCTTACTGTGTGTCCCTTCCATGTAAAGGCATAATGCAAATGTAAATGACAATGGAATAAAGTGACACTGTATAATATTAAACTTAAGCTCATTGGCACCCTACTCTAATCATCTGAGTAGCAAACAGGTTGCTGCTAAATATAGATAAACAAAGAAAACATTTGTAAATATATTTGGAGTATGTGTTTTTCCATGTTTTTGCCAGTATGCAATATTGATACAGAGCCGTATTATCTACCAATGAGTTATACTCTACCACATCCAAGTCTCATCTCCATTAAGAAAGTTGCACCAATTGCTTGTAGGTTTAAATTTCATGGAGAGGTTGTGGTTACAGTTTGTAATAAGATGAGTCATTGCACCAAACTTAGTCATGGAATAGAAGAACTGGAAGAGACCTGCAGACAACATCCAACCTTCTTGTCTGTCTCCAAGTTAAGTTAACGAAACCATCAAGGCTACCTTTTCCAAAGAATATTTAATGAAACACAAGCCAAGCAATTTACTCTGCCAAAAAAAAAAAAAAAAATCTGGAAAAGGTGGAGATTCACAATAAATAATATAATATTAAAAGCTTTATTATGACCTTCAGTGTAGAAAATGACTTCACTTGGTTTACCCTAGTATGTCCCACATGGATTTGACCACAGAACCCTTTTTTCAGGTGATCCCTGTTTACAGCCCATGGAACCACTGTTAACATGGAAACTCACTCTGAGTAATGCTGATTGGATGATTGCCATTGCCAGAGGATTTCTAGAAAAAAATTTTAAACTGTCCTTCAGAAATCTGTGATCTCTCAGAAATATTCAGCATTTTTCTCATTTGCAACAGAAATCATCCTTTTGGTAAATTTGTCTTTTTTTTTTTTTTTTTTTTAGGAGAACCGGGTCCTGGCAACTCCTGTTGCGGGAGATGGGTGATGCTCCCCATTATGTCTAAGAGAGAAAAGCACTTGAGCTCCCCTTCCCATGAGAGAGAACTATAGGACACTTAGGATCAGTCTTTCTGTCTTTGTTATATTGGGAGTGGGGGTGAAAAGCTCTGCTCTCGCATAACCTGGTCTCTGGTCTCTTGGTTGTCTTTTCTTTGATGTATATGTGAGGCTGTCTACAAACATCCTTGGGTATGTATGGGTAATTGTCTACTATGTCGCTCCAGCTCTCTCCTGTATTGGACCCTAGGTTAAGATTCATAGGGGAGAGTGGTGGAAGTACCATTGTCAGTGGAAGAAGAAAAATAAGCAAAGTCGTGGAAAACCTGACTGTGGTCTCAGACCCAAGATGCACCCCCCAGCACAAGAAACCATGACTGTTTAGAGTAGGAAAGCTGACTCTATCCTTGAATCCTCACTTGGTTACTTGTGTCTCTTTTCATTTGGTTTGGAAACCGGAAGTGAGGAGGAAAATAATTAATTGGCACCCTCAAACCCCAATACCTATTATCCTTATAATACCCCTCCATAGGTTGAAAATGATTATGAGGTCACCCTGCAGCAATTTCTTTTTCAGCTTAAGTAATTCCAAGTTCTTTTCCCTTTGGTTCCCCATAGGTCCATTTGCCAACACTAATTATTTCTGTTGCTCTTCCCTGGTTCATTTCCAATTTTCCATATCACTTAAAAAATAGAGAGCCCCAAATGGGACAATGCTTTCTGAGGGCCTCGCTTAGTCTGAGCTTCTAGATGGCTTGCTGGCCACTGCAGCATTTTATGCTTTGTGGTGTGTGCAAGTGCATTCCCATGTTATATTAGCTTCCATAACAATAGTTTGGTACCGATGACCCCACTTTGTGGCGCATTATAATTTGCACTCTTGTACTGTGAGGATGCTTAACAACCATGATGTGATGGTGGCACCAGCTAAGCATTGCTCATTGAATACGAATATTGTTCATGTTTTCTAAGTACTTCTCATTATATGCTATTCCTATTGAATCTTTAGTAGGTGTTTTGTTTTGTTTTGTTTTGTTTTTACTGCATCTAAGAAATATTATTTGATTTGACTCTTTCATGTGGTTTTGGTTAGGAAAATTTCTCATTCATTTTTAAACCTCCAGAATATTTAATCAAATTTATCATTGGTTCTTACAGTCTTGTGTTTGCTAAACTGCATTGTTTGCTGATATAGGCTTAATATTAAGAGGTCTGTGTGTATAAAGTCAGGAATGCTTTATAAATGTAGAGGACTTTGCAGTTTGCAAATTGCTTTCACAACACACATTCTCATTTATTCATTTATTTATTGAGGGTATGTCAGGAATTGTGCTGGGCACTGACCTCAAGAGGCTCACAGTCTAATGGGAGAGAGATGTGAATACACAATGACAATACCATGTGGTAAGTGCTATGAAAACTTTCTACATAGATTGGGAGGATGACTTGCAGGGAAACAAATTGGTGAGTAAGGTTCACAGTAGAAGCTGGCAAATTGGCTGCCGTGAGGGAAGTGAAAAGAAAGAAAGCTGGTGTCAAAAGATAGGCACAGATTTTGAAGGCCTTCCTATGATAACCATTAACTTTGTCTTTTTTTTTTCAATACCCACATGACTTTATAAAGTAGGTAGAGTGTGTATTATCATCCAGTTTTACAGATGACAAATCTGGGGAGCAGAGAGACACAGGGACAGCAAATGTTAGATGAGAAAGACAAGAATTCTAACCTTTTGACTCCTAGAGCAATTCTCCTTCCACATGAAATGTCTCTTAGGAAAGTGAATGGAAGGCTGCAAAATGCTAATGATTTTTGCATCCAATTTTATTGTAAAGTTTATTTTGGGACTATTATATATATACTATATGCATAAATAAATAAATAAATAAATAAATAAATATATATATATATATATATATATATATATATAGTTCTTTTCCTTGAACAAAGTATATTGTGAATATTTTGTCAAGCAAATAAATATGCTTCAATACTCTGATTTTTAATGGCTACAGAGGATTCCATTATTTTTAATGGTTGTAGAAGGGTCCATTGTATAGATGGTGTGCCAGTTTGAATATATTATGTCCCCCAAACGCCAGTATCTTTGATGAAATCTTGTGTGGGCAGATGTATCAGTGTTGATTAGATTGTAATTCTTTGAGTGTTTCCATGGAGAGGCGACCCACCCAACTGTAGGTGATAACTCTGATTAGATAATTTCCATGGAGGTGTGGCCCTGCCCATTCACTGTGGGCCTTGATTAGTTTACTGGAGCACTATTTAAGACAGAAGGAGCGAACATGCTAGCCAAGAGGGACATTTTGAAGAACGCGCAAGATTTGAGAGAGGAGCTGCAGCTTAAGAGACCTTTTGGAGATGGCCTTTGAAAGCAGACTTTTGCTCCGGAGGAGCTAAGAAAAGACAAATGCCCCAAGAGCAACCAAGAGTGACATTTTGAAGAGGAGCTGCAGCCTAGAGAGGAATGTCCTGGGAGAAAGCCATTTTGAAACCAGAACTCTGAAGCAGATGCCAGCCATGTGCCTTCCCAGCTAACAGGGGTTTTCTGGACACCATTGGCCATCCTCCAGTGAAAGTACCTGATTATCGATGCCTTACCTTGGACACTTTATGGCCTTAAGACTGCAACTTTGTAACCAAATAAACCCCTTTTATAAAAGCTGAAGCATTTCTGGTGTTTTGTGGAAAGGCAGCATTAGCAAACTGGAACAGATAGAATGGCATTAATTTCATTATTGCCAGACACTGAAGCCCTTTCTAAAAGTTAGTTATTATGAACTGCACTGCTGTGAACAATTTGCTCACTTTTCTGATTTTTTTTTTTTTTTTTTTTTTAGGAAAAGGAATGGCTAGGTCAGAAAGTATAGTGCATTTAAGGCTTGGCACTTACTGGCAAATTGTCCCAATTTTCAATCCCACCAGAGGTGGGCAACATGCAAGTCTCTCCACCTTTGTCAATACAGAGCATAAGATAAACAACTTTTTTTTTGCCAACAAATTGCTTTTGTATTTGATTCTTCCTTTGGGTGACATCTGTCTCAGAAGTAACAGGCCTAGGACTAGGTGTGTTGGGGGTGGGGATGGGTGTGTGTGTTTTCCAAACACACTTGTACTAGATGACCAGGGTCCTTCTATTTCTGGACATCCTGGGGCATTGTCGGAAATGACCATCTGGCAATCATCAGACAGGGACTAAACAAAGTCTGTGCCATTCACTCCTGCCTTTTGACAAGTGAAGCGTCAGGGCATAAGTCTTCTCAGTCCTGTCCCGAGAAGAGGGGCACTAGCCACATGGCCTGAGGACAGGCAGCAGGAAGTTCTCCTTCAAGGGAAAGCTGTGCTGTTAGAGGGCAGACACTCAAACTGTGCCCCTCTACCCCAGCATTCTTTGGAGGTCTGTCCACTGGGTCCTTCCAGGGTGGATGCACCTTCCCTTTAGGAGCAATTTCCCAGGATCAATCAAGTTTCTCCCCCTACTCACCAAGACTTCAGTCTCCATCTCCTTACCTGCCTACCATCCCAAAACAAACACTTTCCTCTCCCTGAAATTTTACAGTAGGTCGTATAAAAATATATTGTGGGGCATCTAAAAATTATGAAACATTTTAAACATACAGAAAAGTACAGAGATTAATAATATATCAAGTACTCTTGTACCCACCACCCAGTTATAACAAATGTCAACTTTTTGCCAAACATGCTTAAGATAGTTTTCTCTGGAAGCTCCTTTGTAGCTCTCCTCATTCTATTCCATTCTCTCCCACCTTTCCGGAGACAACATCAGTCCTGAGGTGATATAGAGCCTTCCTATCTACATTTTTATAGTTTCACTACCCATGTCTAGATCCATAAACAATACATTGCATTATTTTGTTTGTTTTTAAATTTTACTTGAATGGAATTATTCTATATATACACTTGTACATTTTGCTTTTATCAGTCATCTTTAGGTTCTTGAGCTTGATCCATATTGTTATGCAAATCTAGTTTATCCCTCAAACCGCTATACAGAACTCCATTATACAAATATACCACAATTTGTCCATTCTCTTATTGAAAGACATTTAAGTTTTCCAATTTTTGCTGTTATAAACAATGCTGTGATGAACACTACTGAAAATATTTATCTCTTTTGCATCTAAGAATGGTATTTCTGGTTATAGGATATGTATATCTTTTTAAATAGATCTCATTACTTTTCAAAGAAGTTGTACGAATTTATGCTGCCACAAAAGGGTAAGAAAATTCCCATTTCCTCATGTCTTCCCCAACTCTTGTAAAATATACAAGTGTTGATGCATATTGATGACCCAGTAAACCCAGAGTCCAGATCATAAGAAGTAAAAATCTGAGTTTTCCTTTCCTGGAGGGCAGAGAGGGATTAACTTTGCAACAACACTTCCAGAAAAAAAAAAAAAAAAATAAAATAAAATAAACAGCTGCTTTTCATTTTCCTAGTGCAGAAAAAGACAAAAGCTACATTTATATGCACTATTTCCAACTTAAAATAGACTAGACTATCATAGCTGTTTCAGTTTGCTAAAGCTGCCCATATGCAATATACCAGAAATGGGTTGGCTTTTACAAAGGGGGTTTATTAACTTACAATTTTACAATTATAAGGCTGTAAAAATGTCCAAATTTAGATATCAACAAAAGAATCCCTTCCCTGAAGAAAGACTGCCAGCATTTGGGATACCTCTGTCACATGGGAAGTTACATGGCCAACATCTACTGGTCCTTCTCTCCGGGGTTTTGCTGCTTTCAGGTTCTGGCTTCAATGGCTCTTTCAGCTTCTGTGGGTGATTTTTTTTTTCTCTCTGAGCTCTCTACCTTTTATCTGTCCTTTATCTTCTCCTGAAAGACTCCAGTAAAAGATTAAGACCCACCTTGAATTGGGTGGGTCACATCTCAATTAAAACAACCTAATCAAAATGTGCCACCCACAATAGATCTGCACCCACAGGAATGGATTAAAAGAACATGACCTTTTCTGGGGTACATAACAGCTTCAAATCAGTACAATAGCCTTTTTCAAATGCTTTAATTTCCTATCAACCAGGTAAGAGTTAAAGGAAGCTGCTAATTCCTTTTCTTTTGTCTAGGTCAGTCAGATTTCTTATTCATATAGTAGACAAAATGTTGAAGAACTGTGCTGGCACTAAAGAGGAAAAGGACTGTATATGTAGAAGAAAATAATTGTTTTCTTATTGATATGCAGAGTAATCCCAACGGAATGGCAGTAGGAAGCCCCTTTGCTCTGGTCTTGACCAGATGGCTTTGGTCAAGAAAGAATGGAGCCATTAAACATAATAAATATGAATATCAGAATACAAATAATGGCTTAGTTGGTTACAGCTACCTACTTACTGGAGATGCAAATCTGGAGCTGTCTTCAAAAAATGAAATAAATTCTAGATGAAAATGCTAATGTGCAACAACAGAGAAATATTTAAATAAAATATGGTCAATATTTTGATGGCATATTGTGTAAGCTATAAATTGATTTTGAAGGCTACTTAATGTGGGGAAATGCTCATGACACAAGGTTGAAATTTTAAAAAGGAATAAAAAAGAAAAAATGATCAACTGTATATACAGTATAATCCACATATAGGTGCATACATTTTCCACATATACAAAGAGAGAGAGAAAGAGAGGAGTCATTTTGTTTGTATTGTTATGAGTTTGTCTACATTTATTTCTTAGAAAAGAGACTAGGAAATAAAACAAACCAAAATATTAACAATGGTTGCTTAAACAATAGGATTATGAGTAATTTTTATTTTTCTTTAATTTTCCCAACTTTTTCATCGAGTTGTACAAGTACTACTGTAAATAACTTTAAACATGTGTATGTGTGTGTGTATGTGTTCAAGAAAGAGATGAAGCTAGGGATAGACTGATTATTTGAATATGATTCAGTATAATGGCAATCTTGCATTTCTTTGGCTACTCAAGAGGAAACCAGTCTCCCTGAGAGCTGTACTCCATGGTCTGAAAGTCAGAGAAGTTTTGATAAGTTTAAGAGTAGAAGCAAAGTGAACATTTGTGCTTGTTTTACGTGGAGGAAGACTCATTTGCAAAACAGCTGATTTCATGATTTCAACAGTCTTTCTACTGAATAGGTTGAATAGGTAACCAATGTGATCAACTGAGTATAAATGAATCATTAAGATGACAAAAAGAAAGATTCAATGAAAAGAAATTGATCCACTAGCCACACGGAGACATAGAATCAATTTCTGGGTCAAGGTAATTAGAAAAGCAAGGCAAATACATGTTTTATAAACAAGAACAGATAATCCTGATTTTTCAATTTAGCAATGACTGTAATTGCTTTAAACCATATATTTATATATAGTGCCTGATGCTAGGTTACATATTTTTATAGTTCTTAATCTGACAGTCTTTGTGGTTTTGATTTCATTTCTTCATTTCTGAATGGTTGCAGACTGCTAACCCCTTCTGTGAGTGACAGTCCTTCCTCCTTCCTCAGTATCCAAACCAACAGCAATCTCAGTTGGATCAGGAGTGTCATTTTCTCAATGAATTTTCTGTGAACAGGGGAAAAAACAAGGACCTACATTCTTTCCCTTTTATTACCATTAAAATAATTCTTGCTGATAAAATTTTTATTCCTGAAAAGTTTAAATGAAAAACTAGACCAGCTAAAACCAAGTGGAAAGAGTTATTCGTAAAAGGGAAATTAGGTTGAATGTCATAATAAAAGAGATATCACCTTGGGTATAAATGAAAAGTCCTCAACAGATTGACATGCATAAACTCATTGCTAACCACTAGCATACTAATAGGCATTAGGGTGCATAAATAAAATCATAGAGTCTTAGAGGTGAGAAGGAACATAAACATTATGTAATTCAATTCTCTTATTTTTTTTAGACCTGCTCAGATTATGGCCTATGTTTAGTTTAATGATTAAAATCAAAGGCTCCTAAATTTCCATCCACCATTCTTTCCCAAAGCTCCCTTTTCCAAATAGTTGTGTGTGGTCATCCTTTATGTTCACCTTGCATACTGTCTAATTCCTGGGCAGTCAGCACCAAGCAGATAAACGTCACATAAACCAGCAGGGCTTGGTGGAACAGTCACCTCTCTGAAAGCTCCTCTAACCCAGGGACCTTCTGGCCACCCAATCCACATTGAACTGACCAAGATAATTCAGTTTGGATGGCAGGTACATCTGATGATGTGAAAAAATGAGACCACTTAAAAGCCAATTGCTTTCAGAAGGGCTTCTTAAATACTGGAGTCCACCGTAAAACTGGTGATTATTGTATGTCATTATAAGAGGCCAACTTTTATGTGAAAGATCTATTTTGTTGATTAAATGAAATTCTTTTTAGTGCTATTGGGTCACACGTAACATATGTCCAGTCAATTATTTTAGGAGTAGTTGAAGATTTCTCTTTTCACAGTAATAGATTTTTTGGCAATCAATAGAGCTTTGAAGAACCATTTTTCTTGATAATGACCTAGATCTTTTTTTATAGGAGTTTTTTTTTTTTTCCCAGAGATAGATAGAGTTGGGTCATGGGGAAGGGTGAGCAAACATATGCTTTATTGCAATTTTTCCAGAAAGATCAATGATTTTGCATTCCAAAATTATAGCATGAAACAATAGTTTTAGTAACTTGGAATGACTACAAACATATGTGGGCTTGACTTGACAGACACAAATAAAAATATTGATACTAAATAAGTAGCCTCCTTTTTCCAGGAAATTTCATCTCTTTTAATCTTGCTGGATCAATAAGATAAATTTAAGCAATATGGTGGTCAATAATCTAATGAGGTAGTAGATTCAATATTAGATATTTTAGGGATTGAGTTTCAGACCTAATTCTGACACACTAATTTTAATCTTTAATTGCTTCAAAAGTAAGCTGCTAGTCTTCAGCTAACATTTGTGTTTTATGAAAAAATGCAGTACACATTAACTAAAAGAGTTACTTGTATTCGTTGGTGGTTCTGTGCTTCCAGTTTGTGCTTGGATTAAAATAAATAATTCAGGAGGTCTGTTGACTTATTCTTTAGCCCATACATGCAATTTGCACAGAATGTTATTTTCTCCTGAAAGGTTTGAATGACTTGTACTGAATGGCTTAACTTGTGGATAGAAATTATACCTGAATTGATATGGTTAAATATCTCTACAATTTCTGGCTGAGCATCATTGTCCATTCCATCTGCAACCCATTAAATGTGGTTGACCTACCGGTTCCTACTTCTTCCATTATCCAAGCCAAACTTGAGGTTGTGGCCAGTCTTCATGCTTGGTACCTATGGACTGTCACAATATGAACCAAACGCTAAGGTTAAAGAGTGCTGTCTATACCTGCCAAGGCTAGAAATGATGAAACTGTGATGATGGGCTACTTTGTGTACAGGTACCCAATCTAAGAGTTACACATGCCTCATTTCATATCGTTGTCACATCTTAGGTCAGGAGACTAGGTAAATGTTCTGCACCCCATGGAATTGGCTCAACCTAGAGAGGATTCATGTCCAATTCTGAAGCATGATGGATCCAGAGATATCACCTAGCTGACTTAGCCAAGCACTGATCCAGGGAACCCATCAACCTTCCCCAAACAAACCCCTCCCATGTGTCATAGTAAGCTATATGTACTGCAGAAAAGTATGTTCTTAAAGTTAATCCATTCCTGTGGGTGTGGTACCATTGTAAGTAGGATTTTTGGTGAGTAGGATCTTAAGTTAAGATGTGACTCACCTCACTCAGGGTGGGTCTTAATCCTCTTACTGGAGTCCTTTATAAGAGAATGAAATTCAGACAAGAAGAGAAAAAGCCATGGAAGCAAGAAACCAAAAGCAACAAAATACGGAAGAGAAGGGAGTGACCAGCAGACATCACCACGTTTCTTGCTATGTGACAGAGGAGTCCAGGATTTCTGGCAGCCGCTATTTTGGAAGAAGGTATCGTCTTGATGATGCCTTAATTTGGACATTTTCATGGCCTCAGAACTGTATGTTTGTAAGCTAATAAATTACCATCACTGAAAGTCAACCCATTTTATGGTATCTGCTTTCAGCAACTTAGCAAACTAGAACACAATGTGTGACTAGGCAATATCATGCGGATTCCAATTTGGGACACCTGGCAACACAAACTGGGCATGGGGGACCACTCCATGCAGTTGCTTTTGCCTATCACACAAATTTCTGCTTAGCAGGTGCATTCATTTTCTAAATATTCAAAGTTACATGGAAACATACAGAAAAAGCTCATTAGACCCCATACCACCACTTTTGAAAAAGAGTTGAAAAAGATATTTCTTGGGATACTTACTTATACTTGGAGAGTGCTATGGAAGTTGGGGCATTTGCGTTCATGGGTCCCTAAGTCCATGTAAGGTGGGCTCCTGATCTGAGAAGGTGGTAGAGGGATGACAGCTTTCAAAATGTTTGAATATATTGTAATTCCATTAAATGTGTGTGCAGTTCCCAATAGCTGAGTCTAAGGATTCTAGACTAAACAGAATCATAAATGTAGACATCTTCTTTATATGTATCACAGAGTTCCCTTCCACCAGAACCCACTTGGGACTTTTCTAAAAGCAATGTGAATATACCCTCTCTGCATTAATACCAACAACATATGTTCGGAAGTTTAGAGGTAGAATTGCTAGAACAAGTATCTCTAATCGTGGAGGGGAAGGACAGTCAAAAATGACCAACAATTTCTGGGGATTTTCAGATACAACCAGAGGTTTATGCCCTATCTTTTCCCTCTGAATACCCCAATAAAGAGTTCTCATGAACAGAATGAGTAGTCTGGTCCTTGGTTAAGCCTTCAGCATTCCAGTAGTTGAAAACTCTGACCTTTATCCTGACACTGCCTAACTTTCTACCACTACCACATCCGATGATATAAGAATAACTGGGCAAGAGAGATCTCCATGACCTCTAAAAACATGGTCCTGATGGAACACAACACTGCTTATGGAAGGGGAAATTCTGATCATCACTGACTGCCAAGTTTGAGTCAAGGACTCCAGGCAAGCGATGACAAGCATCAGAACACTGCATTCTAGAAAAGCCGAGGCAAACCAGAGGAGATGGATGAAATGTACTGTGTTATTTAAATGCTTCAAATTACATACTGTCTAAATCCTGAGCAGTCAGCACCAAGCAGATACCAAGTCACATAAACCAGCAGGGTGTAGTGGAACAGATGCCTCTCTGAAAGCAGCTCTGACTTGGGGACCATCTGAGCATCCAAGCCACCCTACGGCTGACCAAGAAAAATCAGTTTGGACAGCATATAAAAGTCTGATCACCTCAGTGCCCAGCCAAGGTAACACCCAGAGTCTTTCCCAGACTTTAGAGGATCCCTATTATCTTAGAAGAGTAGCACATATCCCAGCAGAACCATTAACAATAGCTCTTTATTCTAAGCATGTCCTGGATCCCTGCCCAACCCCTGATCTATTACTCTGCTCTTTGTCTCTCTGGCTCTATTCTCTAGCTTTGGTCTCTATGACCCTTATCATTTGGCAATTTTTCTTATGGCATTTGGGGCTTTAGGTTTCTGCTCATTGTAGAAAAGTGAAGGAAAACAAAAAGCAAAAATAAGAAAAGCATCCCACTTTCAGAGATAATCATTAAGCATTTTAGTGGTATATCCTTCTAGATGTCACACTCACAAACTATATACAATACTTCTGCCTGGCACATACCAAACCCTCAGTAAACATGGGCTATTGTAATTGTTCTAATCTGTAACTTTCTTGCATTACTCAGCAACATACACTGAGAATACCCACCTGGTTGATAAATAGTTTCCTATACCATGATTTTTAATGGATACATGAGATGTACCATAATTTAGCCCTCTGTTGTTGGGCACAGGTTCTTTACACTATTTTGCTTTTATAAGCACAGCTACAATAAACTTTCTTTCAGTTAAATTTTTTTCTTTGAGGATAAATTCCTAACCATGGCATTGCTGGGTCAAAGGGTTTGCATATTGAGTCCTTTGATACAAAGTGAAAACTCCCCTGCAAACAGGTTATACCAGTTTGCATTTTCCCATCAGCAGTGCATCCAAGTGTCAATTCATTTATTCATTCTTTTATTCAGCAAATGAATTTCCGGAACTGTGCTAAATACTGCAGATAATCTGGGAACAAAATATATAAGGTCCTTGCTCTCCTGGGGTTTAGAGTTTAAAAGAGAGGAGAATAAACATTAAACAAATATCACAATGATCAATACAAATATCATAATGATCAACTACAAAGTGTGAAAAGTAGTATGAATACAAAAATCAAGGTGTTAGATGTGTAGTAGTTACATTTCACTATGTAACAAATCACCCCAAAATATAATAGCTTAAAACAGGAAACATTTTCATCTCTCAGTTTCTGTGAGTCAAGAATCTGGGTGTAGCTTAGCTAGATCCTCTGGAGAGATTTAATATGTATATTTTAGAGGATGACTTGGCAGACCTAAATGAAAGACTAAATGTGGATAAAGCAGAGTAAGAAATCAGAAATGATTCCCAAGTTTCTGGCTTCAGTAACTGGCTTTGGGCAGTGTGGGTTTTATTATTGCTATTACTATTGTTGCTGCTGTTATCTGCTTATTTGAAAGGTAAAAATGATTTTCTGATTTGATTTTTAATCTGCATTCTTTTCATATATTTATTTGTCAAGGGGTGTTTTTAATTAATTATTTTGACAGCTATCATAGAAGTTATAATACCGTTTTTCCAAATGATAGAATTCATATTAGAGACTTCGTCTTCAAAATCCTTGTCAGTAATTTAACCATTAGAAAGTTTTAAGATATATTAATAAGTAAAAAAGTAAGGTACATAATAATGCATTTGTAAATAAATAAATATAATACATTTATGTTTGTAATTGTACATCTGTTCATAAATGCTTAGATTATCCTTAATAGGATATTTAAGAAACAGGTAATAGTGGGTTTTTTGGAGAGAAGAACTGGGTAGCTTGGGGCCAGAGGCTCACTTTTCCTATATAATGGTTCTATGTAAAAACCATATGCAGACATTATCAATTTCAAAAATTGCATACTACTAATACATCAATAGCATGATGATTTTGTTGAGATGAATGTCACAGATTTTAGTACCCATTTTACTATTATCTAAAGGCTGTTTTACCAAGTATAAAAGACATCCAAGGACCCCCAGAAGAATTCCTTTTTTGAGATTGTAGACTCAACAGCATGAATTGTATCATTGTAAGAATTGAATATAAAAAGTAACTGGTAAGCTGAGATCATTAGTAACAATAGTCTTTTGCTCTGTTTATCAGTGAGCCCTGTTTGTGTCTTGTGTACACCCATGTGTCACTTATTTAGTGCTCACTGTTGAGCTCGTGCATTATCTAGACTCCTTGAGTCATATCCTTAGATCCTCTGTCACCTGCCTCTTAATCATTTTCCTGCTCATTAACACTTTTAGTGGACATGGGCATAAAGGTGAATGAATCTGAGAATGAAATTGAGGATGAAGGTTACAGAGGGATGGTGGAGACCTGGGCCCAGCCGAGAGCACTGAGCAGAATAGGGAACTGCGGCTCATTGCTTGAGCTCTAGCATTAAGTAGCTCACCCTGAACCCAGCCCTACTCCCAGAATTCTCAGTTATAGAAGCTAAACAATTCTTCTTTTTTACTTCTTATACTGGTTTGGATTCAGTTTTAACTGCACAGAAAAGTATGCTAAATAATAGTTTTGCTCATGAAAGGTATGCAGGAAATGAAAGATGTTCTCATTTTTTGTACAACTAACCAGTATATATAAGTAGGAGTCCTCATGCAGATAATTTGCCATCATTTCCCTATGGAGAGCCAACCAAGCTCTAGCGGAACCTTGAGGAGCAAAAATTTTGAAAGCAGTGAACCCCAATTATTTTCATGGAATGTTTGAGAAAAGAGTTGACACTGGCTTATATAAACTTTTGCATTGGGAAAACATTGACCTGTGAAAGAATCTGGATCTGAGACTGAATAAAAAGATGAATAAAATTGAGGAGCAAAGAGAAGGGCAAGTGAACTTTAGAGTAAAAGTGTAGGAAACATAAAATTATTTCCATTCCTAATATAACTGAAATCTCTCTGAATCTGGCAGTGTAATTGATGCCTGGAAAGCATGGTAAATTTCACTGTGACATTGAAACTTGCTTCCATCACACTTTGAAATCATCCTTCTAGACTTGAACTTTTGGGAAAAGTTGAACAAGATCAAAAACTCTGAGTCACCAGTGTGATAGTTGATTGCCAGGAAGTGATGACCTCTCCAGAAACACCAGACAGTGACATAAGTTTGCATTGGGTCACTAGGTATTGTGTAGGAAGATACTTTTTGTGCAGTATCCTGTCAGACGCTTCTTGCAAGAAATATGAGACCAGAGCACTAATTCTAACAATGTTATAAACAAACCTATGAAATTAAGGCCTAGTGCATGACTGGAAGCAGAGATAAGCTAATAAGATTATGAACACACTAAATAGATCCTGAAACCATATGATGACATCATGAAATTTTAGAAGATACAGCTGGCTTCCCGTGGTATTTTTGCAGTTGAAAATATGTAGCATCTGGTCTTTCGCTTATCATTCTTTGCGGAAGCAGTCGTCATCTTAAGTTTCTTTTTATCATGTAGATGTGTTAAGTTTAAAAATAAAGTTGGAAATTTTGGGTAGAACATTCCATGCAAATTCAAGCAAAAAATAAGCAAAAATTAGTTACTGTTTCACAAACAAACTCTTTATAAAGATGGGCTGTGCCCTGAGTCCTTGAACTTGCATTAACTAATTTTGTACTCTAAAAGCACTATTAAACCAAGAGAATTTTTGCTTCTGTGCAAGTGGGGAACATTTAGTCATTCATTCATGCATAATTTCAGTATAGAAATAATGTAATATACTGATTGATAGTTCTGGCTTTAGAAGTAGGTTTCTTTGGTTCAAATCCCCAAATTCACCACTTAATAGATATGTAACTGAAAAATTATTTAATCTCTCAAGTTCCAGTATACTCTTCTATAAAATAGGAATAATAGTAAGTATTATTAAATGACAAAATATTTGTGAAGCATTCTGAACCATGTCTGATGTATATTAGGTATAATTAATAATAATATTATTACTCATTCATTTCTTCTACATTATCCAGTTTGTTGCCATACAGATGTTCATAATATCCTCTTATAATTTTTTTAATTTCTTCAGGATCTGCAGTTATGTCACCTTTTTCATTCATTATTTTGTTTATATGGGTCTTCTCTCTTTTTGATTTTGTCAGTCTAGCTAGGGGCTTGTCAATCTTGTTGATCTTCTCAAAGAACCAACTTTTGGTGATATTTATCCTTTCTATTGTTTTTTTGTTCTCTATGTCATTTATTTCTGCTTTAATCCTTGTTATTTCTTTTCTTGTACTTGGTTTAGGATTGGTTTGCTGTTCATTTTCTAGCTTCTTCAGTTGATCCATTAGTTCTTTGATTTTGGCTCTTTCTTCCTTTTTAATATATGCGTTTAGTGCTATAAATTTCCCCCTTAGCACTGCTTTTGCTGCATCCCATAGGTTTTGGTATGTTGTGTTCTCATTTTCATTCGTCTCTATATATTTAGCAATTTCTCTTGCTATTTCTTCTTTAACCCACTGATTGTTTAGGAGTGTGTTGTTTAACCTCCAGGTATTTGTGAATTTTCTAAGTCTCTGATGGTTATTGACTTCTAATTGTATTCCATTGTGGTCAGAGAATGTGCTTTGAATAATTTCAATCTTTTTAAATTTATTGAGGCTTGTTTTATGTCCCAGCATATGATCTATTCTGGAGAAAGTTCCGTGAGCACTAGAAAAGTATGTGTATCCTGGTGATTTGGGATGTAATGTCCTGTAGATGTCTGTTAAATCTAATTCATTTATCAGATTGTTTAGGTTTTCAATTTCCTTATTGGTCTTCTGTCTGGTTGATCTATCTATAGGAGAGAGTGATGTGTTGAAGTCTCCCACAATTATTGTGGAAACATCAATTGCTTCTTTTAGTTTTGCCAATGTTTCTCTCATGTATTTTGTGGCACCTTGATTGGGTGCATAGACATTTACGATTGTTATTTCTTCTTGCTGAATTGCCCCTTTTATTAGTATGTAGTGGCCTTCTTTGTCTCTCAAAACATCCCTGCATTTGAAGTCTATTTTATCTGAGATTAATATTGCTACACCTGCTTTCTTTTGGCTGTAGCTTGCATGAAATATTTTTTTCCATCCTTTCACTTTCAGTTTCTTTGTGTCCCTGTGTCTAAGATGAGTCTCTTGTATGCAACATATTGATGGTTCATTTTTTTTGATCCATTCTGCGAATCTATATCTTTTAATTGGGGAGTTTAATCCATTTACATTCAACGTTAAAACCGTGAAGGCATTTCTTGAATCGGCCATCTTATCCTTTGGATTATGTTTGCCATATTTTTCCCTCTCTCTATTAATATCCTTTATTGTACCCATACCGAATCTCTTTAGTACTGAACCTTTCTCCAAGTCTCTCTGTCCTGTCTTTGTTTCTCTGTCTGTAGGGCTCCCTTTAGTATCTCCAGTAGGGCAGGTCTCTTGTTAGCAAATTCTCTCAGCATTTGTTTGTCTGTGAAAAATTTAAGCTCTCCCTCAAATTTGAAGGAGAGCTTTGCTGGATAAAGTATTCTTGGCTGGAAATTCCTCTCACTCAGAATTTTAAATATATCGTGCCACTGCCTTCTCGCCTCCATGGTGGCTGCTGAGTAGTCACTACTTAGTCTTATGCTGTTTCCTTTGTATGTGGTGAATTGCTTTTCTCTTGCTGCTTTCAGAACTTGCTCCTTCTCTTCTATGTTTGACAGTGTGATCAGTATATGTCTCGGAGTGGGTTTTTTTGGATTTATTCTATTTGGAGTTCGCTGAGCATTTATGATTTGTGTATTTATGTTGTTTAGAAGATTTGGGAAGTTTTCCCCAACAATTTCTTTGAATACTCTTCCTAGACCTTTACCCTTTTCTTCCCCTTCTGGGACACCAATGAGTCTTATATTCGGACGTTTCATATTATCTATCATATCCCTGAGGTCCATTTCGAGTTTTTCAAATTTTTTTCCCCATTCTTTCTTTTATGCTTTCATTTTCCATTCTGTCATCTTCCAGGTCACTGATTCGTTGTTCAACTTCCTCTAGTCTTGTACTATGAGTGTCCAGAATCTTTTTAATTTGGTCAACAGTTTCTTTAATTTCCATAAGATCATCCATTTTTTTATTTAGTCTTGCAATGTCTTCTTTATGCTCTTCTAGGGTCTTCTTGATTTCCTTCATATCCCGTACTATGGTCTCATTGTTCATCTTTAGTTCTTTGAGTAGCTGCTCTAGGTGTGTCTCTTCTGGTCTTTTGATTTGGGTGCTTGGGCTTGGGTTATCCATATCGTCTGGTTTTTTCATATGCTTTATAATTTTCTGTTGTTTTTGGCCTCGTGGCATTTGCTGAACTTGATAGGGTTCTTTTAGGGTTTGTAGACCAGTTGAAGTCCTTATCTCTAATTTATCAGATCTACAGCTTCGTGGAGTACACTTTCTCTAACTAACCAGCAGGTGGCGTCCACGAGCCACCTGTTCTCCACAAGCCAGATCTCCCCTGCTTAGCCTTTTTAGTGAGTGGGGGAGTGAGTCTTGTGGGGCCCAATTGGTGTACCAAGCTTGCATGTGTAGTTGGTGTTGCCTGCCCTGTCTGTGGGGCGTGTTTCTGGGCAGTCGGGGAGGGGGGGTGGCCCTAACAATCAAATCTCCCTGATGATCCTAGAGTTTTAAAGCTACTGCAATAGTCTAATCCTTCAGTTCAGTCCTGCCACAGTTTGTCTCTGCCACTGACCCACAAGTCTTTGGTATTGGCGTATGGCTCCTGAGACTTGCAAGTGGGCCCCTCTTTCAGGCTGTGCACCCCGGGTCCTCTGTTGAGGGATGACTGTGCTATGTCACAGGTGAGTGCCGTCCCCCCAGGGCAGTTCTGGGCTGCTGGGCTGTGTAGGGAGGCTCCCAGTCTGCTGAAATGATGGCTGAATGGGGCTCTGTTAATTCACACTGCTCCCCCTTCCCAGCTCTGGGACATTCCGCTGAGGTTGCAGGGAAGGCTAATGTCCACGCCCAGTTTTGTGGTGTGTGCCTGTTATTTGAAGCACTTCCGTCACACTGGGTTGTCTGGGGCAGCTCTGGGCTATGGGGCTGGCGATGGGCAGGAGTGTTTCCTGTCCACCAGGATGGTGGCTGTGAGCGGACACCCCCCTTTTCTTGGGAAGTTGTGTTGTTTAGTGAATTTTCTCAGCCACTGGATTATTGCCTTTTGTCTCAGAGCTCTCTTAGTTCTGCTCTTGACTTGACGTGCCCAAATTTCAATTCTTTGAAGCTTTCTGTATTGAGCTTCTTAGAGTAATTGTTTTAGAAAAAGCAAAAAGGATTTAAAAAAAAAAAAAAAAAAAAAAAAAAAAACGGCCCTCCTCAGAGATCTAATGGGTTATTGAAATGCTAATAGACAAAGCAACCAGGGCCATTAAGGAAAGGTGCCCAGGGCAGAGAGATCAGCCTTGCTTCGGGATTTGCATATGCGCCTCAAGGCCTGATCTCCGCCCTTCCCCTTTCTGTGTTCACCAGAACTCCAAAAATCCTCTGCTTTTATTTTGGAGTTTTTCGTGTTGTTTTTTTTCTATGCCTGTCTCCTCTCTGCTGGGCTGGCTGCTCTCAGAGTCTCTGGTGTCTGGTCTCAGTCTATCTATGGTTGGAGTTTGAATCAGTAGAATGAGTTTCCGATAAGAGCAGCCACTGCAATTCTCCCTTCTCCTTCCTGGAGCTGACAGCCCCTCCTCCCCTGGGACTGAGCCTGGCAGGGAGGGGCGCGGGTCCCCTGGCCGCAAAAACTTACAGATTTCGCTGATCTCAGCAGTTCCACGTTTTCATGAGTGTTGTATGAAGTATGCCCAAAGACAGATTGCTCTGTGGTGTCCAGTCCACGCAGTTCCTGGCTTTTTACCTACTTTCCTGGAGGAGTAACTAAAACATACAGCTCACCAGTCTGCCATCTTGCCCCGCCTCCTTCTCATTCAAACAAATATTTTTTAAGGTCTAAATATGTGCTAGACACTGGGCTAATCCTTGGGAATATTTGACCAAGAAGAGAAAAATAGTCTCTTAACAATTAACTGGTGTGTAGGGTTTATCTTTGACATTCTACTTTTCTGATACCTGTTTGCTAAAGTTCCTGAACTTCATCTAAGAAAATCCTTGGGAAACTATGTTCCTGGCATCCAATGTTAGTGATGAGAAACAATGTTAAATGGTGAAGTTTAGCACCACCTCTATGTCAAAAAAAAAAAAAAGAATCTGTTCTAAAAATACACAAATGCATGTTGTTAACAAAAATGTAGTTCTAGGTGGTAGCAATGATATGTGTTCCAGTTTGCTAATGCTGTCATTATGCAAAACACCAGAAATAGTTATAAAGCGACTTCTTTTGGTTACAAATTTAGAGTCTGAAGGCCAAGAAAATGTCCAAACTAAGGGATCAAGAAGAGGATACCTTCAATGAAGAATGGCTGATGGCGTCCAGAAAACCTCTGTCAGCTGGGAAAGCCATGGCTGGCGCCTGCTGATTCTTTGCTCCGGGGTTCTAGTTTCAAAATGGTTTTCTTCAAAACATCTCTGGGCTTGTCTCTCTTAGCTTCTCTGGAACAAACTCTGAGCTAGCATCTCAAAGCATCAGCAAGCATCTGGGTCTCCTGGCTTAGCATATCCCAGGGCATTTTCATCTTTCCACTGTCTATGTGAACTCCCTTTAAAGAACTCCAGTAAACTAATCAAGACCTACCCTGAATGGGTGGGGTCCAATCTCCTTTCAATCAAGAGGTCACACCCTAATCAACAAGATTAATAAATCTGCCCCCTTCAAGATTACATTAAAGAATATGGTTTTGGGGGGAACATAATATACCCAAACCAGCACAATATGGGAAAAGACATAGGAATGGACTCTAGCATCTGAATCCACTCCTGGCGGACAAGATGGAGATCAGTTTCACTGATTCTTCTTCTGGCTCTACTTTGATGACATCTTCTCTGTTCTTCAGCCCCTGCCACCATTATGGCAGCTGGTAGCCTGTCCTCTGTCACAGCTCTTGCCGCCTCTGCCACATGTCATCTCTCCTCTACTCTACCACCTCAAATGCTGCCTCCATGGACATTGCTCCTTTAGCTCTGAGTCCCTGCCTTCTGGGAGCTATAGTCTAATATAGGATATACAGAAATATGACACGACTAAAGGAGATTGTTCAGGCTCACAGTTTTTAGATATTTCAATGAGAAACCTTTAATGCCATCACAATGTTTCTTATCTCTACTCACAAGGTAGACACAACAGAGCATGCAAAATGCGTATACCCAGGTTTTAACTAAGAGCCCATTACCATATTAGACTTAGCTGTGTGCTCGGTTAACTCCAAAGGATCAAAATACAGGCCAATGATCCAAGGAGTGCACTTTATTGCTGAATGTTGTCCAAATTGAAGTGATTATTTTAGCAAATGTTTTATTAACGTTTGACCTGACAAACCACTATTTTCCCTGTGAGCATGTTTTTATCAAAATGGAGAAGCCAACAGATTCTGTTTGATAGTTTTCATACCTCTAAAACTTCTCCCACCATCAAACACTTTTCAAGTTTCTGTAAAGCTGACATTAAGAGTGCTTATGCCCAAATTATATAGCTCAGTTCACTTCAGAGCTTTGTGGCTATTTTATGTCAATTCTCTTTCACACAAGAGTCAAACAGGATTAAATTACACATGCCTTAAACATACAATGCGTTGAAGTAACGAGAGTCAGCCTAGCCTCTCTAATTAAGTGCATCAGCTCCTTCCTGGATCCAAAGAAGCTGAACTTTTGGTTCTTTGAGGTAGGGTTGAGAAAAATGGGCTGGAATAAGTGTTGAACACAGATAGGGCTATCCTAAAATTAGAATGGCTTGTTAACATCATGTAATTGAAGAAACTTGAAAAAGTTTGGTGGCAAAAAAATCACCTCCACTGTATTATTATCTCAAATTCCCACTTTTCTTTTCATTGCTTGTGAATTTTCTAAGGAATTTTTTTTTCAAAAGAATCCGGCACAATAGCCTAACCAATTTATTAGTGGGTATTAGTGTATTTGAGCCATTTGTATATCTGTGTCCCTGGAAGAGGGCAGGCTTTTAGGAGAATGAATGAAATCTGGAGTTTTCGTATTTGTTCAAGAAGTGAAACAACTATGGCAAAGCTTATTCTGTAACACCCTGAAATACTGCTAAAGTAAGCTACAAATGACTATATGTTTTGTGTTAAATTCAACACCATATGAAACAACATTCTAATATGGTCAAGTGGTTGCAGGAACTAGGATTAAAGAAAAAAATAAGAGAAAAATTTGATTTAGAAAACTATCTGATAGCTGATTTTTTCTCTGCAAATTGGAAAAAGATGACCATTATCAGCAGAAAGTCTTGAAACATCAGGATTTTTCTAGAGCATAGTTTGTGAAATGTTGAATTAAATTTTTCTATAGTTGAGGATAAGTGATAGGTATAAGGCTGAGAATTACAACATAGATCAATTAATATCCAACAAGCATGAAGAGAAACAGCCTGAATTAGTGGAGAGAGGATTGGCTTATGAAGAAAATGCCCTGCTTTTATCAAACACAGTACCAGCTCTATTCTTGATCAGCATTGTGTCATTGGGACAAACTACTTAACTTGGGGGATATCCAGTATTTTCTAAAATGAAGATCAAGGCCTACGTGACTTATCTTACACTTACATTGTTATGATAGACTCAAGAGAAACAATGTATGCAATAACACTTTAGAAGTTATTAAGCAATATGTCTTTGATTTTATGTCATATGATATTGATTCATCAGTTGATAATTTGACATCTCTGAAATGGGAATGTTTCCATCATTGTGCACAGATGACATTTGCCAGTGCATCTACCTCAAAATTACACAATGTAGGTCAGCATAATGGGGAAAAGTCCCAGAGTGAGAGTAGTGGAACACTCTTAAGAAATGCCACATCACCAACCCTTCTTGATGGCACAAAAGACAAAATTTTGTTAAAAAGCAAAACAAAACAAAACATGGATATTGATGACTGAGTCTAAAAGGGATTCATAGGAGACAGACTCAAAGTGAAAACATTTTAGGAATACCTTAACGAATTTATTTCACTTATATTTATTTATTCATAACCTTCAAATGAGATTAATCTTTATATAAATAAGTTTAAAGTAGCTCTTCCTAAAAATAAAAAAAAATTAAAGTTCCTTTTGGTAGGAAAGCATTGTGTCATAATTTAATTGGTGGCAATCTTCTTTCTAAGTAGTGCGTGAACTGATGATGTGTTAGAGGTAAAGAAAATTGGTACACAAATATACAATGGCATTATGAAGTTACAGGGCACCTAGTGGGGAGGAGGGGATTGCACTGAAAGTGAGTTAGAAGAAGAGTGTGTATGGGTACCAAAGGTAAGGTTGGCATATTTCACTACTTAATTTAAGGCTGGCCTTGATTCCACAGAAGAGATCATGGAAATGATAGCAACCATTACTACTAAAGTTTTCATGTGCTTATAAGACATTGGGCCATTAGAAAAACATAATTTACCCCATGGAGGAATCTGAATCTACTTCCAATGGATCAAATACAATCCTAGCCCTATGTATTGATTGATACACACTGAAAAACACTGACACTTCCTGGAAGACTAATAATACCTGCAGAATATGATTTGATTTATAGATAGCAGGATGTTTTTGTAGGGGTATTTAAGCAATTCAATGACTACCTATGCCAGTTTGTAAATATTGTGCTTCCCAGAAAAAGCCATGTTCTTTGGTGCAGTCTTGTGCCGGCAGACACATTAGTGATGATTAAGTTGGAACCTTTGGATTAGGCTGTGTCCTTGGAGATGTGACCCACCCAACTGTAGGGGATAACTCTGGATAATTTCCATGGAGGCATGGGCCTGCCCATTCAGCATGGGCATTGATTGGTTGACTTGAGCTCTATAAAAGCTCAGACAGAAGGAGCTCACAGCTAGCTGTAGCTGAGACAAACATTTTGAAGATGGCAGTTGGAAGCTGATGACGACATTTTGGAGAATGCCATTTTGAAACACAACATGGGAGCAAGCAGACACCAGCCACGTGCCTTCCCAGCTAACAGAGGTTTTCCAGATGCCAATGGCCTTTCTCCAGTGAAGGTACCCTTTGTTGATAGACACTTTATAGCCTCAAGACTGTAACTGTGTAACCAAATAACCCCCCTTTTATAAAAGCCCATCCATTTCTGGTGTTTTGCGAAAAGGCAGTGTTAGCAAACCGGGATACTACCATAAGAAAAAAAAAGCATTTTGGTAAATCCTTCATTCAAGATCTTTTTTTTTAAAAAATCACTTCCTCAGTGGAAAAAGGCTTTCCTTAAATCCCCAAAATATGTACTGATACTTCCTTCCCATATAACACCATCTTGATCATATCTCTGTTAAAGAACATATCAAACTAAATATTAACTGATTCCTCCTCTGGGTACCACAAAGCAAATAACCACAGTTTGTCCATTTTGTATCAAGAGAATTCAATATGGTGTACCACAGGGCATGTAGTAGGCAGTCAGTCAATAATTGGTAAAACAATGAATATGTTTAATTTATTTTGCATATAAGAATCACAAGCATTAATTTTAGGCCAACAGTTAGCAAATAAGATTAATGTTGCTGTTACAGTTTTACATGTCTTAATTTATGTGGCATAAAAGATAATGACTGTAGTAGAGACATTAGTTCATTGATCTATCACACCCGTCTTACCCTTCTGGTTTAACCAGCCCTATTCACAGGCATGGGAAACTCAATCTTTTGTACTAACTGAACTTTCCGTCACCTCCACTGGTGGATACCTGCCATAAAAGTATAGTTCATTGCCTGGCTAATAGCCAATTGAATTTTCTCTTTGGAGACTTGGACCAATTGACAGAGTCTGCCTAAGTGTAGAGCTAAAGCATTTTATTGGTGGAGCACCGGGGGGGGGGCTATGATATCTTGAGGACTGATGGCAGAATGTTTTCTTAGATTCCATGAGTTTTATATCTTATAAGTCCCAATTTTCTCAAGTTAATTGGCATCAATTTCTCTTCCTTACAACCAAGATGCCCTATCCAAGAGTAAGTACATTTTTGAATCCCCAAAAAGATAAATATACTTGTTGTCACTGGTGAGCTAAATTTCCAAGAACTAGAATATAATGAAATATAAGCAATACAAAATTTAACCAAAATTAATGATCCTTGGGTGAGTTATTGTTCATTTACAATCTAAATTACTTCAAGCTCTTCAAAAACTTGGCTCTTGCTCTCTACCAGTTACTTGACTTTCCATTCTCCTGTGATTTTGACCGTTTTAGCTCCAGATGAAATTTGGTCATCAGGCTTGTGTAACAGCTTCACTATTACTCCACCCCATGTTTCACTCTTGAGTCTGCACCAAGAAAATGAACAAAGAGGTACACCTTGCTAGAAAGGAAGAACATAGGAGTGGAACTAAGCAGCTGTTGATTCTGCTTTAATAATGGGATATACATAAACTTTTTTGTAATGTTATTAGTGGCTTTAAAATAGAAATCTAGGCCAAATGAACAAAAACAAAAACAAACAACTTTCAAGAAAAGGGGGAACATAGTGAGTCAATTAAATTCATGCTATTTATTAATTTTATAATGTATGCCATGAAGACTTTCCTTAAATTTTACTATATTAATTAAAATATAATTAAAACTCACAAATAACCCTTTGACCATTGTAGCAGATATTGCAGAATGACATACTAAACACCACACTAATCTCTTTCTAGTATATTCTCCTGGTTACTAGAGGATGGAAAGCTGAACATTATTTACATTTCTCAGACTCAGGTGTAGCTAGGGTTTCTAACTTACCTGGCTTCCACCAACCAGATGCACCTATGTCAGCCATGGAAGGTGGATATGAACATGGCAAGGCAGAATCTACAGGGCTGTTTTGGCAAGCATGGTGACTGAAGTGTTTGGTTCTTCTGTGGAATTGTGGTGGAGATTCTTTTGTCTGGTCTGTATTTTCATTAGTTCAGTGTGGCACATGGTGGTAAATGGTGGAGTTTCCACTTGGCAGAGTCATGGAGCAGTTGGGCATTGCTCCAAGTTTGGTTTCTGGATCCCCAGAGAAATTTTGTAAACTGACTATTGCCTTCTAATAAATCCTTTTCATGCTTACACTAGCAAGAGTGGATTTTGTTTCCTGCAACAAGAACCATGGTCAATGCAGTAATTAGTACCAGAAATGGGGTGCTGCAAGGCACAATGTAAAACTAATTAGTGTAAAGCAGTTGGGCATCAAGTGGTGAGGCTCCTCTTATAATGCAGTAGAAAATTATTTGGTTAAACTGTCACTTGCCTACCTTGAAAAGCAGGCCATTTGCTGACTAAGGCCATACTATTAAGGTAAATAGTAGAACAAACTCGTAATATTGGTGGGTGGTGACTCATTTTTGCTATTTTTATCAAAATCTTATGGGTTATATAAACTTATGCTAGATCCAGACATTCTGTAAGTAGTGGGGAAGGAGGCAAAGATTTGCTAAGGGAAGCATTCTCTGCTTATGCCTGCTAACTATGATGATGGCAAATCCAGTAATTTGGGCTTCGCGATGTTGAAAAAGTGATCTGCTTATGTACCTGAAATTGAAGAAGTTTTAAGCATTGGCCATGAGACTGCAGGCTTAGCAGGAGGCAAGACTCTTGCTTTGTCATAAAGCAGTAGTGATACTGCTGGCGAAAGGTGATGAATCATATTGTCTCCCCACCTCAGTCTGTTATTTCAGATGATCTCAAGGTTGCCACCATCAATTTGAGCTAGAGGAATGGCAATAAGTACCAAATGAGAATCTGCAAGCTTAAAAACCATGCCTGGGCAACACTTTTGGCTATGGTAGCTTATACATGGAACAGAATGGAAATAAATCAAGCCCGCTGCTTGTTTCAAGGAATTATCTGCCATAAGAAATCCCAAACCTAGTCTGCAACAGCCTGTTATCTTTTAAAACAATTTCTGTGCCCTAAAATTTCAAAACCCATGAAGTCTCTGATATCATCTCTGATTATACTATCAGATGATTTTGTCAAGGAAAGCTGTCAAGGATGAACCACCCAGGGGCAGATCCAGGAGTAAGAGAGGGCAATGAACAAAGGAGAACATTCCAGATTAATAACCAAGGTCTGCCAAGTTGGCCAACCAAGGAATTTCCTTTAGTACTAGGACAGGGAGTCCTGGCTATTCCTGCTCAGTAGGTTTTGATAGTTATTGTGGAATAGGTGACTTAATGTGTGCTTCTCATTCTCCTTTTTTCAAATGGACAGGTTTATCGCAAGGACCCTGCTCCTTCTCCACCACTGAAACTTAAAAGTGCCAGAGGCTGAAAATGTGTCTAGTTTATTGTCTGCCAGTCTATAAGGAGTCCCATCACTTGGAGAGATCTGCATATCACCCAGAGATCTTGGGCATTAGAGGCAGTAATGCGAAGAGACTTTGGTCTTGTTCTCTCAGGGAGACTGAGTCTGTTTCAACTATAAAAAACCAGGGTGTGCCTGGTTGTTTGAGAAACCAAAGAGTCAGACTATGGCAGAAAATGCTAATAGCCTATTGTGGTGGTTTAACAATATGTCCACAAATTATATGATATTCCTCCCTTCAAGTGAAGTATCCACTTGAGTGTGGAATAAACTTAGCTTCATTATTGCTCTCTCTTGGAGAGATTGCTCTGGGGGAAGTCAGCTGCCATGTTTGAGGATACTCAAGCAGCTATAAAGAAGCCCATGTGGCAAGGACCTGAGGTGAGAAACTGAGGCCTCCAGCCAAAAGCCAAGTGAGGGATCCTCCTTGAAACTGGATTCTTTATCCTCAGTCAAGCCATCAGATGACTGCAGCCCCTGCCAACATCCCGACTGCAACCACAAGAGACCCTTTGTCAAAACTATTCAGTTAAGGGGTTTCTGAGTTCCAGGCCCCCAGAAACTATGAGGTGATGTTTGTTGTTTTAAGACACTAAGTTCTGAGATAGTTTTTTTTTAAATGCAGCATTAGAGAACTAATACACTCAGTATCAATTCTCTTCTTCCTTCAGAGTAATACCCTTACATTATTTGAGCATTGTTCTCAGCTAAAATGCTATACTTCTCATACTCCCTATGGATAGGCAGACCATTGAGATAAAAGGAATTGTTGAATGGTACTTCCAGGAAGACTCCTTAAAAGGGCAGTAGGCCACCCTAGATTCTTCCTGCCTGGAATGCAGACTTAATAACTGGAGCTCTAATAGACAACTCAGATCATGAGGCAGCCTTTAGGATGATGGTCAAGAGCAAATGATGGTGGAGAACAGGGAATCTGGTGACACATGACCATAGCTTTATTAAGCCAGCCTCGACAAGCAATTTCTGGACTTTTTTTTTTACACTGGCAAAAAATAAACTTCTATTTTGTACAAGCCACTGTTATTTCTTGTCTCTGTTACTTGCAGCAAAGTGCAATTACCAGATGATGGAACCTGGAATTGGGATTCTTGGATATCTGGCTTTTAGGTAAAGTAATACCCTGAACTAACTAAGAGAAGTAATCATTTAGCTTTGTAGAAAAAATTACTTCTAGAAATTAATGAGTAATATATCTAGTATAAACCAACCTTGTGGGACTTGGGTACTGTATGCCATTTATCTAGAATACTCTTCCTATGCTGATCTTGGAATTCCAAATTGGCATTGGCTGAAAGACCACACATACTCTCTTAGCATGTTACACACACTAAATTACTGACACTCAGAATGTCCTGACTGAAACCAATCCTTACCCTTACTGTACTATGTCATTTAAAAATCATAAGACAGGTACAGATAATTTCCAACATACAAGTTTTCTGATTTTATAGATATATATTATTTTGCTGATTTGGGGTAAATCACATCAAGCAAAAAGGAATTTAAATGGTAGCATAAAATCCATTTTTTAAAAATTTAGAGATTGTTTTCTGATATATGCTGAAGAATTCTTTTTAAAAAATGAGAAGATAAAAAGTTTCTTTGTTATTCATTTTTTTATATAACAACTTTATTGAGATACAATTCATATACCATACAATTCTCCCATTTAAAGTGTACAAGTCAGTGGTTTTTAGTATATTCACAGAGTCACACAAATATCATAACAATAAATTTTAGGGCATTTTTATCATGCCACAAAGAAATCCTGGACCCATTAGCAGTCACTCCCCATTTCCTCTCAAACCCTGCTCCAGTTCTAGGCAACCACTACTTTATACAATCTACTTTCTATAGATTTTCTTATTCTGAACATTTCATAGGAATGGAATCTTATAAAATGTGGTCTTTTGTGTCTGAATTCTTTCACTTAGAATAATGTTTTTAAGGTCATTCCATGTTGCAGTATGTACTTTACATCTTTTTATTTTGGGATAATATTCCATTATATGGGTACACCACATTTTATCTATCCATCAGCTGATGGACATTTGAGTTGTTTCTACTTTTTGGATATTTTGAGTAATTCTGCTATGAATATTTGTGTACACATTTTTGCATAGTCATATGTTTTCATTTGTCTTGGGTATATACTTAGAAGTGGAATTGGTAGGTTATATGATAATTTTATGTTTAATTTTTTGAGGAATTGCTAATCTGTTTGCCAAAGCGGCTGCACCAATTTACATTCCTGGTAGCCATGTATGAGGGTTCCAATTTGTCCACATCCTTGTCAGCACTTATTATTATCTGATTTTCTTGTTATGGTCATCCTAGTGGGTGTGAAGTAGTATCTCATTGTAGTTTTGATTTGCATTTCTCTACGACTGATGATGCTGAAAATTTTTCATGTGTTTGTTGACCATTAGTATATCATCACTGGAAACATCTGTTCAGAGTCTTTGCTCATTTCCAAATTGGGTTTTATTTTTATTAGTGAATTGGAAGAGTTCTTTATATATTCCAGATTGAAGTCTCTTATCAGATATTCAATTTATAAATATTTTCCCCCATTCAGTGAGTTGTCTTTTCACTTTCCTGATTATATTTTTTACAGCATGTCTTCAATTTTGATTTATTCCTATTTATCTATTTTTTCTTTTGTCATTTGTGCTTTGGTGTCACATCTAAGAAACCAACTGCTTAACCCAAGGTGACAAAAATTTGCTTCTATATTTTCTTCTAAGAGTTTTATAGTTTTAGCTCCTACATGTAGACCTATGATTCATTTTGAGTTAAGCTTTGTGTGTGGTGTGTGGAAGGAGTTCAGCTTCATTCCTTTTCATGTGTATATCTAGTTGTCCAAGCATTGTTTGTTGAACAAATGATTCTTTCTCTGTTGAATTGTCTCAAATCTTAGGTTGTGTTTGTGTGTGTGTGGGGGGGGGGAGTGATGATAATTTTGATTTGGTTTTGTGCAAAGATAAAATATATAGTGTGCTGGTTTTGATGTATTATGTCCCCCAAAACACCATGTTCTCTAACGCAATCTTGTGGCGGCAGAGGTATTAGTGTTGATTAGGTTGGGATCCTTTGATTGCTTCTATGGAGATGTGGCTCAATCAACTGTGGATGAAACATTTGATTAAATTATTTCCATGGAGCTAGGAACCCCCCCTCCCCATTCAGGGTGGGTCTTGATTTAATTACTGGAGTCCTATAAAAGAGCTCACAAACAGAAGGACCTCAGAGCAGCTGCAGCTTACAGAGACATTTTGAAGATAGCCGTTGAAAGCTGATGCTGACATTTTGGTGAACTCCATTCTGAAATGCAACCTGGGAGCAAGCAGATGCCAGCCACATGCCTTCCCAGCTAACAGAGGTTTTCCGGATGCCGTCAGCCATCTTTCAGTGAAGGTACCTGTTGCTGATGCCTTACCTTGGACACTTTATGGCCTTAAGACTGTAATTTTGTAACCAAATAAACCCCCTTTATAAAAGCCAATCCATTTCTGGTGTTTTGCATAATGGCAGCATTAGCAAACAGGAACATATAGCTATTTTATGTTTCTTAAACCAAGAAGTAAAATCTAGAACAGATAGGTCAGTACCTTTCATTTATGTCTATTTCTTTTGAAAGAGAAAAACAATTGCACAGATGGTAAACATACATCATGTTCACTGTAGAACACTAATTTGAGAAAACAAATATGTATTTTGCTTTAGTTGAAGGCTATCCAAATAAAATCTCTAATAATTAGTAGGCTCATGTTTTTACCTAATTGATTCATTATAGGGATATGTGTTTGTGATGTCCTGAGGAAAACTTTTGCATTTATTTATGACAGGACTACTTAATGAGATCTACTTAACCCTATCTCTATATGAAAGGAGAGGTTCCACACAATATTTACTTTGAATCATTAAGACATATTAAAACTGATAGGTTTTCCTTGGCTTCATTAGGATTCTTGGCTTTTTGGACCTCTTAACCATTGTAGACAGTTCCTTGTTTCGGGAATGAGACGGTAACATCCACATTTGCATTTTCATTGAACTATTTGCCTTTTCCTTGCACAGTTTTAACTGCTTTTGTGTAATCATTAAAGATTTGTTTTCTTTTAAACCTAACCTAGTTTTCAGGATTCACTTTAGCATAGAAACTGAGTGCCCTGTTCTTGTCAATCCTTCACACTCAGGCCCAATCTAAAGTAAAAAGGGCTCCAACCTCATTAGGGGAAAGGTACACAGTAAGCTGCAGATAGTGTCTAAATATCTTCATTTTAGCTCTTTAGACCTTCCTAAATGCTCAAGTGGCTGCAGCACATCCTTTCTGCTCCAGTTTGAGGTAGATGGCTCCCTCAAACAAAGGCTGGGTGGATATTGTCATCCACAGCAAAAGATGGTAGAAGACAGTATGAAAAGAATGTAAAATATCTAATTAATGATTATATTGATTACGTATTGAAATGATACTATTTTGGTTACATTGGTTAAATAAAGTACATTATTAAAATAAACTTTAAAGGTTTAGAATATAAAGCTAAGCATGGAACAGTTAAAGAGCAAAACCTTGGGTTTCTACAGCCAGGGAGATGTTTGACAGTAACTAGCATGAAGGAGGTCTGTCATCTAGGGAAGACTTTTCTTAAGCTTACTCAACCTAAAATTTATAGCATTTTATTTCTTCTGTAAAGCCAGTTTACATTTATAGTCCACCACCAGTTAATAGAGATAGGAGTTGTGACTATAGTATGGTTAATTAAGATACAGTACATAAAATGTAAATTTTGCTGTTTCTCTAATTGGTATAAAAGCCCAGACACAAGAAAATGGTTTTCATAAGTAGTACAAACACCAGTAATTGCTGCAAATAAAATCTAAAACTTAACAAGAGAAAATTTCCTTTAACTGTACCTAGTTTAAAGATTCACAAGTTCTCTATAGCAGCACTGTACAAAAGGTAGCCACTAGCCACATGTGGCTATAAGAGCACTTGAATATTGCTAATCCAAATTGATAAATGCTATGAGTGTAAAATACACACTGGATTTTGACTTAGTAAAAAGATGGTAGAAGACAGTATGAAAAGAATGTAAAATATCTAATTAATAATTACATTGATTACATATTGAAATGATACTATTTTGGTTACATTGGTTAAATAAAGTACATTATTAAAATAAACTTTATAGGTTTCTTTTTAGTTTTTAAAATACACACACACACACACACACACACACACACACATATCTCACATCAGTGGCTTGTATTTTTTTTTATTGGGCAGCAGTGCTCCAGAGGCTACAGCACTATAACAACAGCATAACTACACCAGAGTTCCATCTGTATATTATCTAGATACATATATTTTTTATGGTGTCATAGTTTATTCCATACTGTATAACATAGGTTCAATAATTCTCAATGTAAATTTTTATTTTCTTCACACCTTTTTTTCTCCTGAAAACCTCCAATCCCCTTTGCCTAAATGGCAAAATCTTCCTACCTTTTAATCACTAACAGAAGCTTATTTCTCTATAAAATTTCCTCAAATGCCCTAGCCCCACATCCATAGCCCAAGTAGAATTAAACACTGCTGTCTGGGCTACAACAGATCTACAATATCTTTTGAATGCCTGTTGTTTGCCAAGCACAGGGATAGGTGGTGGTAGTATCCAAATGTGAATGAGAAGGAATTGGACCCTATGCCTATATTGCTTGCATTCTAGAGTGGGATACTGACAAGTAAACACTCAGACACAAAATGGTGTGGTAAGTGCTATAACGAAAGATTCAGGGAGTACATCAGAGTTGTACCTTACCTAGACTACATCTTTGTGATGGGTAGGCAAATTGAGCTCGAACTTTAAATATCTGATCTCAAAAGACTTATAAAAATAATTATGTTTTTTAAGTATATAAATGACAGGGCATCTTTTACACATCACGATTTGTTAATATGAGAATCGGCTTGAAAATACAAATTACTGAACAGGCATTCTTATATTACATATATGCCCCAGTATCCCTGTAGTGACTTTCTTAGCCAGGAAATTTAGGTATTGACTTTTTTTTTTTAAAGAAAAAAAAAAAAAGAACAACAAAATAGACCCAATACAATTAGTATGATTAAATAAAAATGAATTTCACAAAAGGTATGCAATTTACTTAACACTAATGCACTATCAAATAGAGTTTAGAATTTCAATGATTGGATTTCTGTTGGGGTTGAGAAAACAGATTAACAACAAGAGGTGAGCAGCTTCAGCTCCCCCTTCATTAAGTCATCTAACCTATGGCAGTGGTTTTTAACTCTAGTGTTGGAGGACAGGAACATTACTTGGCTTGTTGGGTTAATTGTGTAACCTTGCTTAATAAGAAATTGTTTATCTAACAACTCCAATGATCCAAAACTCAGTTAAGCAAAACCAATGTTTTCAAAAGCTGTGTTTGAGATGTTCAAACACCTGTCGCAAAATCCATGAGCTAAAATGAATGTGCCTTACTCACTGGTGAGTACATCAGTCCTTTATGCGGAACTATTTAGCTTTACTTTAAACAGAATTGTGACAGTGAGGCTGTCTTCCCAGTCTGCACCAGACTAGAAGCTGCCAATCCGAAGAGGAGGGGAATGTTAGAGGCTAGCACGCTGGCAACAGAAAGGACAACAGATTGTCAGTTACTGAATGGGGGAGAGGGAAACTACAAAAGGCAGATATAATTAGTGAGCCATAGCATTCTAGAGACCGTCAGTGCAGCAATTGGTGGCTTATATACTTTTGTAGTTCCTGGGACCATCATCCCATGCTAGGAAGGAGCCTTGAGGTATTTGTGAAGTAATACTACAACCTACCATAATAATTAATTTTAATAAAACTGACCCTGGATTTTCAAGGAAATGCCAAATCAAGTCCAATAAGAAAACAGAAATAAGCATAATACATTTTAGAAAATCTTTATATAATGAACATTTTTTA
Source organism: Choloepus didactylus (assembly GCF_015220235.1). Classification (NCBI taxonomy): domain Eukaryota; kingdom Metazoa; phylum Chordata; class Mammalia; order Pilosa; family Megalonychidae; genus Choloepus; species Choloepus didactylus. The sequence goes on from NC_051307.1 coordinate 37,182,424, forward strand.
AAATGAAGTTTGATCTCTTAAGGGGTCAAACTCCGATTATGCTGATCATCACTTACTAGAACAGTCACTTGGTATCAGTCTTGTATAAATAATGTCTTATAGAACTGCAGACTTTAAGCAAATTGCCTTGAGCAGATTCCGAACTGTGGCATATGCAAATAATAAGCTATTACCTTAGTTTTAAACTATAAGATGGCAACAGATTGCATAGTTTACATCACCTGAGTAATGTAAAATAATTTTTCTGAAAAGCACCATTACCATTAAGCAAAACATTCCTACTATGTGTTGGGCATTGTGCTAGTTGTTGGGTATAATAAGCATTGATATGAAAAACTGCTTTTGCTTTCAAGATCGTGAAGGTATTCTTAAACTCTCATTCATATTTTTAAAGGTTAAAGGAAATTTTAAATGTACAATGCAGCCATTACATAACAGGCATAGAATACTGTTTTTATGACATGGATAGTTTTTTTTTTTTTAAGTGCACTAGCAACTCTATTTTCAAATGTTATCAATTCCTAAGGATGTGAACACCTACGTTTAAGAGTGGAGTGCCTCATCCACTCACTCGTTTTGTTTAAAAAGTGTTTTAACACAGGCATGCCATTTGGAAGTTTTAGGGTTAGGCTACGCTGTACTTTAGCTTTTTGTGTCAAGTAAAAACAATTTAGTAACGACACTCATTTCCCCTGATAATTTTTTCATGGCAAGTTACTAAACGTTAAGAGTCAAAAAGAAACCTGACATCTGGGGAGGTGTTGAGGGGGTGTTACTAGTTATAGTTAGATGTTTGGGGAGCGTTGAGGATAAGATTTGAAAACAGCAAATGCAAGGAGAAGGAGAAATTTCGGTTTCATATGACTCTCCTTCCTTTACTTTTTCGGTTCACCAGTCTAAAATCCACCCCCAACCCCCAATTTAGAGGCGGGTTCAGCGAGACTAAGCTGCAGGAAACCGAGAAGCTTCACAGCGCTGCCGCCCCGGCCTTGTGATGTAATTGTTATTTCTTATTTGGAGACAGAACCGAAGAGAGCTGCAGAAGAAGTAGCAGCCCTGTTCCTTTTGCCTTGTCTTATGGGTCAAATCCTTTCCAGGGATGATGCAGATTCGCTGACAGACTCTGTTGGAGACTTCACAGTGACAAAGCAGCTGAAGATAAGCCCTGCTTCTGGGTCCTACAGCCGTCCAGGGAGCTGAAAGGATACACCTCAGGTCTCCTTCCTAGTTTTTCTATCGGAACCACTCCACATTTATTTTTGGGTGCCTACTATGTCCTGGGAGTGGGCTCAAAATGATACAGAGTTAGTGCTCGGGTCCCACAAGATTAAAGCACGACTCACAAATTACAAGTAGGTGGAAGTTGGAGGGTGGGTGGAAGGGAGCCGAGGGAACGCGTGTTGTGGGGTGAAACAGGAGGAGAAAGACGCATAAGGCGCCAGCAGCCTTTATGCGCGTCTAAGGTGCCCTGGCACCCAGGCTGTGCCCCAAACGTGAACCGTGTGGCCAGTGTAACGAGAACGATACCCCAGGCCCAGGAGAGGAGCTGTCCAGGCTCCTGCAGCGGTCGCGGGCGGCCGACAGGGTCGGGAGCCGAGGGGGCCGACTCGGGAGCGCGGAGCACCCACCTCTTCCGGCAGACACGATTCTCCCGCTGCCTCCCGGCCCCGGAGCCCCGGCTCGGCCATCCGTGGGACGGGAGAAAAGAAAACACAACAGAAGGTTCCCTAGGTCCTGCGAGCTGCCTGGACCTGGGCGGCTTCCTTCTGCCCGGGTGACAATGGGAGGGAGGGGGAAAAAAGGGTTAAGAAACTTGGCTGAAGAGCTGAATGGCGCGGAGCGGCGAGGGGAGGGACTGGGCCGCGGCGGACTCGGCGGTGGAGGGAGGAGCGCGGCTGCGAGCGGGCGGGCAGCGAGCGAGGCGCTCAAAGTCAGCCTCGCAGACATTGCAGCAGAGCCCCGAACTCGGGAGGCGGCGGCGTCGGCGGAGGAGGCGGCTGAGGCGGAGGTGGCGGTCCAGGCGGAGGGACTACCCGGCCCTACGCCCTCGCGCGCGCCCGCCCGTGGCCTCACGTCCGCCGCTGCGCTCGGCAGCGCTGCTGGGCGGAGGGAAGAGCTCCGCGGGGCGCGAAGGGAGGACGAGGCGGCGGGGCGCCTTCGTGGAGTGAGCCTGACGGAGCCAGAGGCTCGGAGCCGCGGCGGCCTCGGGTGAGTGGCAGCCGCGGCCGTAGAGCTCAGAGGAACGGCCACCGGCGCCGCCGGAAACCGCCCGGAACCGCGGCCCGCGGCGGTGGGGGCGGCGTTGGAGGGCAGGGCCGGGGGGGCGTCGAGGCGGCAGGGGCGGGCGGCCGGCGGCTGGAGCGAACTCCCGCGGCTACGTGGGCTCGGCGGCGGGGAGGAATTGTTTGCGGGGAAATCCCGCCTCTCCTCAGGGGCCCTAGTCTCTCTGGGAACTCGGGGGGCCAGGGCAGCGGGGACCGGCAAGTTGTGGAGTTGGCTCCGGGCTCGCCGGCCCGTCCAAGCTGGCCCTGGGCCCGGGCAGTGGGGGGTGGTGGGACGGGGGCAGCCGAGTGTCGCCGACGCCGTGACGGGCCCGGGTGCCCGGGTTGCCAGGACGGGGTCGTGTTCGCCTCGGCTGCCCCTTCGGCCGCGCGTGCCGGGCGCTTCTGGCCGCGCGGGTCTCGGTGCTGCTACCCCGCGGCACCCTGGGCGGCGCCGGGCGCAGCTCCCCGCCTCTCACCCTGGTGCCTCCCTGCGCTATGCTCGCCAGATTCAGGCCACGAAAAGTGAATAGGAAAAGGGACAGTTCTCCCGGCCCCAGTCGTCCCCCAGGCCGGCCCCCGGTACTTTGCCGTCCTCCTCCGAGGACTGTGGACCGCAGGCCTCAGCCATCGTTTTACCCCTGAGCCAAGAACTGGGCTCACATTTCGGGTGAGCCGGTGGAGATCTTGCGAGGCTGTGGGAACCTCCTTTTCTCTTCCCTTGTGTTCTTAGTCTTAATGAGTGGTGTTGTTTCATGAAGGGTTTCCTTGGAAATATTCTCCATACCCGCCCATTCTTTCGAAAGTAGTTTCCAAATTTTAATCAGGAGTTGGTTTCCGTCTGAAGGAACAAAGGACTCAACTGTGTCTTAGAGGCGAACAAGCTGGGAGTCTTTGACACATGTTGATCTCTGAAGCGTTACAGGAGTTTCTATCTTCTATCACGTTAGTAATTTAATTGGGTTCTGAAGCTAGTAAAAGAAGAACAGAATGATAAGTACTTAAAAAATTTTTTTAATGGAACATTTTAGCTTGGGGAAAAAAATTAAAACGTTCCTAGGTACAAACAGGGACTCTTAACTCAGTTGGTAGAACTGAGTTGGAGTTTGTCTCCGGTAATGTAAGTGTTTAAACATGAGGTTATGGGAGAAATATTTTCTTTAGAAGGAGACCTTCTTTAGGTGTCCAAAGTAAATATGGTTGTCGGATTATATGTGATGAAGGCTCTTCACATGTCTTGTGGAATTTGTGAAGCAAGGGACTCTGGTAATTCATTCTTTAAAGTTATGAAGTGCGTTTAACCGGCTTATTAGTGAATCATAGATTCAGCAAGTGGGTGGCATCTTCCTGACGAGATTATTTAATATTTAATCATCATTTTGCCACCTTTGTTGAAGAGACGGTGAAATAAGTGGACTTTTTAAACAAATGGTGCTTCATCTGCTGGGCACCTCAGTGTGGGTTGGCTGCCTGAAGTGTGTTGAAATGTTTCTCAATTTCCAAGTAAGTTTCTCTGGTTTTGCTGGGAGGTTTGGTAACCTAAGTAAGGTTTAAATTAGGTTCACGGAGCAGTGACTTCATCACCAATAGTAACTTTTCTCTGCCTTGATTTAGTGCCTGGAGACAAAGGAGAAAGAGGGATGGGGCAGCCACTACTCCGCAGAGTTACTCTCCTCTGTTTCAGACTCTGGTGGGAAAATCTCTCTTTCCAAACTTAACCCTAAAAGTGCCTTAGTTTTACATATTTATATATTTTTTAAAATGAGGACTGTTTATTGTTGATTTTACTTAAATGAGTTCCCTATTGTGCCTCTGAGGTACTTGAAAACCAGGTTTAATGCCTATGAGAAGACTTGACTTGAAACTGCTTCTTGCCTGTGTTTCCAGACTCTGTAGAACTAATGATTTCACTAATTTAAACACCCTGAAATACTGAAAGTTGGCAATAAAAAGAAGTATCTGTAGAAGAGGCTAAAGGCCCATCTTAACTCTTGCAGTTTTAAAAGCAAAATGTCATGATAAAAATAACCTATACCACCACCTAGAGTCTATTTGTTAGTTTATTACTCTTGAAGTTTGCTTAAATTGACATGTTTCTTGTGGTTCCGATATAGCCAAAAAATGATTAAGAAGTGCTGGTTTTCAAAAGAGAACAATTATTTATGTAGTAAATAGCAAGTGCCAATTTAAATACATGCCACCTTTACAATTGAAAATTATGTCATTTCAAGTTCAGTGGGCTATTCTCCAAAAATTATTAATTCAGAAGAATTTAAAATGGAATCTTCAGCTCTTGCTCCAAGGTAGTTTTGATTGCTTAAAGACTTTCTGGTTATTATCAGAGATTCAAGAATCTTACAAATTAAATGTCATTAAGATATTTTAAGGTTCAAGTGAAACAAAAGCAATGATAATTTCTGGAACTCAAAGGTAAGAGAGAATGTAGGCTACATTAGAGTTGTGATTCAGAGATGTGAAAAGTTAAAGTGATACTCTGTCTTGCTGGTAGTTGATAAGAAATAAAGCCATCTGTTAAATGGGAGACCTTAGGGAAGCAGCTTTGTTGCCACGTGGCTTCTCACATTGTCCATGGAGGAAGTAATGTTCCTTCTTTAAAGGGAAAGATGGCCTCCAAGATATTTAATTAAATACTGGGTGCACAGAGAGAACTAGAGCACTGCATTAATTCTGTCAAACATCACTATTTTAGAACATTGAGGACAACTGAAAATGAATTAACTCATTTCTGAAAGCAGAGTTTTATGGAAGGTGACAGATGAGGCAAAATATGTCAGTCTAATGGAAGAAATAGGGAGATGAGGAGATATGCCATCTCCAGTATGATGAGGAGGAAGAAGGTTATTATTAATTGTACAGATTCCATTGCAAATGAGCATTGGAAGATGATGGCATATAAGCAATTTTAAATCAAAGTGGCTTAGGTTATATGAGATTAAAGGAATAGGACTTTAAATATTAAAACCTTAAGATTGTAAGAAACATAAAGTCTTGTATTTTAAGTGTGGTTCTGGAAAAGCAGTAATAGTTTTGTGTAGCAAGTTTAAAGATAATAGTGCTCAAAATAAATTCAGAACATCTAATATTTATCAAGAAAAATTTGTTCTTTTTAAAATTTTGATAGGTTCAGTTTTACTTTTCAAACATTAGTTACAGTTAGTTTTTCAAGTTTAGGTAATACAGAATAATAATTCTGGTGTCTCTCTCTCTCTCTCTCTCTCATATCCCCTTTTCTAAAATAAATAGCTTCTGTCTATATCTTTGGATGTTTTTTACCTTTGAAAATTGCCTTCATTTGTAGCTTCTCTTCTTGGCTATGGTGGAATGGTGTCTTTACTCTTGTGCTTTTTCCATATGTCCCTTCACGTGGCTGATACACAATCAGGTTGGGTTTTGTTTTTGTATTAGTGATTACTGAAGACTGGAGAAAAAGTATTGGTTGTCCTAACAAAGCCCTGTGTAACCATGTCTTTCAACTGGAGAAATTTTTTTTTTTATTAAAAACAACTTTTGACTACTGTTGAGAAGTCAGAGAAACATTTTCAACAGAGTACAGGGGTGGGGATTTTCAGGATATATGAGTTTGAATCTGTGAATTAAATTGTTCAAGAAGCATACTCTTAAGTTGCAGTGTTTTTAGGGGCCCGTATGGGGGGGTGGTAGATGAGCAAACTCATTCTGCAGCATTTAGATAACAGAACAATAAAGAAATATAACATCAAGAGGGTCACTAGGACTTGAGAATGTAAAAACCAGTGTCAGGTGATGAAACAGGCCAATAGAATGGAGCTGAGGATTATGTCCAGAGGTTGGAATGAAAAAAAGTAAATGGAGGAGAGGGATCTTGTTTCTGTATCCTGTTTGCATCTGGATATGAATTGCTGGGACATGAATTGCTTATGGTAATGGATTCCCTTTTATAAGGACAGCAATATTATATAAACAGTGGTTGTTTGAGGAGGGAGAAAGGACAAGTTCCCTATATGTGCAGGGGCATGCTTTGTTTTTGAATTTTCCTTAAATATATCTAAATTGGAAGATTAAAATTGAGTACCAGAATGGAACCTGGAGTTCTAGTTTTTTTTGGAAGAAAATACGTTATTTTCTTTATTCTATTCTGGAGTTTTCCAAGGATCCTGTGAAAACAGTTTGGCTGGTGAACTGGAGAACTCATTCATAGGATTTCTGATAAAGATAACTTGATGTAAATAACTACAGGAAAAAATGATTTCTTTAAACACATTATCATATGATTCAAAGGCCGGGAGAAAATTGGGACCAGAGAGTCCTCTGAAGTCATATCAGGATTTCTTTACAAACTATAATACAGACACTCATCTGTTGTTGTTTTTTGTTTTTTTTTTTCCTTCCTTGGGACTTGATGGTTAATTTCATGGATATTGAATATTTAGGACTCTAAAAATTAGAGTTCAGTTTTCCTTTCATTTTGCTACAGTTATGAAGGGGTGTTTTTAATTTTTCATAATAGCTATACGTACTGAGATGAGTATAATCGAAAATTACACTAGTTTTTGTCAGTAGTAGTACCTAATCTACTTGAATCTTGAATCTTGAAATTTAAATTGATCCCTACACTTTCTTGCAAATATTACAAATAAATCGTTATAAATTGTGTGGTATTTTATGTTTTAAATATACCTGAAACATAAGAAAGTTTTTCTTAAGTTCATAAAACATACAGAAGAACAGGAATGGGGAAAACATAAATGTCACATATTTTACTATTGTATTAGGACTTTGTTAAAATTAATACTTTGAACCACGCCAGGGATAACATTTAGCATAGAACTTAAGGCATAATATAGTGAGGAGCAGATTTGAGCAATTTAGAGGACTGATAGCTCAAAAATGGAGAAAAAAGTCACCTTTGAGCTTAAGATAAAAGGACCACCACTATGTTTACTTTTTTTTAAGTAATACCAGCTTTTAAAATAGAGTGTTCTTGAAGATAATTGTATGAATAATTACATCATGAATTGCCTGTTTAAAAATTTGACTGATCTGATCTGTTTTTCTGGTTGAAATAAATTCGAGAACTCCAGAATATGTTGACGCTTTGGCTAGAAAGGTGATTGTGGCCTTAATTCATCCCTTTCTCTTGCCTCTTCCTATACTTTCAATAAATAAGGCTGGGATAAAAAAGGTTTTGTTAAGAAACTTGGAAATAGAATTGCTTTTATTGATAGTTTTGTTTGAAATTCAAAGCTAACATGGTTCACTCTCATCAGAAAATTTTTAACATCTTCTTAAACTTTAGGGAATAAAAGCTCTAAATTAAAACCCATCTTGCCTCTATAACTTTGTGTCTTTTAGCAAAAATATCTTTAAGGATGGGAGGAAGAGACCCTTATTGCCTTAAATTCCAGATCACTATGTGACTAAGCCTAGAGTTTCAAGAAATATTAAACTAGAAGCCTGGTGGGATTTTGAGTCATCAGCTTAATATACCACTGGGACCGGGACAAAACCGATTGACTCTGAGGTAGGTGTTTATTCCAAACTTTGGTGGAAAGGAGTCTTTCATCCTTGGGCTTCTAATTAAGAAAGTCATTTCTCAGACACCTGTTAAGTGATAGTCAAGGCTGCTTCTTGTTTTCAGATCTGTAATTTGCTAATGGCTTGAGGGCAATTCATGAACTAAGGAGTTGTTTGAAGCTTGTGTTATTAGTAATCTGCTTTGGTTATTTATTTTCACATTTTTTACCACCAGTGCAAAGGTACTAGGTAAAAGTGAGGTGTAGGAAATTAACTTTAGAAAAGAAAAAAGCTTACGTCATATATAGTGGGTGAGGTAGCTTCTTGTAATTAATGTTTTTAATGGTTTTCACCTACACTGTAGATAATAAGTGAATGTGTCAAATAGGTTACTGCATTAAAAAAGTCAGATGATAAATTAGCATGCACTAGTAAGAAAGGAAATTACATTTATATGCAATCTTAAAATGAGGATGGTAATAGAATTGTGGTGGTTTGGTCATATAATGTGGGTGGGAGAGCCTTGTATGTAACAAAACATGATAAAAGGTTGAGAATTAGAAGTTAAAAATAAAAAGGGACTTCCCTCTTGAGGAATTTATCTAGAAATCAAGAGATGTGAAATGTTTAAAGGATTGTAACTGGTTTGTGAGAAGGGCACTTTTAAAGATTTTTTAGATTCCTGATTGTATAGAAATTTACCATACAAACTGGAAAAGATACAAATCAAAGAAAGGAGTGAAGACAGAAAAAGGTGGATGATATCAAGAAAAAGTATTTCAAAGCACATGAAACAACTCAAATGAGAAATAGGAAATATCCTCAAAATGAATTAATCACAATTGCAGTTTTTTCCCCTTAAAGGGAATATTTGCACAGTGGGTCATGTAAATATAGGTTCAGGTTTGATTTTTGAAAATTACAGCATATTTCTGTTTTGTGGTTACATACACATTTTTCTAGTTTAGATTCTGCTACTGCACCAATATATAATACCAGGAAATTCCTCTTATCTCTCCGGGCAATGTCTGTGGACTCTGTAGAACAAGGAGTTGAATTTGATTTCTAAATTCTAACGTACAAGTCTGTACGTTAATATATGTTGATGTTGACATTAAGCAGTAAAGATTTCAAGCCTGTGGGTTTAGGAGTAGAAGTAGTTGGGGAAAAACTTGAGTTATCAAAAAGTTGTGGTTTAGTCATTTGCCTTTTCCTTTTTTATTGGAGGAGGAGGAGGGAAAGGAAGAGAATTGACATTTTGGGAATTACTGCTTTGTGCCAGGCATTGTGCTGGCTGTTTTACATACATTTTCCCTTTTTGTTCTTTATGATTCCCCTGAGACAGGTTCCATTTTTCTCTATTTTATAGGTATAGAAACCTAGTATTAGAGATGTCAGAGTATCTTGCCCGAAGCCACACAGCTAATTTCATTGATAATAATTTGCTTTTCAATGAGAATATGCCATCTTTTGAAGAGAAAATCAGCCTCCATCCTATTTTCAGGAAGTCATAAAAAAACTTGCTCCAGACTTGGTTGCCTCAACCAAGATTCCTCCCAGCCTGAATTTTCAAAGACCAGTCAATCTCACTGAAAGAGCATTGTTGCTTCCAAATGATAATTCTGCAACACTTTGTGTTCCCTCTTACAGAGAGCTGCTGTCCCACTCCCTGCTCTGAGGAGCTTCCTTTACCAGAGTGAAATGCAGTCAGCAGGGGTGACTGTACAGATTCTTCTCCCTTTCAACACCGACTGGTGTGAAGTGCAACTCAGAATTACCTCAGTATTCTTTGAGGCAGAGAAAGCAACTTTGTTTCTTGATACAATTCATTAGAACAGTCTGTCATGGTCTTAATCCTGGTGTTCCCAAGGCTAATTATGTTTGTCCACTTCAGGGAGCAGTTGTAGCAAATGCTGAGCCGTAGCTCTTCCTGTCCAAAAAGTTAAGACTATTACAGGTCTTTAACATGCTTTCTTTTTTTGTTACCCTGTCTTCACCCACAATAATTTTATTTTAAAGACTATGTTATGCTAATAAACTAGTCTCTGTAAAACAAGGAGGAAATTGACAGTGCATTTGTGAATTTGTTGGAAGGAAGTGAAAGCAAAAACATGAGGAGTCAGCCTCATATTGGGAGTAGAAGGTGGTCAGGAAAGAATTTCGAATTGGGGAGGTTCATGGCACATAGTGTATCTTTAAGTACACATCAGGCATATGCTTTTATTATTGAGGCCATGAGAAATGGAGTAATAAACCTCTTCACCTCTTTTTTTACTTGCCTCATTGAAAATTTATGGAATTTTGAATCCAGAAGAATCAAGCTGAGTGGTTCCCTGTAAACTGAAAAAGTACAGTTAAATTGAAACTATATTGGAGACACAAGGATGAGTAATAAGTCTCATTAACATAATATTTTCTGGTGTGCTTTGGATTTTCAATTGCCAAGGTAATGTTGGAAAAACAAACGATTAGTATAAAAGCTGAAAGGAAATGTTTTGCTACTGTCTTATGTGAAGAGATTGTATTGTATTTTTGATGCCTTCTTTTAAAATTTAATTGAAATAGACGGAATCTACATGATACTAAACACAAGGATTAACGTGGAACATTTGCATTAACCATTTGGATCTTCCCCAGTATCTGGGTGTTCTGGTGTTACTGAGGCAAAAACCAAAGCAATGCAATGTTAGCTCTTTCACTAAAAAGCTACCCTGACTATCCTGGTAATCCTTGACTTATCTGAATCAAAGCCACATTTCCTTCTGTTTTTTTCCCTTTGAATTTCTTTTGCTTGGGGCTTTCACAAATTGAAATAATTTCATACACTTTCTAGATTTTCAGGTTGGAAGAGAATTTGATAAAAGCTAAGGATCCTCTCTATTTAAGTGCACTTGTCTCGGATGTACCTTGTCCTACTTCCCCATTTTCAAACATGTTAGTGTATAGAGACATCTTGCTTAAGAAAAGAGCACATAGCTAGTTAGTGTGGACTATAAATCAAATAGTGATCAAATGCTAGCATTTAGCACTTAGGCATCACTTGCTTTATTCTTGATTCTCCATCCTTTCCTATTTTTAGAATTATTACTTATCTTTCAACAGTTTTTGTTGTTATTAATAAATGCTTTGAAAATTTTAAGTTATCTGCATTTTATAGAGGTGGAAATTGAGCCCCTAAAATTTTAAGTAAATTTCTGAAGTCAGACAGCACTTGGGTAGACCCTGGATGGGAAATCAAATCTTGATTGATTTCACACTTTTTTGTTTGTTTTTGCTAAAGTGATCTCAGAAAGACGAGGTTGTATTCCAGGTGTTGAGGAATAGTTAATAACCTGGGGTCTTGGGTCCAGGAGTAAAATCCAAGCTAACCCAAGGAAGGATTTATAATAACCAGAAGGAACTGGGTCTTGAGAAGTAGAGTGAGAAAGGGTCACCTACATCACCGTTTATCTTGTAGCTTATTTTCTTTTCTTGCCATTGAAATGTACTTGAGAGCAGTCTTATGATCTATTTGATATTCTAGTATTTGCAATCTAATTTCTAGGCTGAGAGTTTTAAAAGAGCAGTTTTACAGTATAGGTGTGCATCTTTTCATGCTTCTTTTCTTATGTATATTTTGAGCTCTGTTTAGAAAGCAATAGGGAAACTTCGTATTCATAGATTATTGGAACCAGGTATCTTTAATTGACCAGTATGAGCACCATGCTCATAGGCCCACTCTACTTATTACTGAAGAGTGATGTTCTAAAAGCATCAGTGGAGGTGTTTGCATCTGTTAGTCCAGTTGAGAACGTAATACAAAGGTTATGGATCTCATTCATGTATTTACCTTTAAAAAGATAGATAAAATGAGGGGGCATTGTCCAGACCATTGATGATAATGTGCCATGAACCAAGTGCACCTAGGACCCCTCTCCCCTGGTAAAGCCCCCTTCCTTCTTAGACGGAAGTGAGAGGACAGAAGAAACCTAACTCTAGCCCTTTATTTGGAGCCAAGACTGACCATGTTGTTGACCTTGGCAAAGCAAATTGGAAAGAAATATTCTCACTTGTGAGATATAGTGGACAAGAGAGTTTAGATGCTTCTGTCTTCCTCAGTAGACTGGAAGCTCTGTGAATAGGAGCTTCTTCACCAGTATATTGTCAGTATTGTCCATGATACATGGAAGGCTATCCATAAACATTTGTTGAGTTGAACTGTACCAGTTTCAACTATTGGAAAAACCTGGGTTTTTTGGGTCAAGGATGGTGCCTTTAGGTACTTATAAATTATAGCTCCTAATTATTATACATAACTTATGCATAATAGCTGCTATTCTACATTTTTTCTCTTTAGTTTATTTAAATTAGGATTTCTAAAAGGAATGATAGTTCTTCCTTAAAATTTATTATCTTTCTAGGCATATTAATTATGAGACAGGGAAAGTGAAATTAACTATTGGTGACATTATAACTAATTCACACTTGAAATAATTTGTTTTGTAATGCCAAGTTTGTCAAAAATATACAAATTATAATATATTAGAAAACATGTTCAGCAGATTCTTTGGGGACAACATTTAATTTTTAAATTTAGTAAGGAAACGAAATGGAATATTTCTAGAGTCTTCTAGGCAGTTTTCTTAGCTTCACTTCCAGAAGTCAAAAGAGGATTCACCAACCTGTCACATTTAATTGCATTGAATTTGACTACTTGGGAAAATGGAGGCATCTCACGGATTTGATGATTCAAAACCTTATATGCTGGGACTTTGGTGGTATATGAAATTGTTTTGTTATTGCCTAAAATTTAGGGTTTGCTTTTTACTAGACAAAGGTGAATTTCTGGACTATTTAAATACTATCGTGCTCACCTAGATTAATAATTGCTGGCGGGAGGCAGAAAAGAAAATTATTCTGAATGGGAGCTCAGAAATTTCTAGATTGGCAGTTTTCAAATGCCGAAGAAAATGTATGGATTATCTGGAATGTATATTTAAATGCTCTTAAAATAACATTAACCTAGTTTTCTGCTTTGTTAAGACAGTTTTTCACCAAACCTAAGTTTATGTGTGCTTGGAAGTGAATGTGTTTTGTAAACAAGAAACACGTCTTCTTTCATGGCTCACAAATTTTCTGTGTATTCACATGCTCGTAAATCATAAGTCATTGTAAAAGTCTTGTCATAGCAAAAGAAGATATGTGAGCTAGCAGATGGATATCCAAAGTAAAATGTTAGAAAATTAGCACCTTTAATATTTATGTGGTATATTCTACATCGTACTTTCATCATCACTTATCTCAGGTACCTGAACTTCCTTTTCCTTTCATTGTTCATTACTGTCAGTCAGTTTTTATAGAGTATATGGGTTTCCATATGTCAGTATGCACTTCTGTTGGATTCCTTAACAGAGACCTAACCCTAATTTCTGTTTTCATGAACTGACACTTGTAGCTAAGGCATGTTGTCTCGTTTAAATTAACATTATTATGTTTGGCAATTAAAAACGGCAGACGAGACTCTGAATCATTAATTTGATGATAGTTGCCCTGCTACATAAGTGTTTACTTCTTGCTTTGATTGCCCATCCATCCACATATCTTACATTTACGCATCCTTATGTATATTCCTCCTGGTAGTGCCAAGAGATGCCTGCATTTGAAAGAATCATTCTAATAACATGGATACATTCACTTTGAGTTAAAAATTCTCATACCACATTCTCTTTCTTCCCCTTTAAGAGTGGTACATTCTGTCATGGAAATATTTTGTTGTTTAATCACCATTCTAAAATGATTTTGCTTTCGTAAAATTATTATATGTTCCGCTTAGTGGCATGTTCCCTTAAACCTTTAAGGTTCAGGATTGCTAAAAGCAAAATGTGACTATATTGATAAGGATAGGTAAATTAATATGCATTTGTTCACACCAGCCATAGAAGTCAGAACAAATTAGAACCATTTTGTTATGTTATTGGTCTTTAAATTGTCGAAGTGAGAATGGTAACTTTTTTTTAGTTGTATGAAGTAAATGGAAGGAGGAATAATTTGAGGAATATGTGCTCAAATTAAAATATCCCTGTGATGATAGCATGTTGGTTTGAATTGTATTTGATTTTCTTTTGCAAAGAATTTTAAAGCTTTTTGGAATTCTGGCAAATGTGAACAGCAATCTATATGCATACAGCTGTTAAAAAGATATATTTTGGGGCTAAGTAGCAAGATGTAATTGTGTTCTGTAGCTTAAGTCATTTGCCCTATTTTATGCATTAGGAAAGAAAAAAATTGTGTTTGTATATATTGCATGTTAAGTGTGATTGGATTTAGCAACCCTCAGTGATCATTGTTATTTAAAAAAAAAAGTAGTGAGGGGATGGGATGTTTTGGTGTGAGGGGGAAAGGCAAGATTACTTCTAAACTGTGTTGACATGATGACCATTTATTTTGCTTTTGGTCAATTTGTGTAGCATGTTCAATGGGATAGTGAAAGGTAGTCATTTGTGGTGAAAATACTAGTATCTTTAAACTGCCAAGTGGTTTAACTATTAATCCAAGACACCATGGAGAATGAAGAATTCATTTTGGGATTAGATGGGTTTTAACATGGCTTTGCCATGATAAAGCTGTGAAATGAGCAAGTCATTTAATGTTTTCTAGCCTCAGTTTCCTTTGTAAAATATAGGTGTTGGACAAGATCATAATTTGGGTCCCCTTTAACTCTGTAAGAATCAGTATTACTTCAAAAGCAAGGTTTTACTTTCAAATGCATTGAGTAGCAGGCTGCATATAATTGAGAGCTGATAGGATGTCCCTTAAGAATTTTTTGAGCATGGCATTTAATATTTTACAGCAAAATTTTTTAGTTTAACATAATTGAACTTGTACTAGATAGGGTTAATAGGCTAGAACAAAAGGTCAAAGCATAAGGCATTAGGCTTAATTAAGGGAGAGCAGGAATGGCAGGAGTGTGTGACAGTTAAATGGGTTTCCCACAGACTAATGTCGGTTACAGTGCAACCATGCCTCCACTTAAGTGGGTTATTTTGTGCAAAGGGCAGCAGTGATTAGCAGTTTGACATGCCAGACACTTCTGGCCAATCCCATCTGTTTAGAGGTTAAAAAAGCACACCTTTATGAGCTGATGGATTGATTTGTGTGCCTGTCTGGTAAAGATTAGAAGTCCAAGGCCAATGCAGTAAATGTCAGTTACAGAATATTGTACTTTCTTGGTTAGCTCATTGTTTTAACCGTCAACTGTTTTATAATGGGGGATAACTGCTGTTTATGGAGAGAATGCAAGATGGGTGAGGGAGCAGGTGAGGGAGGAGGAAAAACATTGCTAGGTAGAAGTGCAAATTAACATGTTCTGTAGCAGGATTTTCAAATGGAGGTATGGCCTATTCTAGATACACTTGATCTTATGGGTGTTTTTTTGGCCTGTTCTGTCTTACAGTTTGAGTCACATCCTTCATTTGTGAGTGTCTCCTTTCAGTCCAGGAGGGGATTTACTTTTGCATAGAGAATTGGTAGCTTTCCTTATTTAGACACCTCTTTTGCAGGCAGCTGAGTAGTTTTATCTATATAAATTAAATATATATATATATATATATATATATATATATATATATATATATATATATTTAGATGAAGTGTAATATTTTGTTCATTGACCTCCTGTGGAAGGTGAAGGGGAAAAGGCAAGAGGAAATGGAGAGAGGGATACATACATAACATACACTCTGTGGACAGGATTTACTGTGCTCACCTGAGATTGATTCATGCTGTTAAAATGAAGTGTGTCTGAACCTAGACTCAGACTTCTTTCGTCGACTTTGAAATAAGAGTGATGCCATTAATATAGTTCATTTTCAGTTCAAGGTTGTAGCCCATCCAAAGATACACAAAGGCTAGATTGTGCTCATAAAAATTGGCTGTAACATACTCTTTTATCCAACGAAGGAAAATCCTAATTGTGGATGGCATAGAACTTCAGATACTGTGATTACAATTAATGAGCTTTGGGTACATAAGACATTCAGTCTTTGGAGTGAGCAGAGTGAAGTGTTTGAGAAATTACAAAATGTTGTAATTGTATCAGATGATTTCATTTTCAACCTGTGGTTTGGGTTCAAATCAAAATGTGACCAAGAACATTGGAAACAATCTTGAAGATTCTGATTGATTCTTCCAGCTCTTACCCTTGTCTGAAGATGTGAACTATGAATTGCTTGTTACGTAGTTATACAGATTCTATATATATCCTGTAAGACCCTGGATTGTTTCTTATAGAAAGAAAATTAAAAT
Source organism: Choloepus didactylus (assembly GCF_015220235.1). Taxonomy (NCBI): domain Eukaryota; kingdom Metazoa; phylum Chordata; class Mammalia; order Pilosa; family Megalonychidae; genus Choloepus; species Choloepus didactylus. The sequence continues at coordinate 37,198,482 of NC_051307.1, forward strand.
ATATAAAGAAGATAACTATTTTGGTCACTGAAAGTTATATGTGCATCATCATAATAATTGGTACTTGATTTTATTTATGCATTTATTTTACTGCTAAGCTATTCAAAAGTGAATTGGTTTAACTTAGAGATAGGAATTGAAGTATTTTAGTTTAGAAAGGAGAAAGTGACATTATGATATTGGAGTTTATTTAGTAATAAATATTTAAATAAATACTATATTTAAATTCATTCTTATGTTCTTTGTGGAGAAGCATCAATTGAAATGATTTGGATCTAATACAGATTTGCATGAAAAAGTGTCTTATCCTTTGTAGTAAAAGAAGGTGAAGAAGCATAAATTTTATAATACTAATTGCTTTTCTTTCACTACATCATTCTTAAATTGCAAAAGATTGGCTTGAGTGGTGTAAAAGTACTTGGGTAGTAAATTAAATAAGGGTGATACCTCGAATTTAATGGACAAAAAATTCTTTTTTTTTTTTTCTTAGAGAGGTTGTGCGTTTACAGAATAGTCGTGCATAAAATACAGGATTCCTGTGGACCACCCTGTTATTAACACCTTGCATTGGTGTGGTACACTTCTTAAAAGTGATTAAAGCAGATTTTTATAATTGTACTATTAACTGTAATCTATGGTTTAATTTAGGGTTCATTGTGTTTTGCACTTCCTGGATTTTTTTAAGTTTTTATTCTAGTAAAATATATGCAACCCCAAATTTCCTCTTTTAACCACGTTCAGATGTATAATTCGGTGCTGTTCATTATGTTCACAATGTTGTGCTACCATCACCATCATTCATTACCAAAAGTTTTCCATTGTCTCAAATAGAAACTCTGTACCTGTTAAGCCTTCACTCCCTATTTCCTATGCCCACCCTGTTCCTTAGTAACCTATAATCTAGGTTCTGACTCAATGAGTTTGCTTATTTTAATGTCATTTCAGTGAGATCATACAATATTTGTCTCTTTGTGTCTGTCTGTCTTCACTCAAATTGTGTCTTCGAAGTTCATATTGTTGCATGTGTCAGAACTTCATTCATTTTTATGGCTGAATAATATTCCATTGTAAGTATATATCACATTTTGTTGATCCATTCATTGGTTTGTAGACACTTTGGTTGCTTCCATCTTTTGACAATTGTGAATAATGCCACTACAAACATTGAAATATCTATTCAAGTCCCTGCTTTCAATTCTTTTGAGTATATACCTAGTAGTGGAATTGCTGGATCATATGGTAGTTCTGTACTTAGCCCTCTGAGGAACCGCCAAACTGTCTTCTACAGCAGCTGCACCATTTTACATTGCCACCAGCAACGATAGTATTTCTATTTCTCTTCATCCTCTCCAGAACTTATTTTGTTTCTTTAATAGTAGCCATTCTAGTGGATGTGAAATGGTACCTTGTAGTTTTGATTTACATTTCCTTCATAGCTAAATATGTTGAGCATCTTTTCATGTCTAGCCATTTGTATATCCTTTTTGGAGAAATTTCTATTCAAGTCTTCTGCCCATGTTTTATTGGGTTGTTTGTCTTTTTGTTCTTAGGTTGAAGGATTTTCTTATATATTTGTGATATTAAACCTTTATTGGATATATATTTTCCAAATATTTTCTTCCATTTTGTAGGTTATCATTTTACTTCCATGATAAAGTCTTTGAGGGCAAAAGTTTTTAATTTTGATGAGGTTTCATTTATCTATATTTTCTTTTGTTGCATTGTGCTGTGGGTGAAAAAACTGTTGCTTAACACAAGGTCTTGAAGATGCTTCCTATGTTTTCTTCTGGGAGTTTGATAGTTCTGGCTCTTATGTTTAAGTCTGATCCATTTTCAGTTGGTTTTTGTATAGGATGTGAGGTGTAGGGGTCCTTTTCCCTTTATTTTATTTTATTTTCCCTTCCTTCCTTCCTCCCTCCCTCTCTTTCTTTCTTTAACAAATGGACATCCAATTTTCCCATCATCTTTATTGAAAAGACTGTTCTTTCTCAATTGAGTGGTTTTTGCCCCCTTGTAAAAAATCAGTTGGCCGTAAATGTGAGGGTTGGTTTCTGAGCTCTGAAAGCAATTCATTGATCTATATGTCTGTCCTTGTGCTAGTACCATGCTGTTTTGATTACTGTGGCTTTGTAATAAGTTTTAATATCGGGATCTCCAGCTTTATTCTTTTCTCATGATCGCTTTGGCTCTTTGGGGCCCCTTACCCTTCCATATAAATTTGAAGATTGCTTTTCCATTTCTGCAAAGAAGGGTGTTTGAATTTTGATTGGGATTGCAGTGAATCTGTAAATTGCTTTGGGCAGGATTGATGTCTTAACAATATTTGGTATTCCAGTCCATGGACACAGAATGTCCTTCCATTTATTTAGGTCTTCTTTGATTTAGCATGGTTTGCAGTTTTTTGTTTAGAAGTCCTTTACATTCTTGGTTAGATTTAAATTCCTAGATATTTGATTATTTTAGTTGCTATTGTGAATGGAATTTTTCTTTGTTTTCTTCTTTATTATTCATTGCTTGTGTATAGAAACATTACTGATTTTTGAGTGTTGATCTTGTACCCCACCACTTTGCTGAATGCATTTTTTACCTCTAGTAGCTTTATTATGGTGTTTTTTAGGATTTTCTGTATATAGACTAATACCATTTGTGGATAGAGAAAATTTTAGTTCTTCTTTTTCAATTTGGATGCCTTTTATTTCTTTTTCTTGCCTAATTCCTATGGTAAGAACTTCCAGTACAATGTTGAATACAGTGGCAGTGGGCATCTTTGTGTTGTTCCTGCTCTTCTAGGGGAAGCTTTCAGTCTTTCACCACTGAGTAGGATATTAGCTGTGGGTTATTCATATATACCCTTTATCATGTTGAGGACATTTTCTTCTATTCCTAGTGTTCTAAGTATTTTTATCAAGAAGGGGTGCTGGATTTTGTCATATGCCTTTTCTGCATCAACTGATATGATCATTTAATATTTTACCTTTCATTCTGTTAGTGTCATGTATTACATTAATTGATGGGATGCACCTCACTTTATCATGGTGTATCATTCTTTCAGTATGCTTTTAATATGTATTTTGTTGAGGATTTTTGTATCTATATTCATGAGAGACTGGTGTGCAATTTTCTTTTTTTGTGGTATCTTTATCTGGCTTTAGTATGAGGGGGATATTGGTCTTGTCGAATGAATTAGGGAGTGTTCCCTCCTCTTCAATTTTTTTTGTTAAGAATTTGAGCATAATTGGAGTTTAAGTCTTTTTTGAATGTTTTGTAAAATTACCCTGTGAAGTCATCTGGTCCTTATCTTTTTTTTATTGGGAAGTTTTTGATTACTGATTCATTCCCTTTACTAGTGATTGGTTTGTTGAGATCTGTTTCTTGAGTTGGTGTAGTGTGTGTTTCTAAGAATTTGTCTGTTTCACCTAGATTATCTATTGTGTTTGTGTTCATAATATCCTCTTATAGTTCTTTTTATTTCAGCAGGGTCAGTAGTAATATCCTGTGTATCATTTCTGATTTTCATTATTTGTATCCTCTTTCTTTATTTCTTTGACAGTCTAGCCAATTTTATTGATCTTTTCAAAGAACTTTTGGATTTGTTGATTCCTTCTATTGTTTTTGTTTTGTTTTGTTTTGTTTTGTTCTCTATTTCATTCCTTCTGCTCGTGTTGGATTTTGTTTATGCTTCTTTATCTAGTTCTTCTAGTTTTAAAGTTAGGTTTCTGATTTGAAGTCTTTCTTAGTTCTTTTTTTAAATTGTAAGCATTAAGAGCTATAAATTTCCCTCTCAGCACTGCCTTTCTTGCATCCCCTAGGTTTTGGTATGTTGTATTTTCACCCTCATTCCCCTGAAGATATTTCCTAGTATCTCTTGTGACTTTCTGTTTAACCTATTTGTTGTTTAAGAGTACATTGTTGAATTTCCACATAATTGAGAATTTTCCATTTCTTCCTCTGTTACTGATTTTTAGTTTCATACCATTGTGGTCAGAGAAGATAGATCATATGATTGTATAATTTTAAAATTTATTGAGACTTGTTTTGTGATCCAAGATAAGGTCCATCCTGGAGAATGATCCATTTACACTTTAGAAGGCTATGAAAATGTCCAAAATCAAGACACCAACAGGTGATGCTTTCTCTCCAAAGACTGGCTATCAGGGATCCTGGGCTTCTCTGTCAGATGTCAAGGCACATGGCGATGTTTGGTGGTCTCTTCCTTCTCTTCTGGGTTTTCGTTGCTTTCAGCTCCTTTTTTCAGTGGTTTCCTCTCTTTTTGTGGCTTTCTCTCTCAGCTTCTGCCTCTTTCTCTCTGTCTTCTTCTGAATTTCATCCTCTAATAGAGGATTCCAGTTAGAGGATTAATACCCACCTGGCTCACACCTCAACTGAAATAGCATAATCAAAGGTCCACCCACAGTAGGTTTACATCCACAGAATGGATTAGCTTTAAGAATATGATCTTTTCTGGGGTACATAACAGCTTCAAACTGTCACAGCTGCCTTTGTCCCTAGTAACTGTTTTTGACTTAAGTCTGTTTTATCTGATGTCACTATAGTTACCCCAGCTCTCTTGCTACTACTTGCATAGTATATTTTTTCCATCCTTTCACTCAGCCTCCTTTATGTCTTTGAATTTAAGGTAGGTCTCTTGTAAACAGCATATAGTTGGGTCATGCTTTTTTATCCATTCTGGCAATCTCTGCCTTTTGGCTGGAGAGTTTAATCCATTTACATTTATAGTTGCTACTGATAATTCAGGACTTTCTTCTGCCATTTTGTTATTTAGTCTTTTTAAGTCTTATACCATTTTTGTCCCTCAGTTTCTTCATTAGTGCCTACTTTCATATTTATTTGAATTTTTATATTATGCTATATTGAGTCTCTTCTCATTTTTAACAATATATTTTTCATATATAACCTTGTGGTTATCATGGGGTTAAAACTTGAAACCTAAGTATATAACAATCATATTTGGTTTGATATCAGCTTGACTTTAGTACATATAGCCCTTCATCCCCCACCTTTTTTTTGTACTTGTTACTAATTATATCTTTGTACATTGTATGTCCAAAGCCATAGATTTATCATTACTCTTTATGTATTTGCATTTTAGCATCTGTAGGAAGCAAGAAGTGGAGATACATACTAAACAATACAGTGTAATAGTACTGGCATTTATAATTACACAAATGTTTACCCTTACCAGAGTTCTTTATTTCTTTATTCCACTTAAAAGTACTCTGTTGTCCTTTCCTTTCAGTCTGAAGAACTCCCTTTAGCATTGCTTGTACCTGGTCTAGTGGTGATAAGCTCCCTCAACTTTTGTTTATCTGTGAATGTCTTAATCTCTCTCTCATTTTTGAAAGAAAGTCTTAATGGATACAAAATTCTTGGTTGGCAGATATTTTCTTTTAGAAGTTTTAAGTATTTCAACCCACTGCCTTCTTGCCTGCATGGTTTCTGATAAGAAATGGGCACTTAATATTTGTAACCCCCTTGTATCTAACATGTTGCTTTTCTCTTGCAGCTTTCAGAACTCTCCTTGTTCTTTGCATTCAGTATATGATCAGGCATATTTTTCTTCAACTTTATCCTGTTTTGTGTTCTCTGGGCTTCTTGGCTGGGCATATTCACATATTTTGCTATGTTTCGGAAATTTTCTGTGATTATTTCTTTGAATATTCCTTCTGTCCTTTTTTCCCTTTCTTCTCCTTCTGGGACCCCCTAGTGCATATATTGATATGCTTGATGGTGTCTCCGTGGTTTCTTAGGCTATTTTTGATTTTTATAATTCTTTCTTCTTTCTGCTCCTCAGCCTGACTTATTTCAATTATCTTGTCTTTGAGTTCACTCATTCTTACTTCTGCTGGCCCCAACCTGCTGTCGAAACATTTCTGGGAAATTCTTCATTTCATTTATTGTGGTCTTAAACACCAGTAAATCTGTTTGATTCCTTTTTAAAATTTCTATCTCTTTACTGAGATTCTCATGTTGTTCACTCATTGTTTTCCTAATATTCTTTAGATCTTTCTCTATATTCACCATCATCTCCTTGAGCACATTGAACAGCATTTTTTTTTAAAGTCTTTGTCCTGTATGACCACAGTCTTCTTTGTTATGTGTTTTGGGTTTTTATCCTCTTCCTTTGTATGGGCCATTATTTCCTGTTAATTTTTTGTCTTGTAATCTTTTGTTGCACACTCTAGATTTTAGTGTTTTAAAATGTTTTCTCTGGGATTTATTCCCTGAGATATCTGTTTCTTGAGTTTGTAACCAGCTTATGATATGACAGAGATTTTCTTGAGTGTCAGCCCTCCTCTCAGGTAGGTCCACCCAAGGCTAGTGCAATGTGCATGGTCCTCCCTGGCTTTTCTGCACCTGCCTCTTGTCCTGGGCTTGTGCTTGCTAGTGGCCTTAGTAATTCCTCTCAGTTTGAATGCCCCGTTTAATTCCCAGGAGATACAATTTATCCTCTCAGGTGTTCCACTGCTGGACTTAAAGCAGGTAGGCCTTTGCCCCAGGCCATCCATCTTAATTTTTTCTTAACACTGCTTTTGTTGTCTCAAGCTATTTTTGTCTGGAAGGTAAATTTGGGGAGGGGGCCATGCTGGAAAGAAGTTTCCTAAGTTATTCTTTCCCAGCTGGAACAAGTCCAAGGACCCAAAAAGGGACTGCTGGCCAGCTCCAAACTGTACTGGAGCGAGGATGAAGAGTCCAGGACAGGCACTGAGCTTCTTCCACTGCTCCCCAAAGCTGCACTTTCTTTATTTGCCCAGCAAATACAGTCCTTCAATTGCCCCCTGCACCTCCGAGGAAGCCTACCGTCTTTAATTCTTCTTCACCACCTTTGTCCGCGGCGGGTTAGAGCAATGGCCATCCTCATAGCAGGCCTCCAGTGATCTAAAGTTGCTAATCAAACGCTGTGATCAGTGATTAGCCGGTGCCCACTCCAGATCTTTAGGAAGTAGACTTTTGTGTCCCTTTCTGGCACTGGCAATCTATGCCCCTATTCCAGGTGCCTGACCCCACTGCTGCCTGCAGCCTGAGTGGGCATTGGGTGAATGTAACCTCTTTGCAGAGAGAGCAGTTTACTGGTAGTTATAATAATTTACCACCCTCTTCTTCCTGCTCTTCCCTGGATGCTATACAGTGTTCTACTGGACTCTGGAGTGTCAAAATAGTTGATTCTGACAGTTCTTGCCTGTTTTAATAGTTGTTCTGGTGGAGGGACTGATTCCTGTAACTTCCTACTCCGCCATCTTCCCACAATCTACAGAGAAACATCTTAAATGAATCTCTTGGTGATATTATATTAAATCTAAAACAAATACTTTATATTTTACATTTGTCCTAATATTATAAACATTTTTTAAAGTACTATATAGATCTTATCATTTTGATTCCCGTCCCTTTTCTCCAGTAAATTCAAATGCCCATATTATCTAGTTTGTGTTACAATTGTAATTTGCTAAACTAAAGGGAAATCTTTTGTAGGGTTAACTTGTTCTTGTTTTGATATTCTGATGTTTTGAAGAATATGCTTTGCCACTTAAAATCCTTGGTAGTTCATTTCTGTCAGTCTATTATAGTTCCTTTCTTTTACTAATGTGGTCTTATTGGCTTTGAGAAATGTAAAGTCTGCTCCTCTAAGCAAATTAATTGAACATATGCTTGTTTAGATATAAAAAATGAAAGCAGAAACTCTTATTATCTTTATTATCCTATGTTTGCAATTTTTGTTCTAAAACTATAGCTTTATTAAGCTGGATTTTAGTTATTAGGTTTTTAGAATATTTTATGAGACAGTGGAAAAAAATAATAGTCCTATTTCATGCTTTGCTTTTAAATGCTGTTAGGGCACGGAATCATTCTTTGCCTTTGTTCAGAGAGATTAATATTAATAAGAAAGCCACATATATGAGGAACTTTTTTCTTAATGTATTAAAGATGTATTTATAAAATCAACATGTGCATGTGTGTGTATCTGATATATTTCAAATACAGATGTCTGCACCTGTTGATTGCATTTGCTATCTCCTAATGAGGGAGGGGGAACGTGCTACCTCACTATGTAAGTAGATTCTCCCTCCATGGCAGATTTTGTTTATTCTACTTTTTTTATTCTTTGACCTTGCAGTCAGTGACTTCAGCCCAGAATAGTTTCAAAGTCATGTAAATGAATGCAATTATGGTATTGTTTATAATCTTACATAGTTCAGATGAAAACTTATTGGATAGAGTGGTTTGTTTTCCTTTGTGAGGAAGGTCAGAATAAGGTTAAATTTTATTACATAAAATGATTTTGTAATATTTTCATTTTGCTGTTGAAAAAGTAATGTCCTAATAGAAATGATTTTTTTTTTTTTTTTTTTTAAATCACCAGGAAGTCCCTTCAGGGATTTTTGGTTGTTTTTTTCCTCTCTGATAGTTTTAAATTTCATTTTAAGGATGTGCCTTCCATCTACTACAAAAACATGGGAACATTCTGTCCTTAGTTATGATTCTAGGTATATTTGACTTACACAAATAGGTGACATTCCCTGCTGCTGATGGAGTGTAGCTTGGGAGTTACTGATTTATGTGCTTAGAGGATTTTTATTTTTGTCTAATTTCCATGCCAGTTGGTTCAGGACCTTATACAGTAGTACTTGAGTCCCAATTCACTTGGGCAGAAAGGAGACCTGCTACCTAGCCAGGATGATTGTGGGGGTTGGTTAGAAGAGTTGCTGATGAAAAACTGTGTGTGTGTGTGTGTGCGTGCGGTGTGAAGTAATTAAAAGAAAAGAAAGGCAGGTATTCTTCATTGTAGTAATTGTAGTTGGCTCATGTTACTACCTTCTTTCTTTTATGGTATTTTTTTTTCAGCATACTGTATTAGTTTATAAAGGTTCTAAAAGTCATTGATTCATGTAGCATTTACTAAGTGTCAGCTATGTAAGCCTTGTAGCATACCAGCTATTGGGAGATTTAAAAATGAAGGAGGGGCTCACAGTCACAAGAAGAATAACAAACAAGCAAGATACAGAGAAAGTGACCTGGATGCATAGTGGTAAAGGAGTCTGCTTTGTTGGGATGTTGAGAAAGCATCACTCAGAGAAATTTTGTACCTGTGTATGGTTTTAAAGAAAGGACTTGGTAAAATGAATTGATAGTGAGAAAAACTACTTTATTTTGGGAAATTAGAGTTTAGGTTTGGGATTTACTTTTGAGTGAAGGTGTAGTGTATGGGAACTGATCATAGGTTAGGATATAGGAATTGAGAATTCTAGAACTGTAAACCAGCTATAAGTACAGTGGCTGATACAAATGGAGTACTGCTACGGTGCTCTCAGGGAGTTTGCATTATACCAGTCTTATCACCAACTAGCTTCACTTCCATTGGCCTTTTGATCAATATAAAGTTTCTTCAGCCACTCCAATATTAGAGTGTATGCTACAAGTCTTGCTAGCCAAACTCTTTTATCCACCTTATTGTTACTAAAAGTGTGAAGTTTCTCACATGTCAATGTAATTGTGTATCTAGGATGGTTCTGATTCTGAGTTTAAAATCTACTTCTAGTGGTCTAGAAAAAATGAGGTGTTTTAAACTCTGTGATGACTGTCAGTTAATTCTAATACTTTTTCTCCCAGAATCCTTGATCAGAATTCCCCTTTAGTATTGACATTAACTTCTCACATCCTGGAGAATAGGTGGTAGTCTCTACAGTGTGGATAGGTAGTATATTTGGTAAATAATCCTGTAATACAGGTTGTTTCTTCAGATATGGTCAACCATTATGCCTGAGGAAAGCATGTATAATTAGGAATTTTTTTTATCTCGCAGTACGTACCTTTTGATTTTAGAGAGGGTTTATTTTAGTTAGTAGTTAAAATTACATTATAACACATGCTATTGAAATTATTTGAGTTAAGATGCATTGGAAATAACACTTATTTCTCTTATCTTTCAGGAAGTATTTGGATTGTGAGCTTTTCAGAACTTTGTTCTCAGGATCCATTATTTTAACATTTGGGAGAAATACATCCAGAAGGTATTGTATTTTGCCTTATTGCTCCATTTTGAAACATAGTCAACTCTTTTCAATTATAAGAAAAGTAAGGATATTATGCCATGTTTTGTTGCTTACATATCTTTAACTGTCATATATTGATTAACTATTTAGATGTTTGTCACAGAGGGAGGAATTATATTTTGATGTTGGTAAATTCTGAATTCTGTGTAAAAGGGTAAAAAAAATCTGTTTAGTTTAGATCTAAGCAGTTTGGCCTATTTTAAACATTTAAGGTATTTACATTTTACCTTTTCAGTATAGAAATATTTTGAAGAATGCATTGATTCAAAAATGAAGTATAAAAAGTTCCTTTTTATCTAAGGTAGTATGAAGTATACATTAAACATTCAGACAGTCTATAGTCTCTCCTGCCCAGTGTAGGATAAGCTGCCATTGTTATTTCCATCAGTTGTTCATCACGGTCTGCAGACGTATTCAGTTGGGACACCTGGCCCTGCTTCTGAATGTCCTCTACAGTAGCATATATGGTTACGTTAGTGTAGCGTAACAGTTCATTTTCTTGTAGATCCAGCTTTCCAGGACATGTGCTGTATTACAGGGAAGGAAGAATATTGAGAAGGTCATCAGTTGAGAAAATTACTTGCATTGAGTTTTGTCTTTTGCACCCCCAAAATCTCATGTGGCTATGTCGTCTGATTTGTCTGGGTGAACAGTCTTCTTCAGCCATATCCAGTGTTCCCTTATGAGTGTCCAACTTTATACCTTCTTTACATCTTGCGTTTTCCTTTTAAAAATGCCATCTTGATTGGAATAGAAACAGATGAGTGAGGGACTTAAATACATTTAAATGATTTGTATTTTTTAAGATGGTACTGAAAAGGTCCACTTCTTTGAATACAAATTTATTTTATAACTGTATAGTCATGATTTATATTCATATGAAATAAGACAGATCAGTTTTACAGATTTTCTTAAATAATCTCTAGGATTGGGTGAGTTTAGTCTTTCATGTTTCCATAGCACTTTGTATTGGAACTTTAAAAATAGAACCTAATCTGGTTCAAGATTATTCATTATTGGCCAAGCAGTGTTTTCTCCCTCCTCTTGTCAGTTATGGGGGAGGAAGAAAGCAAATAGATTTATATATGTACATTGGGACTGTGAAAGAAATTGTAAATGAAACCCCAAAGGTTAATTTAATGTTCACTATGTACTTTATTAGTGAAAAAAATTATATGAACAGACACTCTAGATTTTGTGGAATTTAGGATTATCTATTTTAATTGAAGATAAGAATTAACTATTGCAATTAAATATTTGATGATATAAAAATTATAACTCCATTGAAAGAGTATTTGTTACACTTTTAGAGCCATTATCAATTATTTGTTTATGAAAGATTATCACGTAAGCTCAAAATTAAGAATATGTTTGAATAGAGTAGGACTGGTTTCTATTTTTAATTAAAAAGAGCCTGCAAAGAAATTAAATTGAAGGATTAGTAGATAAATTCTTGTAAATTCAGAGTAGGGATTGGTTTTAAGTAATTCTTTTGAAAATAAATCATAATGTGTAAGTCCTTTTTTAAAAAATTGTTCATTTTTCTTTTTTAACTTTTTAAAAGAACTGTAACTTTTTATATGTCATATAAACAGTCTCAACCATCATATTCCATATATATATATATATATATTTTTTTTTTTAAATAGGTAGACCCTGCCTGTCTTTTCTAGTCAGTACTGCCCCTGCCTAACAGAAACAAGTCTTACATATCTTTTACCATGGATTAATTTTGCCTGTTTTTTTGAACTGGAATCACATAGTATGAACTTGTTTGTGTCTGGTTGTTTTGATCAATATTATGTTTGTAAGAGTTTTATTTCCTTCCTCCAAATCCCTCTATATTCCATTGTATGATTATACCACCATTTATTTATCCATTCAACTGTAAATGGACATTTAGTATCTTTCCATTTGGGACAATAAATAAGGCTGTTGTAAACTTCTTTGTATCTTTCGGTAGAAATAAATACAACTCCATTAAGTATAACATTAGAGTGGAGCTGCTGAGTTTCAGGATATGTGTATGCTTTACTATAGTATAATATTTGGAATGCTTTTAAGGATTTTAGGAAGTGTTTACCACTGTATCTTTTATTAATGATAGATTTTATTGTTAGAGACTTTTATTTTTCTCCAAATCTATGTAAAATCTAAAATATTTTTTTAATTATGAATTGTTTCCATCTTTTGAAAAAATTAGTTGTCTGCTGATTTCATTTTAATGTGCATTAGGTTCACAAAACTTAGACCTATCTTAACTCTAGTGAAGGAAAATAGGACATGAAACCCTTCTATATATATTTATGACCATGAACATAGATTTTGAAACAAGTCAAACATTTCATATAGTAAAGATTTTATTTTGCTTGTTGAGTTTTTGTATACTTTATTGAATATCTAAAATAATAAATACTCTTGAGTTATAGAAAACTTATTTTAGCATTTCTGATAAATATTGCATGCCACTTGTATCTGTGTTTATATAAATATGTTTGGTGATTTAAAGTGAAATTATTTATACTAGAATATAAGTATGAGAAATTTTATATTAATATTTTCTGGGTCTTTACTATGGTGCAGGGCTGTCCAGTAGAAGTTTAATGTGAGATATACATGTGTTCTGGTTTGCTAAAGCTGCTGGCATGCAATAAAACAGAAATGGGTTGGCTTTTTCAATGGGGATTTATTAGGTTGCAAATTTACAGTTCTAAGGCCATGAAAATGTCCAAATTAAGGCATCAAGAGGTAGATACCTTTTCTGAGGAAAGGCTGATGGTATCGGGGTTCTTCTGTCAAATGGAAAGGCACATAGTGATGTCTGCTGGCCCTTCTTCTCTTGGGTACTGGTCTCAAAATGACTCTCTCTTTCTGTGGCTTCTTCTTGCTTCCCCTGGGGTGTTTTCTTTATTAGCTTCTCTCTCTGCTTTCTTCAAAATGTCTCTGCCTTTTATCCTCTCGGAGAGGACTACAGTAAAGAATTAAGATTCACCTTGAATGGGCAGGGCCTCATCTCCATGGAAACAACCTAGGCAACAGGTCCCACCCACAAGAGGTCTGCCCCACAATGTTGGATTAAAAGAACATAAGCTTTTCTGGGGTACATAATAGACTGAAACCAGCGCAGTATATAATTTAATATTGTCTAGTAACTACATTTAAAAAAAAACAAAACTCGTGAGATTAAAATATTTTGTTTATGTCACTATATGCAAAATATTATTTCAATGTATAATCAGTATAAAATTGAGTTTTTTTAAATAATTCAATTTTATTGAGATATATTCACATACCATACAGTCATACAAAGCATACAGTCAATTGTTCGTAATACCACCATATAGTTGTGCGTCCATCACCAAAATTAATTTTTGAACATTTTTATTACCACACACACAAAAGTAGTAAGGATAAAAATTAAAGTGAAAAAGAATCAGTGACTTATTGCTTTTTTTTTTTTTTTTTTTTTGCCCCTGTTTTTCTACCCATCCATCCATACACTGGACAAAGGGGAGTGTGGTCCATATGGCTTTCCCAATCACATTGTCACCACTCATAAGCTACATTTTTATACAATCGTCTTCAAGATTCAAGGGTTCTGGGTTGTAGTTTGATAGTTTCAAGTATTTACTGCTAGCTATTCCGATTCATTAGAATGTAAAAAGGGTTTCTATATTATGCATAAGAGTGCCCACTAGAGTGACCTCTCAGCTCCTTTTGGAATCTTTCAGCCACTGAAACATTTCATTTCATTTCACATCCCTCTTTTGATCAAGAAGATGTTCTCCATCCCACAATGCCAGGTCTAGATTCCTCCCCGGGAATTATATTCCATGTTGCCGGGGGTATTTACACCCCTGGATGTCAGATCCCACGTAGTGGGGAGGGCAGTGATTTCATCTGCCAAGTTGGCTTAGCTAGAGAGAGAAGGCCACATCTGAGCAACAAAGAGGCATTCAGGAGGAGACACTTAGGCAAAATTATAAGCAGGCCTAGCCTCTCCTGTGCAGTAACAGTCTTCCCAAGGGCAAATCCCTTGACTGAGGGCTCAGCCCATCAAACCACCAGTCCCCTATGTCTGTGAGCACATCAGCAACCATCGAGGTGGGGAAGCCCAACACCCCATGCATTCTCCCCAGCAATGTTCACATTAGTGGTAGCATATAATATTTCTCTTTTTGTGCCTAAAGCTTATTTCGCTTAGCATTATGTCTTCAAGGTTCATCCAAGTTGTCATATGTTTCACAACATCGCTTCTTCTTACTGCTGCATAGTGTTCCATTGTGTGTATATACCACATTTTATTTATCCACTCATCTGTTGAAGGACATTTGGGTTGTTTCCATCTCTTGGCAATTGTGAATAATGCTGCTGTGAACATTGGGGTGTGGATATCTGTTCATGTCACTGCTTTCAGATACTCCGGATACATACCGAGAAATGGAATTGCTGGATTGAAGGGTAACTCTATATCTAGTTTTCTAAGGAGCTGCCAGACTGACTTCCAGAGTGGCTGAACCATTATACGTTCCCACCAACAATGAATAAGAGTTCCAATTTCTCCACATCCTCTCCAGCATTTGTAGTTTCCTGTTTGTTTGATGGCAGCCATTCTAATTGGTGTGATATGGTATCTCGTTGTAGTCTTAATTTGCATCTGTCTAATAATAGCTAGTGAAGCTGAACATTTTTTCATGTGTTTCTTGGCCATTTGTATATCCCCTTCAGAGAACTGTCTTTTCATATCTTTTGCCCATTTTATAATTGGGCTGTCTGTACTATTGTCATTGAGTTGTAGGATTTCTTTATATATGCAAGATATCAGTCTTTTGTCAGATACATGGTTTCTAAAAATTTTTTCCCCATTGAGTTGGCTGCCTCTTCACCTTTTTGACAAATTCCTTTGAGGTACAGGAACTTATAAGCTTGAGGAGCTCCCGTTTATCTACTTTTTCCTTTGTTGCTTGTGCTTTGGGTGTAAGGTCTAGGAAGTGACCTCCTAATACAAGGTCTTGAAGATGTCTCCCTACATTATCTTCTAGGAGTTTTATGGTATTGTCATTTATATTGAGGTCTTTGATCCACTTTGAGTTAATTTTTGTGTAGGGTGTGAGGTAGCGTCCTCTTTCATTCTTTTGGACACGGATATCCAAATCTCCCAGCCCCATTTGTTGAAAAGACTGTTATGTCCCAGTTCAGTGGCTTTGGGGGTCTTATCAAAGATCAGTTGGCCATAGATCTGGGGGTCTATCTCTGAATTCTCAGTTAGATTCCATTGATCGATATATCTATCTTTGTGCCTGTACCATGCTGTTTTGACTACTGTGGCTTTATAATAAGTCCCCCACTTCGTTTTTCTTTTTTAGAGTGTTTTTATCAATTGTAAGCATCTTCCCTTTTCACATAAATTTGATAAGTAGCTTTTCCAAGTCTGCAAAGTAGGTTGTTGTAATTTTGATTGGGATTGTGTTGAATCTGTAGATGACTTTGGATAGAATTGACATCTTAATGACATTTAGCCATCCTATCCATGAACATGGAATATATTTCCATCTTTTAAGGCCCATTTCTATTTCTTTTAGTAGAGTTATGTAGTTTTCTTTGCATAGGTCTTTTACATCTTTGGTTAAGTTTATTCCTAGGTACTTGATTTTTTTAGTTGGTATTGAAAATAGTATCATTTTTTGAGTGTCTTTTCACTTCTTTCATTTCTGGCATATGGAAACATTACTGACTTATGTGCATTAATCTTGTATCCCGCTACTTTGCTGAATTTGTTTATCAGCTCCGGTAGCTGAATCGTCGATTTCTCAGGGTTTTCCATATAGAAGATCATGTCATCTGCAAATAATGACAGTTTTCCTTCTTTCTTTCCAATTTGGATGCCTTTTATTTCTTTGTCTTGCTGGATGGCCCTGGTTAGCACTTCTAGCACAGTGTTGAATAACAGTGGTGACAGTGGGCATCCTTGTCTCATTCCTGATCTTAGAGGGAAGGCTTTCAGTCTCTCACCATTGAGTGCCATGCTGGCTGTGGGTTTTTCATGTATGCTATTTATCATATTGAGGAAGTTTCCTTCAATTCCTGCCTTTTGAAGTGTTTTTATAAAAAAGGGCTGTTGGATTTTGTCAAATGCTTTTTCAGCATCTATTGAAATGATCATTTGATTTTTCTCTTTTGATTCGTTAATGCGTTGTATTACATTGATTGATTTTCTTATGCTGAGCCATCCTTGCATGCCTGGAATGAACCCCACTTGGTCATGGTGTATGATTTTTTTAATGTGTCTTTGGATTCGATTTGCACATATTTTGTTGAGAATTTTTGCATCTACATTCATTAGGGAGATTATTTTTTTTTATACTCAATCTTTGGAATCTGATGTGTATTTTCACTTAACTAGCACATCTAAATTCAGATTAGCCACCTTTCAAGTACTCAATAGCCACGTTTCTCTAGTAGCTACCATACTGGACAGTGCAGCTGTAACTTGTGTCTTGGGTGTTCCTGTTTGTTTTTTTTTAATTCAGTTTTATTGAGATATATTCACATACCATACAATCATCCATGATGTACAATCAACTGTTCACAGTATCATCATATAGTTATGCATTCATTAACCCAATCTGTTTTTGAACATTTTCCTTACACCAGAAAGAGTCAGAATGAGAATAAAAGATAAAAGTAAAAAAGAACACCGAAATCATCCCCCCATCCCACCCTACTTTTCATTTCATTTTTGTCCCCATTTTTCTACTCATCCATCTATACACTGGATAAAGGGAGTGCAATCCACAAGATTTTCACACAGTGTTACCCTTGTAAGCTACATTGTTATACACTCGTCTTCAAGAGTCAAGGCTACTGGGTTGGAGTTTGATAGTTTCAGGTATTTACTTCTAGCTATTCCAATACATTAAAACCTAAAGAGGGTTATCTATATAGTGTGTAAGAATGTCCACCATAGTGACCTCTTGACTTCACTTGAAATCTCACAGCCACCAAAGCTTCACTTCGTTTCATCTTGCATCCCTCTTTTGATCAAGAAAGTGTTCTCAATCCCATGATGCCGGGTTCAGGCTCATCCCCAGGAGTCATATCCTGCATTGCCAGGGAGATTTCTACCCGTGGGAGTCAGGTCCCACATAGGGGGGAGGGCAGTGAGTTCACCTGCCAAGGTGGCTTAGCTAGAGAGAGAGAGCCACATCTGAGCAACCCAGAGGCACTTAGGGGGAGACTCTTAGGTAGAATTATAAGCAGGTTTAGCCTGTGCTTTGCAGTAACGATCTTCATAAGGGCTGGCCCCAAGATACAGGGCTCTGCATACCAAGTCGTCAGTCCTCAATGTTTGTGAGAATATCAGCAACAATCCAGGTGAGGAAGTGCAACACTTCTGCATTTTCCTCCAGCTCCTCAGGGAGTCCCTGCATCTATGTTTGTATTCTCTGCCCAAATTACTTTGGGATGTGTTGCTATTTTGCTGTAACCTACACAAACCTACATATCTCACTTCCTATTCAGAGTTCCATGTAATTGTGGTGTTTGTACAAACTGACTGTGTAAGTTATTTTGTTTAGAAAATATAGATCCTGCACCAAATAAAAATCTCTTCCCTTTGTCTTACATGGAGGTTGAAGTTTTAACACACAGTCAGTTTCAGCCTTTACCCTTTGGTCCTATTTGCCCTAGTCCTAACCAGGCCAGCTTCATTCATAGCTCTAATTTTAGTCTGGGCTCTTTTCCAGCCTTTTTGTTTTTTTTTTAACTGTTGCTGTATGCGTTAATGCTGACATTCATATCATGTCTGCTGAGCTCTAGCTCTGAGTTTCAGGTGTCACACAGATACCCAGTGTTCCAGAGACCAATCAGGTTATACACAAAGGGATCAGCATCTCAGAGTTTGGAGACAGCCATTACAATGCAGGAATGCAGCTTTGACTGCTGTAAGAGCTTACAATCTAGGGACCATTACAATAATCGTTTCCCTGTTAGGCTGTGCTCTAAGATTCAATTCTTAATTTGAAATGCAAATTTACACATTGTAGTTAGTCCACATTGGTGAAGCATTATAGTGTTTACCTTTTTTTCTGGCATACTTCACTCAAAACGCTGTCTACAGGATCCATTCATCTCGTTGTGTGTCTCACAGCTTCATTCCTTCTCTTAGTTACTCAGTATTCCATTGTGTGCCTACACCACAGTTCACCATTCTCTTCCTCAGTCAGTGTACCCTTAGGCCACCTCCACCCATTGCAAATGATGAATACTGCCTCCATAAATACCAGTGTGCAAATGTCCATTCATGTCTCTGCTTTCGGACCTTCCAAGTACATACCCCATAATGAGGTTGCAGGACCTTATGGCCCTCACATACTTAGCTTCTTGTGGAACCACCACACTGTCTTCCAGAAAGGCTTTACCATTCTGCCTCCTCATCAACAGTAACTAGGTGCATCGCTTTCTCCATGTTTTCTGCAGCACTTTTACCCCTATTTCTATTTTCTCCTACACTTTTATGGAGATATATTCACATACATAGAGTTATCCGCTGTGTATAGTCAGTTGTTCACAGTATCATCATACAGTTGTGCATTTATCACCAGAGTCAGCACTTGAATATATTGATTGCTACGAAAGTTTTTTTTTTTTTTTTTTTTTTTTTTTTTAGTGAATAATAAAAAAGATAATAAAAAGAAACATGAAATGTCATACAATACAATGTAATGGTAAGGACAGAGGAGAACACCACTACCAATAATCCCATATCCCTCCCTTATATCCCCCTCTCATACACAATTAGCTTTGGTATATTGCCTTTGTTAGATTTAATGGAAGCATATTACAGTGTTACTGTTGACCACAGACTCCCATTTGCTTTGATTGTTTTTCCCAAATACCATCCCCTTTTCAACACTCTGCATGGATGACATTCACTTATTCTCCAACATGTAAAAAGATTTTTATATTTTTACGTTTAGTAACAGTCATTGGCCACTCCAATTTTTGCCAAATTATATAGTCCCAGTCTTTATCATCTGTCTTTACCTCTGGTGTCATACATTCCCCTATCCCACCTCTTTCAGCTTTACTCACGTACATCTTTCTTCAGTGTACTTATAATATTGTGCTACCATCACACAGTATTATGCTATACATTTCTGGATCTATACAATCAATCCTGCTGAACATTCTGTAGTCTTTCAGCATCAAATGCCCGATCTCTACCCTCTTTCAATATCCTGGTAGCTTGTGTTATCAGGTTTTAACTCTTAAAGTTGGCTCATTAATGTTAGTTCATATTAGTGAGACCATACAGTATTTGTCCTTTTGTTTCTGGCTAATTTCACTCAACATAATGTCCTCAAGGTTCATCCTTTGTTCCATGTCTTTGTTCTGTCCTACAGCTGCATAATTTTCCATCATGTGTAGATACCACAGTTTGTTTATCCACTCATCCGTTGATGGACATTTGGGCTGTTTCCATCTCTTGGCGGTCGTGAATAATGCTGCAATAAATGTCGGTTTACAAGTGTCCATTTGTGTCTTAATTTTCAGTTCCTTTGAGTATATACCTAGCAATGAAATAGCTAGGTCATACAGCACATCTATACTTAGCTTCCTGAGGAACCTCCACACTGTCTTCCAGAGTAGTTGCACCATTCTACATTCCCACCATAATGAATAAGTGTGCCTCTTTCTCCACATCCTCTCCAGCACTTGTAATTTTCTGTTTTTTTGGATAATGGCCATTTTGGAAGGTGTAAGATGATATTTCATTGTGGTTTTGATTTGCATTTCCCTAATGGCCAGTGAAGTTGAGCATTTTTTCATATGTTCTTGAGCCATTTGTATTTCCTTTTCAGAAAAGTGTCTGTTCATGGCCTTTGCCCATTTTTAAATTGGGTTGTTTGTCTTTCGGTTGTTGAGTTGTAGGATCGTTTTATATATTCAGGATATTAAACCCTTATCCGATATGTAGTTTCCAAATGTTGTCTCCCATTCTGTAGGCTGCCTTTTAATTTTCTAACGGAGTCTTCTGATGTACAAAAGTGTTTGATTTTGAGGAGATTCCATTTCTCTATTTGTTCTTTGGTAGTTCATGCTTCGGGTGTAACGTCTAGGAAACCACCTCCTATCACAAGATCTTTAAGAAATTGCCCGACATTTTCTTCTAAGTGTCTTATGGTCTTAGCACTAATGTTTAGGTCTTTGATCCATTTTGAGTTAATTTTTGTATGAGTTGCGAGATAGGGTCCTCTTTCAGTTTTTTTGGAAATGGATATCCAGTTCTCCAAACACCATTTATTGAAGAAGCTGCTCTGTCCCAGTTGCTTTGGCTTGACTGCCTTATCAAAGATCAGTTGTCTGTAGATGTGAGGGTCTATTTCTGAACACTCAGTTCAATTCCATTGGTCGGTATCTGTATCCTTATGCCAGTAGCATGCTGTTTTGAGGACTGTAGCTTTTTAATATGCTTCAGAGTTGGGTAATGTGAGACCTCCCACTCTGTTCCTTTTTCTCAATATATTTTTGGCTATTCAGGGTACCTTGCCCCTCCAAATAAATTTGGTTATTGGTTTTTCTAGAGAAGAATGTGTATCCTGGTGATTTGGGATGTAATATTCTATATATGTCTGTTAAATCCAATTCATTTATCAGATTGTTTAGGTTTTCAGTTTCCTTATTTGTTTTCTGTCTGGTTGATCTGTCTATAGGAGAGAGTGATGTGTTGAAGTCTCCCACAATTATTGTGGAAACATCCATTGTTTCCTTTAGTTTTGCCAGTGTTTCTCTCATGTATTTTGTGGCACCTTGATTGGGTGCATAAACATTTATGGTTGTTATTTCTTCTTGTTGAATTGGCTCTTTTATTAGTATGTAGTGGCCTTCTTTGTCTCTCATAACATCCTTGCATTTAAAGTCTGTTTTATCTGAGATTAATATTGCTACTCCTGCTTTTTAATTTTCTAACAAAGTCTTTTGATGTACAAAAGCGTTTGATTTTGAGGAGATCCCATTTTAGCTGTAGCTTGCATGAAATATTTTTTCCATCCTTTCACTTTCAATTTCTGTCTGTCCCTGTGTCTAAGATGACTCTCTTGCATCCAACATATTGATGGTTCATTTTTTTTTTTTTTTGATCCATTCTGTGAATCTGTATCTTTTGATTGGGGAGTTTAATCCATTTACATTCAACGTTATTATTGTGAAGGCATTTCTTGAATCAGCCATCTTATCCTTTGGTTTATGTTTGTCGTATGTATTTTTTCCCTCTCTCTATTAATGTCTTTTAATGTACCCTTACTGAATCTCTTTAGTACTGACCCTTTCTCCATATCTCTTTCTCCTTTCTTTGTTACTCTGTTGGTAGGACTCCCTTTAGTATCTCAAGTAGGGAAGGTCTCTTGTTAGCAAATTCTCTCAGCATTTGTTTGTGAAAAATTTAAGCTCTCCCTCAAATTTGAAGGAGAGCTTGGCTGGATAAAGAATTCTTGGTTGGCAATTTTTCTCACTCAGAATTTTAAATATGTCATGCCACTGCTTTCTCACCTCCATGGTGGCTGCTGAGTAGTCACTACTTAGTCTTTTGCTGTTTCCTTTGTATGTGGTGAATTGCTTTTCTCTTGTTGCTTCCAGAACTTGGCTCCTTCTCTTCCGTATTTGACAGTGTGATCGGAATATGTCTTGGAGTGGGTTTATTTGGATTTATTCTATTTGGAGTTCTCTGGGCATTTATGATTTGTGTATTTGTGGTGTTTAGAAGATTTGGGAAGTTTTCCCCAACAACTTCTTTGAATACTCCTCCTAGACCTTTACCCTTCTCTTCCCCTTCTGGAACACCAATGAGTCTTATATTTGGATGTTTTATATTATCTATCATATCTCTGAGGTCCGTTTCGATTTTTTCTTTTTTTTCCCCATTCATTCTTTTGTTCTTTCATTTTTTGTTTTGTCATCTTCCAGGTCACTGATTCATTGTTCAGCTTCCTCTAGTTTTGTACTATGAGTTTGCAGAACCTTTATAATTTGGTCAACAGTTTCTTTAATTTCCATAAGATCATCTATTTTTTTATTTACTCTTGCAATTTCTTTTTTATGCTCTTCTAGGGTCTTCTTCATGTCCTTTATATCCTGTGCCATGCTCTTCTTCATGTCCTTTATATCCTGTGCCATGCTCTCACTTATCTTTAGTTCTTTGATTAATTGCTCCAAGTACTGTGTCTCCTCTGATCTTTTGATTTGGATGCTTGGGCTTGGGTTATCCATGTCGTCTGTTTTTTTCATATGCTTTAAAATTTTCTGTTGTTTTTGGCCTCTTGGCATTTGCTTAACTTGATAGGGTTCTTTTAGGATTTGTAGACCAATTAAAACCCGTATCTCTAATTTGTCAGTTCTACAGCTTCGTGGAGTACACTTTCTCTGACTTACCAGCAGGTGGCGTCCGCAAGCCACTTATCCGCCTCAAGCCCAGAGCTTTCTCTTTGTGGTGAGTGGAGGTGTGAGTCTTGTGGGGTCCAATTGGTGTGCCAGGCTTGCATGTATAGTTGGTGTTGCTCCATCCTTTATATGGGACGTGTGTCAGGGTGGTCCGGGAGGGGGGAGCGGCTCTAACAATCAAATCTCCCTGGCGTTCCTTGAGATTTAAAGCTGCTGCAATAGTTAATCCTTCAGTTCAGTCTCGCCACAGTTTGTTTGCCGCTGACCCACAAGTCTTTGGTATTGGTGTATGGCCCCTGAGACTTGCGAATGGGTCCCTCTTCCAGGCTGTGTACCCCCAGATCCTCTGTTGAGGGATGACTGCGTTATGTCACAGGTGAGTGCCGTCCCCCAAGGCGGTTCTAGGCTGCAGGGCTGTGTAGGGATGTTCCCAGTCTGCTGAAAGGATGGCTGAATGGGGCGTGTTAATTTGCACTGCTCCTCCTTCCCAACTCTGGGACAACCAGCTGAGGGTGCAGGGAAGGCTAATGTCCATGTCCGATTTTTTGGTGTGTGCATGAGTTGTTGGAAACACTTCACGTCACACTGGGTTGTCTGGGGCAGCTCTGGGCTGTGGGGCTGGCGACTGGCAGGAGTGTTCCAGATTTTGCTGATGTCAGTTGTTCCATGTGTTCATGAGTGTTGTATGAAGTATGCCCAAAGTCAGATTGCTCTGTGGTGTCTGGTCCACATAATTCCTGGCTTTCTCAGTTATTGGTTTTTCTATTTCTGCAAAGTAAGCTGTTGAGATTTTAACTGGCATTGCATTGAATCTATAAATCAGTGTAGGTAGAGTTGACATCTTAATTATATTTAGTCTTCCAGTCCATGAGCATGCTATGTTCTTCCATTTTTTCAGGTCCTGTTTGATTTCTTTTAGCAGTTTCTTTTAGTTTTCTTTGTATGGGTCTTTTGTGGCCTTTGTTATGTTTATTGCTAAATAACTTGATTCTTTTGTTTGCTATTGTAAATTTTCTTCCTGTTGTTGCACATTACTTGTGTATAAGAACACTGCAGATTTTTCTGTGTTGGTCTTGTAGCCTGCCACTTTGCTGTATTCATTGATTAGCTCTAAGAGCTTTGCTGTAGATTTTTCTGGATTTTCTACATATAGAATCATTTGTGCAAAGAGTGAAAGTTTTACTTCTTCCTCTCCAATTTGGATGCCTTTTATTTCTTTTTCTTGCCTAATTTTTCTAGCTAGAGCTTCCAGCACAATGTTGAATAACAGTGGTGACTGGGTATCCCTTTCTTGTTCCTGATTTGAGGGAAAGCTTTCAGTCTCCCCATTGAGTATGATGTTAGCTGTGGGTTTTTCATATATTGCCTTTATCATATTGAGCAAATTCCCTTCTATTCCTATCCTTTGAATTGTTTTCATCAAGAAAGGATGTTGAATTTTGTCAGATGCCCTTTCTGCATCAATTGAGATGATCATGTGGTTGTTCTGCTTTGATTTATTGATGTGGTGTATTACATTAATTGATTTTCTTGTACTGAGCCAGCCTTGCATACCTGGAATAAACCCCAGCTGGTTGTGGTGTATAATTCTTTTAATGTGCTGCTGGATTTGATATGTGAGTATTTTGTTGAGGATTGTTGAATCTATATTCATTAAAGAGATTGGTCTGTAATTTTCTTTTTTTGTAGTAAGTTTGTCTCATTTTGGTATTAGGGTGATGTTGGCTTCATAGAATGAGTTCGGTAGCTTTCCCTCCTCTTCAAATTTTTTGAAGAGTTTGAGCAGTATTTGTATTAATTCTTTCTTGAAGGCTTGGTAGAATTCATATGTGAAGCCATCTGGTCCTGGGCTTTTCTTTTTTGGGAGCTTTTTGATGACTGACTCAATCTTTTACTTGGGATCGTTTTGTTGAGGTCTTCTATTTCTTCTCAGATCAGTGTTGGTTGTTGATGCTTTTCTAAGAAGTTGTCCATTTCGTGTAAGTTGTTTGGTTTATTAGCATATGGTTGCTCATAGTGTCTTCTCATTGTCTCCTTTATTTCTGCAGGGGCAGTATTTATGTTTTCTTTAACATTTCTGATTGCATTTATTTGCATCTGCTCTCTCTCTCTCTTTGATTTTTGTTTTGTTTTGTTTTGTATTTTGTTAGCCTAGCTAGGGGTCCACCAATTTTGTTGATTTTCTTGAAGAACCAGCTTCTGGTTTTGTTGATTCTCTTTGTTGTTTTCCTATTCTCAGTTTCATGTATTTGTGCTCTAATCTTTGTTATTTCTTTCCTCCTGTTTGCTTTGGGGTTAGTTTGCCATTCTTTCTCTATTTCCTCCAGGTGGACAGTTAATTCCTCAATTTTTGCTCTCTCTTCTCTTTTAATATAGGCATTTAGGGCAATAAATTTCCGTCTCTGCACTTCCTTTGCTGCATCTCATGAGTTTTGATATGTTGTGTGTTCATTGTCATTTGCCTTGAGATATTTACTAATTTCTCTTGTAATTTCTGTCTTTACTCACTGATTTTCTGAGAGTGTGTTGTTAGTCTCCATATATTTGTGAATTTTACAATCTTCTGCCTGTTATTTATTTCCAACTTCATTCTGTTATGATCTGAGAAAGTGTTTTTTATAATATCAGTATTTTTAAATTTGGTGAGACTTGCTTTGTAACCCAAAAAGAGGTCTAGGAGAATTTCCCATGAGCACTTGAGAAAAATGTATGTCCTGCTGTTGTGGGGTGTAGTGTTCTACAAATCTCTGTCAAGTCTAGTTCAGTTATCATACAATTCAACATCTCTGTTTCCTTATTGATCCTCTGTCTAGATGTTTTGTCCATTGATGAGAGTGGTGTATTGAAGTCTCCAACTATTATTGTAGAGTTATCTACTTCTCCTTTCAGTGTTCTGTTTGCCTCATGGATTTTGGGACTCTGGCTTGGTGCATAAATATGTATGATTGTTTTCTTGATGAATTGACCCTTTTGTTAATATGTAGCATCCTTCTTTGTCTCTTCTAATTGTTTTACATTTGAAGTCTAATTTGTCTGATATTAATATAGCTACTCCTGCTTTTTTCTGGTTGCTGCTTGCATGAAATATCTTTTTCCACCCTTTCACTTTCAGCCTATTTTTGTCCTTGTGTCCGAAGTGAGTTTCTTGTAGATAACATATAGATGGGTCCTGTTTTTCAATGCCTTCTGTCAGTCTTTATCTTTTTTGGGGGGAGTTTAAACCATTTACATTTAGTGTTATTCCTGTAAGGGCAGTACTTTCTTCAACCACTTTGTCTTTTGGATTTTATATGTCTTGCCTTATTTTTTCATCTCTCTCTTTTTACCTTTTCTGATAATCTTCATTTCTGCACTCTTCTCGAAATCTCTCTCTCCTGTCTTTTCCTATCAGCCTGTAGTACTCCCTTTAATATTTTTTGTAGTACCAGTCTCTTATTCACAAACTCTCTCAGTGTCTGTTTTTCCAAAAATATTTTAATTTCTTCCTCATTTTGGTAGGACAGTTTTGTCAGGTATAGAATTCTTGGTTGGCAGTTCTTCGCTTTCAGTATCTTAAATATATCATTCCACTGTCTTTTCGCCTCCATGGTTTCTGTGGAGAAATCTGTATATAGTCTTATCGAGCTTCCCTTGTATGTGATGGATTGCTTTTCTCTTGCTGCTTTCAGAATTCTCTTTGTCTTTGACATTGGACAGTCTGATCAGTAAGTGTCTTGGAGTAGGTCTATTGGGGTCTGTTCTGTTTGGAGTGCACTGTACTTCCTGAATCTATAATATTCTGTCTTTCCTAGGAGTTGGGAAGTTTTCAGTGATTATTTCTTCTATTATTCTTTCTGCCCCCTTTCTCCTCTCTTCTCCCTCTGGGACACCCATACCACCTATATTTGTGCGTTTCATGTTGTCACTCAGCTGCCTAAGACCCTGCTCATATTTTCTATTCTTTTCACCACATGTTCTTTTGTGTATATGAATTCAAATGTCTGGTCTTCCAGTTCGCTGATCCTTTCTTCTGCCTATTCAAATCTACTGTAGTATCCCTTGATTTTCTTTTTCATCTCTTCCATTATGCCCTTCATTCCCATAAGTTTTGCCATTTGCTTTTTTCAAGTTTATGATTTCTTCTTTGTGGTTATCTAGGGTCTTCCTTATATCCTTCATCCTTCATCTCTTTTGCTTTACTTCCCTCAGTTCATTGACTTGATTTTTGAATTGATTTAGGAGATTTGTTTGAACATCTTTAATTAGTTCTTCTTTCAGTTCGTTTAATTTACTTAGCATTAGTTGGCTCAGCTCCTGTATCTCGGTTGAACTATTAGTTTGTTCCTTTGGCTGGTCCATGTTTTTGTGTTTTCTAGTGTGGCTTATTATCTTGAGTTTTCTAGGTGACTGGCTTTCTTGATTAGTTTATTCTGGAGCTCATTTTCACTCTTTTACCTAGGGTTTTCTTGTTGGCTGGCTTTGTTCTCTAACCTTTGGTGTTCAGTTCAGCTTATTCTAGGCCTCTAACTTAGGTTCTATTTAGTTGATTGGAGTTTTTCACCTCTTGTTTTTCTGTTTCTTGCCCTGCCTCTATGTAGCCTTTTTGTGTGAGGGTCTCCTCAGATACGGTCAACCCCAGTCAGGTTTTCCTAGTCCATAGAGGCCCAGGTTTCAGGAGGAGGATTTGGAGTTTCCTTGAGAATGAGACCCTCCTTTGAGGCCTTTAGACTCTGTGATTTTCCTATGCTGTCCAACAGTGGTACTTGGCAACCCGCGACTCCCCCACCAGTATGAGGCGGTATGAAGCCTTCAGTTCTCCCTGTGACCCTGACCTTGTCGAGGGTGTGACTGACTGAAGCTGGTTTCTGAATTCCAGCCCCTGGGGTCTGAGTTCCCAGAAGAAGGGCTGCCACTGGAGCTGGGGCACGCCCCCCTTTTCTTGGGAAGTTATGGTGTTTAGTGAATTTTCTCCACTGCTAGACGTATTGCTTTATCTCTCAGAGCTGTCTTAGCTCTCCTCTTGCTTGAGCCCAGATTGTAAGTCTTTGAGACTGTCTATAATGGGTTTCTTAGATTCTTGGAATAGTTATTTAAAAAAAAGAGAGAAAGTAATAAAAAAGAAGAAAAAAAGAAAAAGAAGGGCCCAGTATAGACTATTTACAGCCCTTGCATTCTGGTGGGCTACTGAGATGCAAAAAGACAGGGAGTTAAAAGTGCTTAAGGAGCAATCAAGAAACCAGAAAAACCGGCTTTTCAGAGAAGGGACCCAGCCCCCTGGGTTTGCATATGTGCTTCATTCTGTTTGAGCCCGGCATTTCTCTGTGTTATGTTTACCCCAACTCCAAACATCTCTGATTTTATTTTATTTTTTTGCTGTTTTTGCTAACCTTATCTTCTCTTTGCCCGGCTGACTGCTCCCAGATTCTCCGGTGTCTGGTCTCAGTCTCTCTATGGTTGGAGTTTTTGTTCAGCAGTCTGAGTTTGTTAATCAGTGCTGCAACTGCAGTTCTCCTTCCTGATGCCCAGCACTCATGGCCCCTCCTCCCATGGGACTGTATCTGGCAGGGAGGGGTATGGGCCCCCTGGCTGCAAGAACTTACAGATTTTGCTGATCTCAGCTGCTCCACGCGTTCGTGAGTGTTGTATGAAGTATGCCCAGAGTCAGATTGCTCTGCGGTGTCCAGTCTATGCAGTTCCTTATTTTCTACCAACTTCCCCAGAGGAGTAACTAAAACCCATACCTCACCACTACACCCTCTTGCCCTGTTCCCCTTGTGGCTGTTTTTAAATATGGTAATTTTAGTCAAATTCACGTCTGTTAAAATTCTATATAAGAATCCTATGGAGAGACGCTGTGATGGATGCTGTTCCACCATCTTTCAGTAGGTCTCAGACAGCCTGTTTTTCCTACAGTGTTGAAATAAATAACATTTTCTTTGGTTGAACGGCCCATAAAGCAGTTAGCTTGTGTTTGGGGTGCAATGTTGTATGAAGAATACGTATCTCTATATGTCATTGGAATATCTGAGAGCAGAGGCATGAATGGACATTTGCAACCTGGTGTTCATGAAGGCAG
This sequence comes from Choloepus didactylus, assembly GCF_015220235.1. NCBI lineage: Eukaryota > Metazoa > Chordata > Mammalia > Pilosa > Megalonychidae > Choloepus > Choloepus didactylus. The sequence goes on from NC_051307.1 coordinate 37,227,045, forward strand.
TATTCATGATTTGCAGGGGGTGGAGGTGACCTAAGGGTACATAGACTGAGGAACAGAATGGCGAATTGTGGTGTGCACATACAATGTGGTATGAGCAACTGTGAGAAGGAGTGAAGCTGTGAGACACTCAACGAGGTGAATGGATCCTGTACACAGCATTTTGAATGAAGTACGCCTGAAAAACAGGCAAACACTATAATGCCTCACCAAAGTGGACTAACTACAATGTGTAAACTCAGAATTGAATCTTAGAACACAGTCTAAAAGGGGAGCAATTATTGTAATGGTCCCTAGATTGCAAGCTCTTTCAGCTGTCAAATCTATTCCTGAATTGTAATGGCTGTCTCCAGACTTTGAAATCCTGATCCCTTAATGTCTAACCTGATTGGTCTATGGAATAATTGGTATCTCTGTGACACCTGAAACTCAGAGCTAGAGCTCGGCAGAGATGAATGTCAGTATTAGCGCATATAGCAACTGTTTAAAAAAAAAAAAGAAAGAAAAGCTGAACAGGAGCCCAGACTTCAATTAGTGATATGAGTGCAGCCAACCTGGTTAAGACTAGGGCAAATAGGACCAAAGGGTAAAGACTGAAACTGACCGTGTGTTAAAACTTCAACCTCCATGTGAGACCAAGGGAAGAGATGTCTGTTTAGTGCAGGATCTGTATTTTCTAAACAGTGTAACTCTATAGTCGGTTTGTTCAAGCACCACAATTACATGGAACTTTGAATAGGAAGTGAGATATGGTAGATTAGTATAGGTTAGAGTGAAATAGCAACACATTCCAAAGTAATTTGGGCAGAGAATAAGAATATATTTACAGGGCCCACCCTGAGGAGCTGGGGGAAAGTGCAGAAGTGTTGGACTTCCTCACCTGGACTGATGCTGATGTTGTCACAAACATTAGGACTGGTGATTTGATGTGCTGAGACCTCTATCATGGGACTTGCCCTTATGAAGCTCGTTACTGCAAAGGAGAGGCTAACCTTGCATATAATTGTGCCTGAGAGTCTCCCCCTGAGTACCTCTTTGTTGCTGAGATGTGGCCCTCTCTCTGTCTAACTGAGCCACCTCAGCAGGTGAACTCACTGCCCTCCCCTCTGTGTGGGACCTGACTCCCAGGGGTATAAATCTCCTGGCAACGCCGGGTAGGACTCCTGGGGATGAATCTGGACCTGGCATCGTGGGATTGAGAATATCTTCTTTACCAAAAGGGGGATGCAGAATGAAATGAAATAAAGTTTCAGTGGCTGAGAGATTTCAAATGGAGTCAAGAGGTCACTCTGGTGGACATTATTATGCACTATGTAAATAACACCTCTTAGATTTTAATGTATTGGAATAGCTAGAAGTAAATACCTGAAACTATCAAACTCCAACCCAGTAGTCTGGACTCCTGTAGACGACTGTATAACAATGTGGATTACAAGGGTGACTGTGTGATTGTGAAAACGCTGTGGATTGCACTCCCTTTATCCAGTGTATGGATGGATGAGTAGAAAAATGGGGACAAATCTAAATGAAAACCAGAGTGGTTGGAGGGGATGATTTGGGTGTTCTTTTTTACTTTTATTTCTTATTCTTATTCTTTCTGGTGTAGGAAAATGTTCAGAAATAGATTGTAGTGATGAATGCATAGCTATATGATGGTACTGTGAACAGTTGATTGTATACCATGGAAGACTGTATAGTATGTGAATATATTTCAATAAAACTGAATTTAATTTAAAAAAATACTATCAAAACTGTAAAATCAAAATCTGGAGCAGTAGATTCACATCTTCCATTTTATTCAAGGTTGTATGCTGGGTAGAATTGTACTGTGTTTTTTTGTTTTTTTATTCCTCTTTTTTGGCTTCTTTTTTCCTTTTTTTTTTTTTAAGCGTGGTTTGTTTAATTTGCATTTGATAAATTAACGTATGACATAATTCCACTATCTTTTGAAAATATAGGGTATTTAAAATTTTTTTCTGTGTGTACATATAGATGTACCACTTTATCAACTACAGTATTTAAAGGTTTCCTGGATTTGGGAGGTTAATATTTCTTTATGTATATATTTGCTAAGTGGAATAAACCAAAATTATAAATTGTCTCACATGGCTTTGGGCCAGATTTTATCACCAAGTTGGTTTTTAAATATTGTGATTATTAAGGATTTGGAATGTGGAAAAGGCATTACGTTCCTGTGGAAATGGTCATATGGTTTGTTGTGAGGAGTAAAGCCCTTTGAACAGTTCTTGGCAGATAGCTGTGTTAGCTGCCATCTCCCAGATCTGAAGTAGTTGTTTCAAGCCTCCTCTCTTCACACTCCCCACCCCCACACAATATTTTTGATAGTTCTACCTCCTCCCTTTTAAATGACGTCAACTCTACTTTTAGATACCCTGTTCTGATAATACAACTTATTGACTATTAAACACTAAATTGAAATCATTCCTCTGCTCAGAAGCCTCCAGTAGCTGTCCATCTCACTTAGGGTAAAACTCAAGTGTGTACATTAGTTGAAAAGGCTATGGCATCTTCTCAAAGTGGCTGTGACCAGTGACTACTCTATTCAAAACTGAATTACCCTCCCTTTCCCCTCTCTAATGGTGCTCTGTTTTTAATATGTTTCCCTTATATTTAAAAATACTGTGAAATCTATATTTTAAAAAAATGTTCATTGTTTTTTTATTGTTTCTCCCTGCTAAAATGCAAGTTCCTAAAGAGCAGGAACCTTTCTCTGTTGTGTTGATCATTGATATATCTGAAGAACCTAAAATATGCTGGACATCTAAAAGATCCATTAGAATGGATCAGGCAGACTGTGTTAGGTTTTAAGAAGCTATTTCTGTAAAAATATAGATTGTCTTCAACTGTACACAGATTTTTTCTATTTGCAGTTTTTGAAAAGTTTTGTTTTTATTACTTATAATAAATGCTTTTGAAATAGCACAAAATATAATCCAAGGTTGCTATTAAGAGATAATATAAATAGCAACTAAAAGAATAAAATATCTAAGACTAAATTTAGCCAAAGATTTAAAGAACTTATATACAGAGAAGTGCAAATCATAACTGAATGAAATTAAAGATACCTAAATAAATGGAAAGATAGTCTGTGTTCATGGATTGGAAGACTTAAAATTGTTAAGATGTCATTGCTGCCTGAACAATTTATGAATTTAATGCAATCCCAATAAAAATTTCAACAGCCTTCTTTACAGAAATGGAAAAGCTAATCATCAAATTCATATGGAAAATCAAGGAACCCCAAATAGCCAGGTACCTGGTCAGATATTTATACATCAGTGTTCTTAGCAGCATTATTCTCAGTAGCCAAAAAGTAGAAACAACCCAAATGTTTATCAGTACGTGAATTGATAAACAAAATGCATAGTGTATACATACGGTGGAATGATATTCAACCTTAAAAAAGGAGTGAAGTCGTGGTACATGCCACTATAATGATGAGCCTTGAAGATATCATTTTGAGTGAAATAAATCAGACACAAAGCAGGGAAAGATATTTTAAGATTCCACTTACATGAAGTAGCTAGAATGTAAACACTTAAGAGACAAAAAAGTAGAGTACAGGTTGGGGTTGGGGGAGAGTGGAGAGTTAATGCCTAATGGATATAGGGTTTCTGTTTGGGAAGTTGGGGAAGTTCTGTAACAGATTGTGGTGAGGGTAGCATGACAATGTGGATGTTATTGATCTCACTGAGTGGTATGCTCAGGAATGGTTGAGACAGGAAATTTTTGTTCTATATGTGTTTCCACACTTTAAAAAAAGAGCACCTGAAGAAACAACAGTGATTAAATACAGTACACGATCCTAGATTGAATCTAATAATGAAGGAGAAAAGGCCCCAAAGGACATTAGTAGGACATATGAAAAATTGGAATATAGATGGAAAGCTTTATATCACTGTTAAAAGTTCTTAAACTTATAAGTGTACTTAAGATTGTTACATAAGTGAATAACTTTGTTCTTAGGAAGCATACATGGAAGTATTATGTTTTCAAAGAACATGATATATTCAACCTAATCTCAAATGTTTAGAAAACTTGTGGATAGGCAGATAGATAGACGGGCAGATAGATGGATAGATGAATGGATGGATGGATGGATGGATGATAGCTAGATAGAATGATACAGCAAATGTGACAAAGTGTTAAAATAGGTGGATTTGGGTACTAAGGGTGGTGATATGTTGGAGTTCTCTCTATGGATGTTGTATTATTTTTGCAACTGTCCTGTAAATTTGAAATTATTTCAAAATAAAAAGCTAAAGGAAAAAGAAAGTGATAGTATATGCTACCTTAGAGTGTATTCCAAAGTGAATGTGGATGTCTTCCATGATAGAATAGATAACTGTATGAGATAATTTTAAGCAGAATTTTTCCTGAAAGTCTATTTGGAAGTTCTTGATTTTCTACTCTTATCTTTATACATATTCAACAAGTGATAGCAGGTGACCATATATATATCAGCATTTTTATTATAAGAGGAAAAATTATGAATTTTGGTGTATTTCCTTTCCCTTTCCATTGCCATCTTCCAAATTCAAGCCTTTAGTACTTCATGACTGTTAGACTGTAATGGCACTAACTTTCTGAGTTTTCATTACCCAGTAAATTCTGCACACTCCAGCAAAATTAAGCTGTCTAAGAAAGTATCACCACTTGAACTAAGACCTTTCCCTACAGGATAAGGCCAAGTCCTATTCCTGTTTGGCTCCTGCTGACTCAACCATCATATTATATTTGCTCCATCCTTATACATGTTAATTGCACATTTTTTTATTCTGCCACCTTAATTTTTGCCATCTTTGTCTCAGATGTCTTCTGAACTTCACTAGTTTTCTAGTTAGAAATTTACAGGTTCCAGTGTATAATACAGTTATTTGCGGTGGTACCTAGACTCTTTATTTCTCTAGTTTAACTTAATGAGATATATAGACTGTTGCTTTAATGTTCCTTATCTGAATGACAAGCAAGGTTGATTTAGCTCTTATTTAAGGACTTTTGAAGTATGTTAGCTGAATGTTTACTGTAGTAAATCTCTTTATTGTTCAGTTGAAACAAAGAAAATGTAGATGTCTTTGGTGAGAGTAATAAATTACCTGTGTGGAAGTCAACAATTTAAAATAGTAATGAATTTAATGATTTTTTTTAACTTGCCAAAATTGATCCTTAATTCTACATATTTAATTCCAGTTGTGGTAAAATACACTTTTTTGAATGGCATCATTTTCACAGATTTCCATAAACTTTTTAAAGGTGACCCCCATCCCTGTTAATTTTACTTCCTAGCATTCTTTAAAACTTAAATAGCTTCCCCGAGTAGTGGAGGTCTCTAAATGGGACTGAATCTGGGATGATGAAAAATTTTTGATTTGACTGAGAGGTAGTTCTGGTGCTAAGGACAGGGCTTAGGAATGGAGTTTTTTTCCTTCAAAAATAATTTCTGGGATCATGTTTATCTGGGTAGTGGCTGTAAATTGTTTTACATAGAGGGCTGGGTTGAGTTTCAGGGAGGAGATGAGTTTTATAGAACCAGCAGCTTAAACCAGGTTGAATGCTGTCGTCAGAGTAATGTGGACCTGTTACAGTCTTATGTCTTATCAGAGTGCTTAGATATTGGTGACACTCACTGAGTGGTAGCAGAAACTGAAGTTGGAAGGAGGAGGCAGTGATTCTCATTTCTAAATCTTCCTTAATCATAACAAAATATGTTATATAATTTGGATAATAGGTTTGAGAAGTTAACCTTATAGGCTACCCAGTTGTATTTAGGCAGTGTACTTTGTTTCCTAGGGTATAAACTGTAGTTAATGCTGGTTAAGCAGTTGGTACTTTGGTTTTATTTTATATTACAGATGAAAATTCTGGAAGAAGGTCTAAGTGTTTATTCTAATAGAAATGGATATAACTTGATAAGTGAATGTTGTTGCAGTTACTTTGACATATATATTAAAAGTCTGTGTGCGTAGTTTGTGTTAACACTATTGATGAGTTAATGGTAATTTGCCTATTTTCACAGTAATATTCAGGAAATAAAAAATGGGTAACATTTTCATTTTAAGTGCTCCCATGAGTTCTGTTCAGGCTGGGAAGTATCACTACAGATATTTGTTGGAAAGTCAGAGAGAATTTAAACTTAGTCTGGTGACCACCAAATGCTGTTTTCTTAGCTTTTAAGTCTTTTATAGTTTAACCACTTTTCATCGTGGTTACTTTAATGTAAAAGAGGGCTTATCATGCTTATTTTTTTAAAACCATTTTAAGCATTTGGGCTTGTTTCTGATTGGCTTATCCTATGATCAGTAGTCATTAACTTCTAAGTTTATATTTTAAATGAAAACATTTATTAGAGGTAGAGGGATTCCTCTTTTCTCCTGAGAGAAGGCAGAATCGTTGTTTTGTTTCTTTGTCTAAAGACAAATTGTAACCCAAAAGTTATATTTCTCTTTACCTCTTGTATAGACAGTAAGAGCAGCTGCCATCATGACCACAGGTTAATACAGTAGAATGGAAAATGCTAGTGATAGATTTTTCTTTGAGTCCTAGCTTTCCCCTTCAACTGTTAGCACATTATTTAGTTTGAACCTCAGTTTTCTGATCTGTAAAATGAGGATACAACCTATATCACAGAAATGTTAAAGAATACATGAGGCAGTAAAGTGCACTGTCAGCAGTATCATGTTATGGAAAGATAGTGTTATTGGCAATATGGTTAATTCTGATTCCCTTTTCCAAAGAAGTAAAATAGGCTTTTGAAGGACCACTCTTATACTTAATAACACATCCTTAACCTAGGATCTTTTATTCCATGCATTTTCAATTTTTCTTTCTTCTACTCCCCTTTAAGAGTTTTCAAAAGCTCTTGTTTATGCTTCTGAATCCCTTTAGGTTTGTACCAGTTAACACCTGCCACCTACTGACCCAATTCTCTCCACTTCTTGTAGCCCCATCACCACCTAACACACATACTTGCTTATTTTTTGTTGGATGATTGAATTGGTCTTTAGTTAATTTTTCCAAAGATCCTAATTAAGGTAGGGTTAAAAACAGCACCGTCTGAATTTGAACTGTAATGTGAGATGGTACATAGGTGTCAGTAATAAATTTCATTTTTTTTCCCCTGGGAAAACAGTTTTCAGAGAAAAAAATTAGCAGAACCCCACATGCTTTCCTTTATTGTCAAATAGAGGTTTTAAAAGTGATTTCTGCTAGCAGTACTTAAATTCATATATCCAGGTTAAAAAAAAGGTTTTCAGTAGAAAGTATGAGTTTGTGAACTGACTCACCACATATGGAACTACTTCAAAATGCATGCCCTTAAGTATTACTTGAATTTTTGTAGGTTTGTAGTTTTGCTGACTGCACAAAAATAAAAGGTTTAGTGCCAGCTTTTACTGGGTCAAGATTTATTTTAAAGTATCAACATTTCCTCAGCTTCTTGATACTTAAAAACATCCTAGAGGTTTTTCTTTCAAAAAGTTTTAAGTTTTATTCAGGGTTTTTATGCTTTAGTAGTAACAAAAGCAATGCATTTCGTGAATTTGCTAATAAAATTGCCCAGAGGCTAGACTATGCTAGTAAAGAATGCATTTTTATCTAAAGAGACTCGTTATATATTTTATTTGAAGAAGGTAATTATATATTCTTGTCTTTAGTATAGCTATAAGGTACAGAAAATTTGACCAAAGATTTGAAGAGAGACTATTAGTCTTTCATGAAATTATCAGGAGACCAGTTGACCAAAGCAATCTATGTGATGCTGTGGAGGTTTCATTGGGTAATAGTTTGGAAAATATGTTATAGAAGCAAACTGACCTGGGTTTGAATCCCTTATTGTATGACCTTAGACTAGTCACTCAACCTGTGAGCCTTAGTTTCTTTATATGTTAAGTGGGATAATATCCATTTTGTAAGTAGTGAATAGATGAGATAATACATGGCAAACACTTAGCAGGGTGCCTTTTACCTAAGATTGCCAATAACTGGTATTTACTTGCCATCCAGTTAATATAAATTAATCGTAATAACTGGGAATAAAGACACCAAATACTTGTTTTGAAAACTTGAATTTCATCTTGAAGGATATCATTAGAGCATGGAAATAAATTTAAGTCTTCAGAAATTTTAGAAAACCACATCCTAGTCAAATCAGTGTTTACAGGTAAATGTAATGAAGTTGACAAGGATAGAGACAACGTAGTATGGTAGTTTTGAACAAGACCAGATAATCTAGGTGTGGATCCTAACTTTGCTGCTTACTTCCATGCAAAAGCTTTTCATCCTACTTCATTTACTGTATGTAGAATGACCCAAAGAGGAAGCAGGAAAGAACAGGAAGAGGCAGGGGTTGTACCTGAGGTCAGTATATAGTCAAACTTACAGAATCTAGGCCAATGATGACAAAGATGATCAGTTATACCCTTGGGCTAAAGTCCAAATAAAGTTGATTTGGTAGCTGACTTTTGAAGTTTTACCAACAGAATAATTTTTATCGTCTTGGTTTACTATTACAGAATATAATGAGATGATTTTGAGTGAAATCTCCACTTTTCTCAGCACCTTTAAATAATTTTTTTTCAGGCTCATAGTTCAGTGAAATCATTTCTCAAGAAATATAGCAAATAAAGTATTGATAATTAGATAAAATATATTAATAGATATTAAATACAGTTTAATTTATCCTATATTAAGGTTAACTTTTTTTATTTTCTACTTTAGGCCCATTATATCTAGATAAGTTATTTAACCATTTAGCAATTTTATAATTTGATAGGAATTTTCAAAAATTATAGGACTTATTTGAAGAGTTCTAGTTTTGACTAGTTCTAGTTTGGCTCTATTGCTAATGGTTTTGCTTTGCATTAAAAATAGAACCTAATCATTCTTAGCCCTTTGATTCATATAAGCACTGATCCTCTTCCCCACTTTCCCAATCTAGGTTATTTCAAGGATAAAGGAGAGCATCTTGTTAGAATGACGATACCCCCCAACCACCTTCCAGAGTATTCACTCACACAAAGTGAACATAATCATCTTGTTTAACCATTTAATTCATCATCTGCTGGATTTGCTGGGTCTTGGGACCTCCCTCTCCTCTTTTACCACCCATCTTCCTCCCTCCCTACTTCCTTTAGATGAATACTAATAGTTCTGAAGAACATAGTTAGGCATGTGGCGCTTGGGAACATATGTTTACCATTTAAATGATTTTAAAGTTATATATTTAGAGTGTCTTTGCTTTGGTCATATATTTATTCTTGATTCTTAGTTAAGGACAAACACCTGTCTATAACGTTATTCCAATAAGTAAAAGGACTTGCATTAAGGCATCTTGTTTTCTTGTTGTATGACAAGGTCTTTAAGCATGCAGCATGAAAAAAAGGAAAAAAAAATTTGACATCCCTCTTTATTTTAGTTTAACTTAATACATTACAGAAAACTGAATATTTAAAAAATTTGTGTGGTAGTTAAAATATAAATAATAGAAGTCCTTACTAAAAGTAGTTTAAACAATAAGGAGAACATCATCGGACCCAACAAGAAGGCTAATGTATGGGTGGTTAATTAATTGGTGTAGTGATGTCATCAAGCACCTGCCTGGTGTTTTCCATTTTTCTACTTTGCTGTCTTGAGTGTTTTGGTCATGCCACACTTCACGGTTGCAAGATGGGCACAGCACACATCTAGAAGTTCCTGTGTTTTCATTTTTTTAAGTGAGGAAAACCTTTCCGAGTAAACTTCATTGGCCACAATTGCCTAGGGCTAAACTATTAATTGGAAGAATAAGCAATAATTGTCGTAGGAGGCTTGACCTAATCAAGATTGACCCCCAGTCGGGAGGGGGTAAGTGCTCTTTGAGCAAGTAAGAAAGGAGGTGCTATGTTTTTGAGAAGTTACCACAGTGTAAAGTTCACAGCTTTGTTAATTTCTGCAAGCTCTCTCTAAAATGAAGATGCATGAGATTACACAATAGACAGTCATGCCTTGATTCATTCAACATATGTTTGTTGATTTCCTGCTCTATTCCAGTTTTACTTCTGGCCCAGAGCATAGAACAGTGAACAGAAGAGAGAAAAATTGCTGCCTTTCTGGAATTCACATTGGTGAGGTAGACAAATAAGTTTAAGTAATTCAATTTTATGTGATGTCATTAATACATTCTAAATAAAAACTGAAGCACAGAAAGGAATGTCTGTGTTGGGGGTGCATGAAATTTTAGATTATGTCTGTCTCCTAGAAAATGACTTGAGTAAAGGCTAGAGTCAGGGAGGGAGCTAGGATGCAATCAAAGGCCCAAAGGAACTTGTTTGGCAGGTACTTGGTGAAGCAGGGAGGCCACCATTTTGGCTGAGCTGAGTGAATAAGGGAGAGAGTCACAGGACGTAAAGTCAGAGAGGGGAGCCATTAGACAGTTTAAAAAAAAAAATATGTGTATATATATATATATATATATATACACACACACACACACAGACACAGAGAGCGAGAGAGAGAGAGAGAGAGAGAGAGAGAGAGAGACAAAGAGGGAGGGAGGGAAGGAGATTAAGAATTAGGAAAAGTTCTAGGTTTACAGAAAAATAATGCAGAAAATGCAGCGTTCCCAAAATAACCCCCTCCCACCCACCCACCCAAAGTTCTCCCTGTTATTAACATTTTGCATTAGTGTGGTACCTTTGTTACAATTGATGAAACAATATTATTATCATTATACTATTAACTATATAGTCCATACTTTAGTGTCCACTGTTTGTGTTGTACATTCCTGTTTTTTTGTTTTTGATTTTTATTCTAGTAAAATATGCAACCTTAAATTTCCCCTTTTAATCACATTCAAATGTGTAATTCACTGGTGTTAAATACGCTCAAAACGTTATGGTACCAATACCACCTTCCATTACCAAAATGTCTCCATCACCCCAAACAGAAACTCTGTACCAATTAATCATTAACTCCCCATTCTCTCCTCTACTCAATCCTTGGTAACTTGCATTCTAGTTTCTGAGAATAAGCTTATTCTAATTATTTTATACCAGTGAGATCATACAGTATTTGTCCTTTTGTGCCTGGCTTATTTCACTCAACATAATGTCTTCAAGGTTCATCCATGTTGTTGCATGTATCGGAACTTCATTCATTTTTACTGAATAATATTCCACTGTGTATATATACCACATTTCGTTTATCCAGTTCATTTGTTAATGGACGGTTCGGTTGTTTCAATCTTTAGGCAATTGTGAATAATGCTGCTGTGAATGTTGATATGAAAATAGCTGTTCAATTCCTTACTTTCAGTTCTTTTGGGTATATACCTAGAAGTGGGATTGATGGGTTATATGATAATTCCTTAAATTTAAGCTAATTCTCTTGTAAATAGCATACAGTTGGGGCATGCTTTTTTATCCATTCTGCAATCTCTCCTTTTGACTGGAGAGTTTAATCCATTTAAATTTCAGGTAAGTACTTTTAATGCAGGACTTTCTTCTGACATTTTGGTATTTGGTTTTTGTAAATCTTACACAATTTTTTGTCTTTCAATTTTTCTGTTAATACTTTTATATTTATTTGATTTTTTTGTATTGTGCCATCTCCATTCTTTCTGTGTATATTTTTCATATATTTTCTTATTGGTTACCATAGGGTTTAAATTTAATATCCTAAATCTATAGCAATCATGTTTGATTGAATCCAACTTAACTACAATAGCATTCACATACACTGTTCCTCTACCCTTCCATACCCCCACCTTCCTTTTGTTGTTGTTAAAAATTATATCTTTGTGCATTGTATAGTCAGACATTTATTATTTCCTTTTATGGCATTTGCATTTAGAATTTGCATTTTACATATCACAAATACAGTTGTACTGGCATTTATAATTACTGATACAGTTATACCAGCTTTATTTCCTTTTGTGTCTTCAATATACTGTCTAGTGTCCTTTCCTTTTAGTTTAAAGAACTCCCTTTAGCATGGCTTGTATAGCAGGTCTAGTGGTGAGAAACTCCCTCACTTCTTATTTATCTGTGAATGTCTCAATCTTACCCTCATTTTTAAAGACAGTCCTGCCAGAAATAAAAGTCTTTTTTTGGCAGTTGTTTTTTTTAGCCCTTTAAATACTTCTTCCCACTGCCTTATTGCCTCTATGGTTTCTGATGAGAAATTGTACTTTATTGGGGCTCCCTTGAATGTGACATGATGCTTTTCTCCAGTGGTTTTCACCTCTGTTTCCTTGTCCTGGCTTTTAGCAGTTTGCTGTGTGGTTGTGGTTCTACTTGAATTTATCCTGTTGGGGTTTGTTGGCCTTCTTGAATGCATATATTGATACATTTCTTTAAATTCTAGAAGTTTTCTACAATTATTTCTTTGAATATTTCTTCTGCCACTTCCTTTCTTTCTTCTCCTTCTGGGACTCTTATAATGAGTATGTTAGTATACCTGCTGGTGTCCCACAGATTTCCTAGGCTCTGTTCACATTTTTCATTTTTTTTTTTTTTTCTCCTCCTCAGCCTGAATCATTTCAGTTATCTTGTCTTCAGGTTCTTTCTTCTGCCAGCACCAGTTTGCTGTTGAAATCCTCTAGGGAATTTTTCATTTCAATTATTGTAGACTTCAACTCCAGTATTTTGTTTCCTTTTTAAAACTTCTATCTCTTTATTTAGATTCTCATATTTTTCATTCATTGTTTTCCTTATATTCTTTCATTCTTTCTATTTTCCTTTATCTCCTTGAACATGTTGAATATCATATTTTTATGTCCAAAGACTGGTCTTCTTTGTTGATGCTTTCTGGCTTTTAATGCTGTTCCTTTAGATGCTCCATCATTTCCTGTTTGTTTGTCTTGTAATCTTTTGTTGCACATGGTACATTTTAGTACTTTAAATGTTAACTCTGGATTTAGTCACTGAGCTTTCTGTTCTTTGATGTTTGTATCCAGCAGGTATTGTGACAGAGATTTCCTTGTGTGCCCAAACGCCAACAAAAACAAGCAAACCAATGCAATGAACACCTTTCATAGTTATTGGCTGGTACTCTTTTCCATAGTTTAGCTCTCCTACTGAGAAGATCAGTCCTAGGTGAAAGTGAAGTGCAGGGTCGTATCTGGAACTTCTGATCCTGCATCTGATCTTGGGCTTGTGCTTGCTCTTGGCCTTAGGCATTCCCTTCTGTAGAGGAATGCAAATGCCCCCTCTACTCTCTATGGAAAAGACTTTCTTTGCCTCAAGCCACTTTGAGTTAATTGTTTCTTTTACTGCTTTACCTGTCTGCAAACTGCTTTTGCCTACAGGGCAAGTTCTGGGAGGGTGAGCCAGGTAAAAGTTTCCTGGTTCAGTCTTTCAGGCTGCCACCAAGTAGATTGGCATGGACATATGTGTTACTCTGCTCTCTCTGGAACAGAGACAGGGACCCATAATGAGAGCACAGGCTGGCTTCCCATCACACTGTGGAGGGCTAGGGGAAGGGTCAGCAGGGGTACCACAAGTTTCTCCTACCATTTTCAAGCTATGTGTTCTTGATCAGCTCTCATCCAGTTACTGTAACGCTTCAACTCTTTTCTGGAGTTTTGAGAAAGATGTTTTTCCCCATTTTGCTAGTTCCTTAAAGGTTCTGTGGAGTGATGTCACCATGGAGTGTCTTAAGCCCCCATGTTTTTTGACTGGTAACCTCCCCATTAGCCAGTTTTGAGCAGAGGAGTGATACAATGTAACATTTTAACATAATCACTCTATTAGTCATGTTAAATAGATCAAAGGGGCATAAAACAGAAGCAGACAAACCATTGAGGAGATTATTGTAATAGTACAGGCAATAAATGATGGTGACTTGAATATTGGTTGTAATAGAGTAGCATTATGGATATTTTAAAAGTAGAGCCCACAGGATTTTCTTATGAATTGGATGTATGATATGTGAGAAAGAGAGGCATTTGGGATGGCAACCAGGTTTTTGGTTTGAACAGTTGGAAGCATGGAGTTGATAGTATCTGAAATTGACAAGATTTCAAGAAGAGCAGGGAGTCAGTTATTGACATGTTAAATTTGAGATGCTTGCAGATATCCAAATGGAGATGTCCAATATGCAGTTGTATATATAAGTAATTATTGAAAATGGATCAATATATTTTTTTTAAAAGAGAGACATTGATCAGTGATGCCAGGAATGGCTTTTTAAGTAACACACATTCGAAAAAAAAAGAAGAGAATAGGAAATGGAGAGATAATGTGGTACACCAGGGTTAGAAGTGGAGTCAGAGGGTGGGAGTATCTTCATTGAATAAATACAGGGAAACACTGACTGTACTTTTTTTTTATTGTGAACTTCAACATATATACATAACAGTGATAACTTTCAAAGTATGATTTCACAAGTAGTTGGAGGGCAAATTTCAAAAAATGTTATGGGTCACAGTTCCACAACTTCAGCCATTTCCATTATTGTAAAATATAATATACATACAGAAAGATGTCAACTTTTGATATACAGTTCAACAAGCAGTTATATAGGTGATTTCAGAAATTCTATGGATTACAGTTCCACAGTTTCAGTTCTTTCCTTATTATGAAATATAGGGTATATACAGAAAGGTGAAGACTTTCGAAGTGCAATTCAACAAGTAGCTATAGAGCATGTCATTTACCTCCTTCCAGCCATTCCAACATGCCAGCATCTAAAATATATATATATATATTTATATAAAATTTCAGTATTCATAAGCTTTTGTTAAATCTTATCTTGTTTGTTGCTACCCCTTCCTCTTACTTAATCTCTTTCTCCATCTTCAGGGGTGTCTAGGTAGTAAGCACCCTAACTTGTTCATATTGAAATGGGGTGTCAACAGAATAGGGAAGATGGCTGCATTTGGTTGTTGATTTTAAAGAGGGTGTTGCCTCCAGGTTTTAGAACTTGTCTGGCATAGGAACACTCTGGTGTATTTAAGTTTCTGAGAGATAAAACGTAGTGTGTGAATCTTTTATAGAATCTCAGGTAGGAAACTAGGTATTTGGGGACTCCTTTTGGTAAGGGCATGGCTTACTGTGGTTGTATACCTGGAGCTTGTGTAATAGAACCCTCCAGGATAGCCTCTCGACTTGATTTGGGATCTCTCAGCCACTGTAACCTCAGCTTGTTACCTTTCTTTTTTTCCCCTGACCATACTTGTTAAATATTCAAACAAGCATCTATATACCATTTATTTATTTAGTGCCTACTATGTTCCCAAAAATTGCACATTGAATATTTATTTTTTGTATCAGTGCCTCATTTTTTATCAAACTTGCATTTAGTCAATTAATTTATATCAGTATGGACTGATGAATCTGTATTTCATTTAGTGAATTATTATTACTGTCATTATTTTGGTGCTCTTCATGTCCCTGATTTAGGCAGTGGGATCTTTTTAAGTTGGCATCTGTGTCCTTTTACATGACCCTATCATTCTTTGATCATAACAATTGATACCTCAGATTTCATTACAATACTATAGGGTTCAATCACATTTTCTCCCTTTCCTTTTTGTACCCTCTTCTCTGTGAGGAACTCCCCTATCATTATCCTTAATTTATTTACTTATTTGTTTAATCTCCCCATATATGATGAATCTGCTGTTTCTATTGTCCTCCCCTCATCCTCATTCCACTTGGTCTTGGAAGCTCTCCTCACCTTACTTGGACTCCTGTACTGCACACCTGGGGCCCTTTTTTGTGAGCACCTTCTTCCCCTTGCTCAGGCTTTGACACCAAGTGCTGGCCCACTCCCAGGCATGGAGACCTTTCTTATTCTTTACTCCAAACCACCCTTCCACGGGAACCTTCCTGTTTTGCTTGGTCTTTGACTTCCACACTGCACCATCTCTTCCACTCCACTGTGGACAGCTGCCTCTGTCTCCTGGATTTGACATTCATATTAGGGATGCCCCCTCTGCATTTTGTCTGTTTTTAATTAAGATATTGTAGGAGTCATGCGTGTGCGCACGTGTGTGTGTACATAAATGCACATATATATGTATTCTGGATACCAGATTTTCTTGGCAATGTATATTTTGGTATTGTGGTTCATGTTTTCACTTTTCTTTGTTGTATTTGTTGAAAAGTTCTTAATTTTAATGAGGTTGAATTTATTAATTCTTTTGTTTTGTAGTTAATGGTTTCTGTCTTAAGAAAGTACCTTCCTTACTCTGAGTTCATAATGATATTCTATTACATTTTCTTTGAAAAAAACTGAAGATTTTCTTTTTTACTTACAACTTCAGTGCCTCTGGAATTTATTTTTATATGTTACACAATAAGGATCCAATTTCTTTTTTTCCCCCCACCTGGATTTGAAGTGCTATTGAATGATTTTTCCTTTGTTCAATTATCTGTTAGGTGACTGTTGTCAAATATCATGCTTCCTTATGTTTATTGTTTGTTTCTGTCCCACTCCTAAGTTCATCTGGTCTCTTTCCCAGGATCACACTAGCTTAATTACTAGAGATTTATAGTAAGCCTTGGTGTCTGATAGGGCAAGTTCCTCACTGTATTCTATTTTTGATTGAATGGCTCATCTGTTACAGGCCTTTGCTGCTCCATGTAAATGTTAGAATCAACTTAAAAAACATATTGGATTTTGATTGGCATTGCATTAAATCTGTTAATTCAATCTGGGGAGAATTGTCATTGTCTTTCTATCATGAACATGGTATTTAGTTTCATTTATTTATGTTATATTTAATGTCTTCTATACAGAGCTTGCAATATTTGTTATTTTTATTCTTTAGGTCATTTTATTGTTGGATTTTTTTCAAATATTATTTACTGCTTGTTACTGTTGTATATAAAATACCATTGATTTTTAAAAGTGATCTTAAGCTTAGCTGCAGTGAATTGAATACCAGCAAATCTGTTTGGATAATACTATAAATGTGAAATATGTTCAAAAGCAAATGAGTGAGATTAAAGGTCCAGGTTTTTACTTTTGATGTTTTAATAAATACTAACTGAATAGTCATCTTAAGTCTACTTTTGCATTCTCCAAAAAGTACATGTAATACATTAGGTTTATATTAAATTATGATTATTACTTTAAATAATGAGTGAAATTTCAACTTATTTTACATCAGCCTCATTTTAAAACAATTTAGAATCGTGGATGGATTATATTTTTTATTGCTTATAGCTTTATTGAGGCATAATTTACATGCCATACAATCTACCCATTGAAAATATTCTGTTCGAATTTTATTCAGTTTATACAGATAATGCAGCCATCACCACAGTCCAGTTTTAGAACATTTCTATCAACCCAGTGAGAGCCCTCATCCCCATTTACAGTCAGCCTCTGCTCCCATCTCCTGACCTGTTTCAGTTTGCTAAAGCTGCCAAAATGCAATATACCAGAAATGGGTTGGCTTTTACAATGGGGATTTATTAGTTTATAAAATTACAGTTCTAAGGCCATGAAAAGGTCCCAGTTAAGGCATCAACAGGATGATACTTTCTCTGAAGAAAGCTGCTGGCATCCGGGGTTCCTCTGTCAGATAGCAAGTCGCATGGCCAGAGTCTGCTGGTCTCTCGCTCCAAGGTTTCATTGCTTTCAGCTCATGTTTCCAGTGGCCTCCTCTCTGAACTTCTGTGGGTCCTCTCTTAGCATCTCTGGGGGCTTTTCTCTCTCTAAGCTGTCTCCAGACTTTTCTGGGTGTTTCTCTCTGAGCTCTTTGGGCTTTTTCTGTCTTTTATCCTCTCACAAAGGACTCCGGTAAAAAGGATTAAGACACACCTTGAACGTGGTGGTTCACATCTCAAACTGAAATAATCTAACTGAAAGGTCCCACCCACAACAGGTCTGCACCCACGGGAATGGATTAAAATACAACATTTTCCTGGGGTACATAACAGCTTCAAACCAGCACATGCCCTAAAACATGATCTGCTTTCTTTCCCTATAATTTTATGTTTTCTAGATGTTTTATATGAACAGAGTCATACAGTATGGAGTCTTGTGTATCTAGCTTCTTTCACTAAGTATTATGTTTTTGAGGCTCATCCTTGTTGCATGAGTCATGAGTTCATTCCTTTTTATGGTTACTACATTATGCTTACCCTTTACCAGTGGATAGATACTTGTGTTGTTTTCAATGTTTGCCTGTTAGATTAATGATGCTACAATCATTTGCATTCAGGTTTTGTGTGGATGTATGTATTCATTTCTCCTGGGTGGATTCCTAGGAGTGCAATTGTTGGGTCAGATAGTAAGTATATAAGTGCACGTTTAACTTTTTAAGAAACTGCCAGACTGTTTTTTCAAAGTGGCTTTACTGTTTTGCATTCCTGTCAGAAATGCATGTAATTTATGAAGGTTTCAGTTTCTGCATATCTTCCCCAAACTTTTATTTTTTTCATTTAAAAAAAAGTATTATTACAGCTCTTCTAGTCTAGTGGGTGTGTAGTGGTATCTCATGTGGTTTTAATTTGCATTTTCTCTGATGGCTAATGATGGTGAGCATCTTTTCATGTGTTCAGTAAACGTTCAGAAATCTTCTCTGGTATATGTCTTCAGTCTTTAGCCAGTTTATAATTGGGCTGTTAATCTTGAATTCTAAGAGTTTTTAGTATATTCTAGATACCACTTCTTCATCATATAAGTGATTTGCAAATATTTTCTCCCACTCTGGGCCTTGTCTTTTATCTTAACGGTGTCTTTTGAATAATTTGATGAAGTGCAACTTTTCAATATTTTTTATGGATTATACTTTTGTTGTCCTATTGAAGTAACTTTTTCCTAAGCCAGGGTTCTAAGATTTTCTACTGTGTCTTCTAGGATTTTATCATTTTAGTTCTTACAGTTCAGATTATGATTCTTTTTTGTTTGTTTTGTTTTTTTGTTTTCTTTTTTTCTATTTTTGTATGTTGGAACTATGATTCTTTTTGAGTGAATACTTTGGATGTTATGAAGACATCAATTCATAGATCACAATTTGTAGCATTCTTAAATATAGTTATGGTTACCTTCTTCTTCTAACTTTATAATAAAAGGAAAGAAATGTGATTGAAAACGTATCAATTACATTCTACTTGATGGTCAGTATTTTGATAAGTATTGTTGACACAGGGCAAGATGGTTTTCCTTGGGTGCAGCGTCAGAGATTGCGGAGCTGGAAATCAAGTAAATTCCCAAGTCCCCTGTACATTCTAATAGGAATATTAATACGGTTGTGAATATGATTCACATGTGAATCACAACCTTCTAGTTATAAATAATTGAGAAAAGTGATTTTCCCCGTGCTTCTCTTAGATTGATCAGAATTTATAGTCAGGGATGAATTTGAGTTCAGGATCTATAATTTGGGGTATGCCACTTAACTGGCCCCGCTCGGTGACTGTTCCCCCTTTATAATATGGGATAATGCTTTCTCAGCTTATTTCACTCAGTTTTGAAGATCAAATGAGGCCACATCTATGAAGGCACTTTGTGATAGTTAAGCATGTAGCTTTGTCCAGTTCATCCTGTCAGACCTGCCCTTTCCCACGACTGTTGGGTCAGTCACTGGAGGGAGTGGCATGGTAGCCTGGAACTGTGTGAATGTGCATCACCTCTTAGGACTGTCCATTTTATACCTGTACCAGGGAGTGGATGGTTTTAGATTGTTGCCCTTTTTGTTCTTTAATTTCTTTTGCTTATTTGAAAGAGTAATCCATGTTTATTTTGAGAAATTATAAAATATAAATCAGCAAAAAGAAAAAGAGATACCTCTAAATCCAGAAATAACTACTGTATTTATTTTTGTATAATTTTAAAGCAAAATTTAATTATACTAAACACGGTGTTCTGTTACCTGTTATCACTTAGTAAATATTCCATTGTGTGGATATATCACAATTCATCAGTACTGATGGGCATTCAAGTTGTTTCCAGTTTTGGGCTATTATAAATAAAGCTGTTACATGACTATTTGTGTTCAAATCTCTGTATGGACATATGGCATTTGATATTTATTAGTGAATTTTGTGCTGGAAAAGTTATATAGGTGGTGTTTTGAAATTGAAAGAGTTTAATATGACAAAACTGTAATTAATATTTTTTTCTATAACGTACTTTTGGAGGATCTAGATTTTATATGTAATTTTTTGATAGAAAATTCTAAGAACTTTGAAATTACCGAAGGTTAATAAGCTCATCCTAGCAACTATCAGCTTTTTTCAGAGTTTGCATTCTTAAAGTATCTTCTTTTATCAAGAAATGTATTGTCTGTAAAGCCAGGATTGCTTGCATTCTTTTAATTAACTAATATTCATAAACAATTCATATTTCCCTATCAAATGACTACTTCTGCATTGAAATTGAACAAAAAAAAGTACTAGGATATGCTTACAGAACTTAATAAAAGACATTCCAGAGTCTGGTTTGGGATGGATGCCAAACAATCTTTTTCCTTTTCTTAAGATGCACACTAGACTGATGGAAGACCAGGGAATCTGAAGACTTCAGATGACATCAGAGATACTTTTCAACAACCTTCTCGATTTCCTTTCTCAGAAAGCAGAGGCTCAAACTTTGGAGACAGACGGTGAGCATATTTTTTCCTGACTGAGTTATGGCTTAATCATTATAATTTAACATCTTTCAGATCATTCTTTCTCATTATAAATTAGCTTGTAATCAGCAGATACATATTTTATGCTTTATCTTTGTTAATTATTTCATTAGGCATTGTGGTAAAGTGAGTAAGATAACAATCCTATGGTTAAGGAAGTTACAGGAAAATAATAAATATCTGAAGAAATGTAATCAAATAGTTGAAAGAGGATAAATGCCATAAAAAAGACACAAAAAATATTCACGAGCTAAGACCTAGATTATTCTGGAAAAAGGAATTAGGAAGCTTGAAAGAAGAAATGATATTTGCATTTATGATACTTAATTTCTTTTTGCCTAAAACCAGGGAATATGGACAGAGTTAATATAAAACCTGAAAGAGCAATCTTGATTTTAGATAAAAAGTCAGTTATAGTTTTGAAGGAAAATAGAAGCATGTTTGGTTATTTGGGTTTATTATAGTATATGCCAGTGGTACTTCCTGAATTATGTAAAATGCTTACCTCTTACAAGGCAAATAGTATATTAACAATTGTGAGAACAGATAAAACAATCTAATTAAATTAACATAAGTAGGTGGGCAGTGAAACAGAAAGAGAGGAATGAGTGGTTAATTCTACTTGGATTAAAACTCCTCTGAGTTTTCTGGTATAGCTACAACCTAAATGAATTTGTCATGTCTTAAGCTTTTGAATCTTATGCTGATTATGTCTGGACAAAAAACAACCCAAGAAAACTGGAAAAAGGCACAGTGGTTGATTATCATGCTTATAATTAATCACTTTCAATTAACTAACTGAAAACTCCAGTCAGAGGAGAGAGACCAGGTACTGCAAACTAAAATTTGCAGTGTTTTAATTGAACATATTTAAAAAAATGGGCTTAGCAACTTTGAGTCAAATTTTTTTTCTCTCTGTAGATATAATATTGTGATTGGTATAGTGATAATTCAAATGCCTTTTTCTTCACTATTATATTCAGGAAACATAGTGTGTTTATTTTAGTCACTCCACTTAAATGCTTATCTTTTCTTATAATTACACCAAGAAAATATTTCAAATATTATATTTGTCAACTAAAAAGATTGTGTAAAATTATTGCTAATTATTTGATTACTAGCCATTCTTCAAGTAATCATATATTATTTGTACCTTAAAATTGGGATTTAAAAACAATCACACTTATTTGTAAGTGCTAAAAGTCTGTCACCCAGGTAGAATTATGTGTTAATGACTGTTTGATAGTCTGAAATCTTCTATATTTAATGAAACATAGTTGATACTGAACCTTGCTTCTCAGCATTTAATGCCGGTAAAATTAAAATTATAACCATACATATTTCTGTAACCCCCGTGGTATAATTAGTTTGCTGTTGTACTTAATTTGTCAGCACTCTTGTTTTACCCTGTAACCAGATTGGTAAGCACTAACCACTTATGACAGTTGGATGAATAAATTGTAGTTAGCCAGCTGGTAAATATAGTTAGCTAATAAGCTGTTTTAGGAACATGATCAAATTTAGATCTTTCTTCCAGATAAATAAAGAGTATCAATAGATTATTTAGAATGTAAATGAACAAATCTGAAACCATATAAAATGTATTATTAGCAGTAATTTTCTGTATCATTCACATATATTCAAAAATGTTTCAAGATTTTAAAAGTGACTATGCAAGTGTGGGTCTTCCAAAATGTGTTTTGATAAACAGTTCTTCTTGAATGGGAGCCCATGCTCAAATAAATTTGATAGATGCTGGGTCAAAGTGTATGATTTCCTTTCAAGAGGCCTTCCATTAAATGTCAGTGGACTAATCTCCAAAAGAAGGATCAGATACCTAATTCAGGAGACTAGTGTTCTGCAGAATACAGTTGAAGATCCTAAATTAATGAGATGTATTTTATTAGGTTTTCCTAGAGTTGCCTGTCATAAAATATTCATGTTACATTTTTTAAGTATAGTAACTTCCTTTTGAATGAAAGCCCAAAGATGGTGTTTAGAAAAAAGAATATGATAATCAAATACTGCAAACCATATAAAGCATGAAGTGCTATAAAGCTTGCTAGTGTCTTAGGCCAGATTTCCATTGCTCACTTGTAAGCTGTCCCTTTTGAAAGAAATGCAGTCATCCCATGTAGTACTAACACAATAAATTCGCCCTTTATTGTATTTTATAGGACACCATATATTTTTGGGGCTCTGTTCATTCTCAGTGTGTAACATTTATTAGCTAATTTTGATGAAAATTGATTAAAAAATGAGTATCTTGGATAGAATTAGATAATTATAGATCAATTTAGCTTAAATATATATTCATTTTTCCACTAAGTGAAAATTTTATTATTGTTATTATGATTTTTCACTGATAAGAGTTTGATTAAATTGTCAGTGACTACTTCAGCAGATGTCTTAAGTATTAAAACTTTTATGTCAGATAAATAGATACAGAGAAGTATCTGTATAAAGAGGTGAAATGATTCAGCTGGTTCAGACAGGTTAGGTTACCCTGTTGGTCGAGTGAAGCTATGTAGAATGCCTTCCTCAAACTTTATTAAAGACTCCTCAAAGTAATGTTTTTACTTTAAGAAATAAAACTTTGTCAGAAAGCCTTTCAATTTCTACCCAAAGTTTTCAGTGGGAACATGGTGTTAGTGAGACCAAGATCAATCCATGTATCTGGATTAGTCATCTTAGTTGGGGTTAATTGCTGTAAACTAACTTGGCTGTCTTACTGATATTTCCTGGGCTTCATGGACAACCTCACGAGAAAATCTGGGTGCTCAGCTCAAGTGAAGCATCATTAATTCCCAACATTGCTTCCGCACACTATTTCCTTTCCCACAGACAGTATCTTAGTTCAGAGCCTTGTTATTTCTCACCTAGAGCTCTTTTGCTACTGACCACTTTACTGGTGTCCCTGCCCCAGTTTTTGACACAGCCACCAGGTCTTCCTTTTAAAACTCCAATTTGCTTGTGTTACTTCTCTGATAAAAAGTAATTCAGGGATTCCAGTAGCATAATGACCATAGAAAAGTAAGTTCCTCATCAATTCTAACTTAACCTTTACAATGTAAAACATTAATATAATTAAAATTTCTTCTGAATTTGATGTCTCTAAATAATTTATTTCACTTAAGTCTTTTACTTAATACTTTAATTGATGTATTTATATCATTTTGGAAGGAAAATCCCCACTATACCAAGTCTTTATTAATTCAGTTTTTTTTTCTCTCTCTCTTAGAAGGTTTTGAATGAAAAAAGTTAAACGATTTAAATAGGTGTTGCTCAAAATGCCAGTTCACTTTGTCTTTTTATGCTGACCCTGGCCGTTTTCACCTGAGTTAACTCTGGTGAACTTGATATTCTTCTTGATTCTCTGCTGTATTTGCCCTTAAAGTGTGGTTTGTGGTTTGCACATCTGAAATGGGTGTGATTCTTGCAATAGGGCTTATTATGCATTTTGTTTCTATAAGTAGGATTTCCCCATTCTGAATTATTGATATACTACTAATGTCCAAATCCTGTTTTTTTTTTTTTTTTTTTTTGAGTTTGCTTATATAAAGATTCTACAAGCTGTAAAGCTTCTAGCTTGACACTTCCTCTCTGCATTTGCCTCCTTCCCTGTATTCCCCCCATACCCCAGTCTCTTCCCTTCCTTCTCTCCCACTCCTCCCCCACTGCCCGTCTTTTAGCCTGTCCTGGAAGTTAGAGCTTCTGAAAATATCTGTGATGAAGGACTGCTTTTTGTTTGTTTGCTTTCATTTCATTTTAATTTTTAGTAAATTATTTTTACTGTATTTTTAAAAAGATCTATGACAGATTGGAGATTAAGAAAAAGGACATACAAAGTAGAAGTCTGAGTCTCTCATCATTAGATTTAACAGGCATCAAATGACCTTGTGAAATTCTTTAAGAGTTTCTAATTACTCGCAGTTCTCTTCTTTGAGTAGATTTCTAGTTGTCATGCTTCCTTGCTTTGGTTGGTGTTCACCCCACTGCCTAGAGAATGCTTTTAGCTTCTTTTCCTATTAGCAGTGCCTTGATCATATGAAAGTGTCAGTGTATTTGGAACCTCTGTAGAAAGCTAAGAATAAGAAGTGTTCCTGCTTTCTCATCCTGCCTTCTTCCATGCTTTTTCCACTTTGTTCATGTTTTCTCTTATAGTAGTATCTCATTATTTTGCTGGTTGTATTTTTTCTGATAAGATTGTGAGCCCCCTAAAGGCTAGTCTATGGCTAATTATCCTCCTATCGTTAATCAACACACAGCTGTTCCTTTATAAATATATGTGGATTTGTTACCACTTGTAACATAAATTCAGAATAATAATGATGCAAAGATGGGAGATATTTCACATCCTCTTTAGTCTATTAATCTACTTTTATAAAAGGTCATTCTTTATTTTCCCCATCTGGCCTTGGAGATATTTCTGCACAGAGAACAGTATTTTTCTGGCATAGTTATAGTATAAACTCTTGAAAATTAGAAAGTAGAGATTTTGTTTGGAGATAAAAACCAAGATTGTACTTCTTAATTTCTGATTCAATAGAACAGCAGTAGTTCTCAAACTTCTTTAGTCCCAGGAAGCTCTTAAATTATTGAAGACCCAAAAGAGCTTTGTTAATGGTGTCAAAAATAAGTTGATATTATTTACCATAATAGAAATTTAAACCAAGAAAAATTTAAAACACAAGAATACACAAAGACTATTAGGGCACTGCAAATTAAAACAATATTGAGATATCACTACATTCCTTTTAAAACTGAGGAAAAAAAAAAAAAACGAACGATGTTGAAAACACCAAATATGCTGGTAAGGATGTGGAGCAACAGGAACTCTCATTGCTGATGTGAATGCAAAATGGCATAGCCACTTCGGAAGAGAATTTGGCAGTCTGTTAAAAAGTTTAACATAAGCTTACCATATGATCTAGCAATCGCATGCCTAGGTATTTACCCAAATGAGTTAAAAATGTATGTCCACAGAAAAACCTGCACATAAATGTCTATAGCAGCTTTTTTCGTAATTGCTAAAGATCAGATGCAACCAAGATGTCCTTCAGTAGGTGAATTGATAAACAAACTGATATAGCCATATGATGGGATATCATTCAGTGATAAAAAGAAATGAGCTATCAAGCCATAAAAATATATATATGGCTAAGTGACAGGTATACGGAAAAGGCTACATACTGTATGTTTCCAACTAAATGACATTTTGGAAAAGGCAAAACTATGGAAACAGAATATATTCAGTAGTTGCCAGAGGTGCAGGGGGACAAGGGAGAGATGACTAGGTGGAACACAGGACATTTTTAGGGCAGTGAAACTATTCTGTGTGATACTGTAATGGTAGCTATATTACATTATGCAGTTGTAAAAACCCACAGAACTGTATAACACAGAGAGTAAACCCTATTGTTAACTATGGACTTGAGTTAATAATTATGTATCAGTTTGGTTCATCAGTTATAAGAAATGTTCCATACTAATGCAAGATGTTAATAATAGGGAAAACCATTTGTGAGGCTGGGAGAGGTGGTGCATGGGAGCTCTGTACTTTCTACAATGTTTCTATAAACCTAAAACTGCTCTAAAAATAAAATCTATTTAAAAAAAATACACATGGGCACATTACACTAGCCAACAACACAACAGCACACATGTATCCTCTGGACAGCTCCACTGTACTCTCATGAGAGAAAAAGCTGAGAAAGAAGACAGCAGTTTAGTATGATGAAAATAGTTTTGACCTTGTTCTCTCCCTATATGGTTTGCGGGAACCCTGAGGGTCCCCAGACCACATTCTGAGAACCTCACCTTTAAAGAAATTCACTTGTGTAATTTGGCAACAGAAAATTCTGTGTTTTTATCTCAGTAATACTATAACCTAGCAGATTAGTAAGCATTTTTTAAAATATCTGCAAGGATAATCATATTACCCAGCCTTCTATTAAAGTCTAGACATAAAGTGTGCTGGAACCTGTTACCAGCATTGATTTGGCAGCTAGAAGACAGAGACGCTTACCAAAGGAGAAGTTATTTTATTTGTGGATACTCAGTAAGGTCATTCCTAGTTGTGCCTTGTCAGTACCCTGACTTTCAAGTTCTAGCCCTTTATGGCTTGTAAACCTCCAGGTACTTCTTATATAGTGAGTCTCTTTAGAGAATTTGGAGGTATGGCTATTTTCTTAATAATTTCACAGAGTAAAGTTTACTTCTTGGGGACTGTGGAGCCTTCCCTTCAAAATCTCCTGTCTCTCTTTTGTTTGACCTTCCCCTCCTCTTGCCTCAACCTGATCCTTGATGCTGGCTCTCCTTTTCTATGAGTTCAGCCTGCTCTCTGGCAGATATTTACTTGGCCCTAGTTAACTCCTGTTCTTTTTCATTCCCTACCCTCTTACCTTGGCTGATACTCTGTTAAATTCTTTCTGAGGTCTTAGCAGGACAACCAGTCTCTAGAGTATTTGACGACTCTGTTCAAATTACATGGGTACTGGGTCTTCCCTGCAAGTCCTGGGAGAATGCACTGTATATCCCTCAGCTGGATGGTATTATCAAGATGGTTGCTACTTCAGATGCTTAAAACTTACTGACAGCTCAGTATTATTTTTACTTATAGTCTTTTTGTTGTGTGATGGTATCAGAGTGTGAGCTTGAATTTGGGACTTAATATCATTATAAGTGATAATCTTGAAACACAAAGCTGATTGAATGTTGGGCAGTTTTAAATTTTTAATTCCATGTCCCAAACATAGCAGGCACTCAGTAAATGTTTGCCGAGTTAATTTTTTTCTCATTACTGTTGATGGAACTCTTAGCGCCAACAAACCACGTTATGATTTGAAGGGAAATATGCCCTCACACTGTTCTGAAAAGATACTTGTTGCTATCTTAATAAGCAAAACCTTTCCTTCATACTTAATAAATATTGCTATATGAAATGTAAAACATTTCCTTTTTAAAATACCTCTTTTTAAAATACCTCTACAATAATTGTTAGTTTTCTTGAAACTTTGTACAAATCATGTCAAGTGTTATACAAATGTAGGCTTGAGATACAGTAATTATTTTCCTTTCATCTTTTAAGTTGCTGTTAACCTGCTGTTTTATTATGTATGTTATACAAATTGCTTTCTGAATATTCAAACCAGCCTTCATTGTTTTTCAGAGCTCTCTTTTTCTACAGCCCTCCTGCCCCTGCCTTATTTTGACCAACATTTCTTCCCTGCACTGTTGTACAATCTTTTCTTCCCTCCAAGCCATCAACAACTCTACGATTTTTGTTTTTGTTTTTAACATGCATTTAATCATGCCATTGCCTGTAAACCTTCCACTGCCCACCAGATAAAGGCCAGTTCCTTGGCATGGCCTTGATTCAATGTCCTTGGTCCCCATTGCCTTTCTAGCCTAAACTTCAGTCCCAGTGGACCACACTCCTTTCTGTAACACATGCATTTCTTTCCTGCCTTTGAGTGCTGTTTTCTGTAGCCTAGAATGTGCTGTCAGTCTCTTTTGCCTAGCAAGTCATTACTCATTTTTTAAACCAGCACTGACCACCTGAACTAAAATCCTAGTTTCAGTGTTCCTAGAGCACTTTTTACACAATTCAGTCATAGCATTCAGCACAATGTATATTCTGTCTCCTTTTGCATGGTGACTAAGGAAGAAATTCACGAGTACTGTTCACTGTTCACTGTTATTAGCTATTATTCTACACTTTTCCTTTCCTGTTTAGGAAAGCACATCTGAATTCAAGTGAGTGGAAGCATAGTTCTTACCCAGCATAATCTTGCATTTATTTAATGTTTTTTTTAAAAAAGAGAATAGTTTGGAACCTGTTAGATCATAGTGAATTCTGTACCTTACACTAAATACTCATTGCAGGTAATCATGACACTTTATGATAGTGACAAACTAACATGTCATAGATGGAGATACACTAATATTACGTTACTGCATTTTCAGTATTACAGCTCTTTGCTCCACTAGGCTGTTTCTTGAGAGCCAGGACTTTTTATTCATATATATTTTTTTTCTTTTAGCCTCAGCACTTAGCTTGTGGTAGCTATTCTTAAATACATATTGACTGAGTAAATGATATTTAAAAACCCAAGTTCTGGTTAAGTTAGGTAATTTGTACGCTTCACTTGTGATACTGGTTCCTTCCTCCTTCAGTTAACTTTTGAAAGTTCATTTTGGGATCTTAGCTTGCCACAAAGAAACTTGAAACATAGGACATGATCACTAATTCTTTATCATTTATATATTATTTTCTGGTAAATCAATTAAAAATTAGTCTCATTAAAAACTGAATATAAACCAGAATTGATTTTTAAAAGATGCAAACTTAGTTTAGGTTCTTCTCTGACCTTGCTATTTATAAAACCTGATTATCACATATACACCTGGGGACAGTTATTGTTAAAGAGAGTCAGCTTGGTGGATGCCAATACCTATCGTATCATTCATTACTTTTATACATTATTTGGACACGATTTTTGTTACAATAATTTGTAGAAGGAGAGCAGATATTATCATCTCATTTCACAGATAAGAAAACATAATTCATGAAGGTTAGTGACCAGTAATGGTGTATCTTCCATTGCTCTATTTTGTGAGTACAATTCATTTACAGTTAGGACAAATTAATTCCTCATTACCAGGATATGGGGGCTATTACTTCTGCAACTGGGATTTAAAGACCCATGCTAATTAACACCTCTTCTTACACTTAATTTTTTGTTTGCTTGTTCTGAGTAATTATTTTAAAATTTGCCTGCTATGGCTACTGAATTATATTTTTAGGGCGTTGTGAGGGTTGATCCTTCAAATACCCTCTGCTGGTGTTAAAAGGTTCTCTTTTTTGGCCTGTGCATTAGAAATGCTAAGACACAATAACAGAATGCCATGCTGATTTCTTATAACAAGACTAAGATTGCTCTATTTTGTATTTACCTAAGTTCACTTTCACTAGTCTGATGATTTCCCCTCTCCCCCCCAACAGTGTATCCATTATGTTTAGGATTAAGGAATTTAGTAAACTTATGATGCAATTTTCCTTTACCTGTTGTAATTTTTAGTAAGCTATATGCAGTATACATGAAGTTTATGACTTAAATTTAACCAGTGTCCCAACCCAGCACTTGAAGGGCTTGGGTCAGCACAGCCCTAAGACCAAAGAACATGCCAGGCAAGGAGTCTGACTTAGGTTTATTAGGACTTACGAACAGGAGAAGATTCTTCGTAGTGGCGGCTGACCAGAAAATGGAAGTTAGTGCTCCGCAAGGGTGGGGAGTGCAAAGGACAGTTTATAAGGGTTTAGGACAAAGACATTCCATAGGGTATAAGAACAGAGTTTCACTAGAGTCTAATGACACAGGGTTCTGGAGGTTTGTTATCAACAGTGATCAGGGGAGGAGAGTTTTAATGCTTTAACAATACCATCTCTACATACTTTATTCCCTGAGGATGTGTGACAACCTTCAACTTCTGTCCTGGTCATGCAGGCTGTTATGTGCTGTGTGGTCTCATTCTCCATTAGGGAGGGGAAACGCAGACTCTGGGTCCCAACAACCAGCTAAAAGCTTTTCTTTTTTTTAATTAAAAGTTCTGTTGTGTAGATTAATATTGATGGATATATTCCCTTAGTCTTAAAACTATCACTATGCTACAAATCTAAAAAATACAAATAAAGCTTTAAGTTTTACATTCAGTACACTAAAATATGGTCAAAAAAAATTTCTCCCAAAATTCTTTAAAAAGTGCGATGGGAGGTTTGTCCAGTTTTAAGAACTAATAGCTGTTCCATCCTTTGAGGCTTGCTTACATAATGTCTTATGAAAGAATGCTTCTAGGTAAACCATCTCTCCAGAATGCTTGTAATTTGTTCTCTTCTGCTTGAAAAGGGTTAAGAGGAGACAACATCCTGTCAAAGACCTTGTTTTTAATTTTGCTTCTCACACTGGCACAGATCCTGCTAAGAGCAGCCCAGATTAGTTCTGAAAACCTTTGAAGAGATTTAAGATGTCCTTCAGCCAGTTTGAAGGTTTTTGTCTTGCAAATCCAGTACAAGGGCGCCTGCAGGCATCTCGACCCTTGCTGTGCTGCTGATGCAGCTCAAGGTCACACTAACCCGCCCTGTGACATTCAACAACAAAAAATTATGCGGTGAAACTGCTTCAGCGTTCAGCCAACCAACAATTTCCTTTAGTGAGGAACTGAGGAAGAAGTCTCTTTTTTTCTCTCTCTTTTTCTTTTTTGGGGTCTCCGTGAATTTTTGCTGTAGGAAATAATCCTGGATGTCTGGTGTGTGTGATGACAAGGTCATTTCTTAATTAGAACACATGTAAAGAACAAGGCTAAATGGCTTCAAAACAGCTTTGTAGTTGATGGAGAGGATTTAAATTATTTAAAGGGATAGTCACCCAAGTATGATGGAAGCTGAATTCTAAAGGAATTAACTCCTTTGTGGCTGTCTACTTGCCATTCCTCCAAGAATTCTGTATGTTTAATTTCAGAGGGATACCTTCTAAACTTAAGAAAATTTTTAAATGCCATTTTTAAAAGGATGAAATATAATTTGTACCCTAAATTCTCAGGTAAACTTTTAATAGAGAAATTTTCTCCCTATCACACTTGGCTCCTGAAAATTTTATCAGATGGCTTGACTGAGGAAGTAGGAATTATAACTTTTCCCCCTGACAACTGTGATTTATTTATATTGTGTTGGGATGAGGTGAATAAACAGTTTCTTTATTGCCTCACCTTCTTGCCTTCACTTACTCTTTTGTGATTTAGAATTCTATTTAAACAGTTTACTCCTGCTTCTTTAGAAATTATAGCACATATTATTAAGGTTTCTGATCTTTAAAGAATCGGTGTAGGAGACACATGCTTATTTCTCTAAGAAAAAAAGTAATTTTACTTTGGAATGGACTTCCACAAAGTTGTTTCAGAACACACGTGACTTTTTTTTTAAGGCACAATGAAGCCATGTCTGTAAACACCATATCGGATTCCCTCTCCTTTGTGGGGCTTGTTTCTCCATTTTGTTTCTCCTTTGTTGCCTGCCAGTGCTAAAACGAACCAAATATGTGAATTGGCTACAATCCAAGTGAATTGGCATTCTATGCTTGAGACTTAATGCATATCACCTCTGTAATATAAAATTACTTGAGTAATTTTATGGTTGGTATTTTCTTTATATATATCATATACAGAAGTATGAATTGCAGTTATTTCTTTATTCACAGAATTACATCAGGCAGAGAAATTTAACTTCAACATTATGGTATTAGCATAACAATTTTCTCTGAATTCATATCCATTTGTTATCTCAAAGAGATACTTAACTGTAAATGTGACTGAAGTAAAATCAGGACAAGTGCTTTATGAAAATGGACAGTATTTTAAGTATTATTATTATTTGAACTGATATTTTGGGTTTTATTGGTCACACATAAAATTTAAGTTTGAGGGGTAACATAATGGATTGTGTAAGATGAACAGTTTAGAGGTAACTAAACAACTTATTCTATGAAGGATTTTCCTCTTGTGAAGAAGCAATTTATTTGGGTCCAGGAAAAAAAAGACTGTATGTATATATTAAGATACAATACTTTTCAGGTACTGATATTTTAAAGGATTTCAAGTTTGCAAAATGGTAATGTTGGTGGGGAAATACGCAAGAATATGGTTAGTGTGAGCCTGTGCATCCCTGACCTTGCCTGGAGTCTGGTATGCCCTTAATGTCGTGTATGACCCAAGCTCACCTGCTAGTAATTTCTAATTTACTGTCCTAATTCATCGATTTGTTATCACTAATTGTTTTTCATTTACTTCTGTGGAGTTTCCAGTACCTAAAGGGTTGAAAGGTTGCTGTAATTGGCACCCGCAGCTGCTCTTTCTTTTGACAGGGGATAATTTTGCAGCCTATGCTTTGTATGACAGCTGCCTAATTGGGCATTCTCCCCTTGTAGCAAGCCTGCCTCCTCCAGCCTCCCTGCTGACAAATGGTGGTGGATTATAGATGAGGACACGCTGACCCATTCGACCTTGCTGAGACAGCGGGGAGGGGCCTCCTGCTACTTGAGGAAGCTTTAGGTCATTTAAAGGACAAGGTCATGAGCCAGGTGGAAAAATGACATGATATCACATGACAGTAGCTTGATGACATGGTCACTGTGTCAAGGACAAATTCATCAGTATCGATTAAACATTATTGCAATACTTCATTGAAGTCCCTAGTATTTTCCTTATTATTCCTGCTTTGCTTTTCTTTCCTTCTCTTTCTTTCTTTTTTTTTTTTTTATAAGAGAAAGGAAGAGTACACAGTCAGACACGTTTATTTTAGGAGTGTAAAACCAATTGTTTACATGAAAATAGGGCCAATTTAAGAATCATCCTAATAACTTTCTTCAGTTATTTATAGTATTTTGTTCTTAGTTATTGCTTTAGTTTGTATATTCCTTGACTATCAGTACTTTATAAGAGTTATTTGAAAATTAAGGCAGGCAAATTAAAATGAGGTAATGTGTGTTAAAAAATATTTAACAACTGCTGTCCTCACCCTATGAATGATTTTCATACCTTTTCATATTTTGAATAAAAGAAAACTAAGGCAGATGAACAAGCCTAATTGAAGAGAGCTTTGGTACTCTAGATTTAGGATATCAAAATATACCACCATGCTGCCATAATTATAAAATGTTAAAAAAAAATTGAAATCATTTTGACACCTGAAAATATTTTTAAAATAGCTTGGGATTGTACTTTACTGTAGAAACTTCAAGAGAAATAAAAATCTGTTGGGCATCTTTTCAGTATTGGTTAATACACGTTTTTCTTAGGGAAGTGTACTTGAGCTATTACCAGACATTTTTAAGTGCAAAATCTTAGGAATCCTTGCT
Organism: Choloepus didactylus; assembly: GCF_015220235.1. Lineage (NCBI taxonomy): Eukaryota > Metazoa > Chordata > Mammalia > Pilosa > Megalonychidae > Choloepus > Choloepus didactylus. The sequence goes on from NC_051307.1 coordinate 37,260,537, forward strand.
GAGTCTGTTAACCCTATGTTAATACTTGAAAGTGTAAGTCCACATAAACTCTACTGGGTAGATCAATTTAGAAAATATACCTTTTTTAAAAAAAGTGAACAGTTTAACGCAAAGAATACTGATCATAATTCTCATTCATGGAGAAACATAATCATTGGATGCTGTTAGATCCAAGGCTTCAGTTCAGTAGGCGGTGATTTTATGCCCCTGAGGTAAAAAACAGCAGTGGTAAAGTGTGATGCGTTAGTTCACCAAAGAAGACACATCTATATTTTCATGGTAGGTGTGTGTGTGTGTGTGTGTGTGTGTGTTTAATTTTGACTGTGCTGTGCATGTGTTTAGCTGTTCTTCAACCCTGACTCAAGCTTGGTGGAGGTTTAAGTCTTGTGCCCTTGTACACATATACTTGATTAGTAGTTGTGGTTATCTCAGCAGAAGACATACCCCCTCCTCCTTGTATTGGTCGGGACCCAGGCATTGGGGTGTCAAGGCAAAGGAGAAAGAAAAGAGATTTTACATTAGTATTCTATGAAAGCCTTACTGTCTGCAGAACAAATTGATTGCTCCGGTGTACCTGTGCTTGGCCCCACTGCTGTGAAAGAAAGGTAGGGTTGTAATCCGTTTTATTGTATTACATATTGTGACACTCCAGGAATATTTAACATGCACCTCTCTCCATGCATGTGCTATAAGTCTGAGTAAAGAAAAAGGAACTAAATGAATGGAAAGCATGTGAGAGCAGAAGGCTGTGGCTTTGTTTACTTCAGTCCATTCTAATAAGATGATTTTGCTGCAGGTATCACTGGGAACATAACCTGACTGATAACGAAACCCTATAAAGTGTTCTGAGGCACAGATATGCTTCACTGCTTGAAACGTACCAGGCAGATACGAAATTCAAGCTATTATTGTAAGATTTTAACCACAAGATGAATGGGAAAAGTCATGGAAGTGGTCGTGGACATAATTAGTTTAGGAAATGGTTTTTAAATATTTTCCAGTACATCATTATATTGTTAAAGGTCCTATATAATGTGGTACAGAGAGAGGCAAGAGATTTTCATTTAAAAAATGAAAAGTAGCCACTAGACTACCTTAAACTATACTAAGGAAATTAAGAAATATGTTAGTTTACTTTATTCTTTTATTTCATTTGTGTAAGCATTGCACTGTTAATTCACTTGTGAGAAAGAAAATTGCAACAGTTCTCTTCAATTTTTTTTATTCTATGAATGTTTTTCAGATGGAGGCTTGTAGTATTCAATTTGAGATTGTTTAATATGAATTAAATAATTGTTTTATATTTTAAGAAATGATTGAAATATCTGTGACTAGAGTTTGACACCTTGCCATTAACTGGCACACGGTTTTGAAATGTGTTTGTAGCTGTACTACATATAAATCTGTGCTGTGAGAGGATAGATGAAATTCCTCTTGTCCAAGTCTTTAGCCACAAGTGAACTGCAGGTGCCCTTTGCCTCCTCTGTCCCCATCCTGATCCTTTGATTATAATCTGAGCCCTTGGTTTAAGAGAGAGAGGAAGCAAAATAACTTGTACTAATATACTGATGGAATTAAAATTGTTTTCCATTGTTTATTTTTATATTCTTGAAATTAGTTTGTAACTTCACATTTTTGAGATCATTTCACTTCCATTAAAGGTGTAAATAAGTGTTCTGAATATACTGATTATCCATTGTAAAAACATCCTGACAGACAAGATCAGTGTCACAAGAGACCTTGAATGATATGAGGCTAGACTTGCTTGTAGATCTTCATAGAAAATGGGTGAGTGAAGAAATATTTTTAAGCATTTGCAAATAGCAAATATTAATATCCCAAACCCTGACATAATATACTGATTAAAATTAACTATTTGAAATCCTGTTTTCAATACAGAGGGAATGTTTTCAAAGAACTTCTGAACTCAGTGGCAAAATTGAGACTTAAATGTGTTTTCAGTGGAATATAAGCCACCAAAATTATTAGTACTGTTTTCTTATATGCCTAGTTTTGTGTTGCTGTTTTTTTCTTATTGAAAAAAAGTGTATCAGAAAATATACAGGAAAAATAAACCATAGAATTAAGAATCAGAACCTTCTATTTTCCAGAATAAAACATGTTCTAGTTGTAATTTTAGCTTTTAATTTTAATGATCTTACAACTTTTGAAAATTTTGGCTTTTCTGCCCTTTCAAAATAAATGCATAACATGCGTATATTTAATATCTAGCAGAGCCAGAAAGGAAAAGTAAAGGGGAGAATAACTAATAGAGGAATACTGATATTTATGTTTCTTCTCTATCTTTTTGGTGGATTGTGAGATTGTTTCTTTCAGAGAAGGATTGTCTTTTTTATAATAATATCACTAATGCTTAGTGCTGTACCTGGCACATACTAACTACTCATTAAATATTTGTTGAACAAATTAACGAAGAATGTTCAACCAATTCCCCCTCCCCATTTTCTTCCCCACGCATTTTCTCGTTGCTCTCTTTTCTGTTTACGGTATCAGTTTGTGCTGTGCACCTGGTAGAGTTTTCAGCACCAGCTTCTTTTCAGAAAGTATTCTAAGTTGAAGGAACAGAAATTCAGTATTTTTGAACCAACTGAGGAACAGTGTTTCCAGAATTGTTTTCCAGAGTAGTTTAAGTGACTGACTACCCCTAAAATTGTTCTGCCTCCCAAAATGCTGAGACAAGTTTGTCTTCAACTCTCATTGCCTCCATTCTTTTCCCTCAGGTGCTGATCTACTGTGATGTTGAATTTTTTAAAGTTATAAAAATGTATTTCATATAATTTCCTTTTGTGAATTTAGAGACGTTATGTTTTTTTAACCAATATCAACAAATTATTTTGAACATCCAATAAAACTGCATGTTAACTTAATCAGGGAGATCTAGGCACATTAGATCTATGGAGAAAACAAATTTGCCTGTCATTATGACAGTTGAGGCCATGAAATGAAAGTCAGTCATTAGGACAACTTTGAGGGTGGCAGTTCTCTAAGTTCAGTTAATGAACAGACCTTTTTATTGTTTGAGACTTGGACCAAAGTTTTTAGGCAGTAGGAAACTAAGAAATCACTTAAAGAGTCCATTTAACTGATGTGAAAACTTGGCTTTTGAAAGGTTGCTGCTTGCCACTTTATAAAACTGCTTAGTAGCTGAGCAAGGGCTGAAATATAAATCTCTTAACTTTTAAAAAAATTATTGTTCTTTCACATATCAACTATTTGTACAGTTTTATGCTTCTAAGATAGCATTGGTTATGTTGATATTAACCAAACCTTTCTCATACCTGTAGCCACCATAAAATTTAATTATAATCAAATGAAATGTAAGTGAAAGCAACCTGACATTATATATACATAATGTATATACGTATTTATTGTATATATGCTGTTGTTTGTTTTCTATGGACATGGACCCAGTGTACTTTTATGTCCAGAAAGGGCAACAGAATATTAGATATCACCAAGAAAGGTATTAGAAACCGAGGAGAAAACTATATAAAATTATAGTGTCTGTAATAAAATGTTTATGGATAGTATAATCACAAATAAATACACTGTAGTCTTTGTAGTCTTTTGATATTTAATAGTTTATGGCAGTGTTTCCTTTAATAATGTAGTCATGGCTGGGAAGAGAAAGGGAGCAGCCAACTGAGATTCTAGCCAGGTAGGGCCCTCCGGGGCAGGGTGGGGTGTGTGTGCATGCACTATCTGGGCATGGTCTCTTTCAAGGATGATTTATGTGCTAACTTGTCAAGTTGGAGAAATAGCCTGATTAATATTTACATCAAGAGATCAGATCATGAGGAATGGAGTTGGGGCTTCCAGGTGTCAGATGGATTTCTAAGTGAAAGACTAAGAAGGTCTATCCCCAAAATCGGTGTCCTTTTCAAGAGCCTAACAAGACATAGGTGTGAGTGGGTCAGGCCTCCATCCACCTGGACTGAGATTTGCGACTTAAGTTTTATGTTCCCCAGAGAAATGAACAAGGAACTACAGACACTGTTGAATACCACATTGAAATAAACCTAGAGCAGTGGGGAAACTAGTGCACAGTGGAAGTGTGGTTTGGGGATTTACAGAATCATGCTCAAAATTAAGTTCATCTGAAGCTTAGAAGTCATAGCGATGGCCATAAACTGCTTTTAGGCCTCTCCCTCCCATTAGTGGACAAAAAATCTCCAGATCTTGCTCTTTGGTTCAACAGTAAAGCAGAGAGTTTGCAGGCAAGTTATTTAATCTCTCTAAACCTCAGTTTTTTCAACAGCAAAATGGGGATTGTTACAGTATCTACCTCTTTAGGTTATACTGAGGATTAAATGAGAAGGCTCATATGTAGTACCTGGCTTATTTTTTATATATCTGATAATTATTTGTTTCTGGGTTTGTGTGTCTGAGTATAAGAAAGCCATGCGCTCTATCAGTGTATTTTACACACTTTTTACCACCTTTTATATGCAGCATGATGAAGCGCTTCAAAAGTAAGTTCTTATTCCCATTTTTTGCCTATTAGTTTTTTCTCAGATTTTAACCTAAATGAAATGGTCTGTAATGTTAATAATCTGATTCTCTCCCCAAAAGAGTGTGTGTACAAACACATACACACACTTTGTCTTGATAAGTTACAGGATTTTTATTAGTATTTTAAGTCATGTTGTGCTTTGTATTGACTTTATTAAAATATGTTTCAAAAACTGTTACATAATTTTCTCTGACCACTTTTTCAATTAAAATTTGTAAAATATTTAAATCATAGATCTCACTTTAGAATTAGAGTAAATCATTTTGACAAGTAGAAGTCAGAGCAGATAAGGTAAAATTTAAATTGTTTTTATCTTAGCTAAAAAGTTTAACTTTCTTCAAATGCCACTCGTTTCCAAATTTTTTGTTTTCTCCCTTTAATTACAGGGTTTTGGGGGGCACTTATAGACTATTTGTAGTTCTTTAGGAAACTGAGGTGATCTGTATATATAAATATGAATGCCAAATAAACAGCAGTAAACACAATACTTTTATCTGGATGGCATGGGAAGGAGGAACACCTCATGATTTCATCTGAGTTTTAGTGTTTACTTTTCCGTTTTGTAGTACTGAAAAGTTTAAATGAAGTTGTTATTTAGTTTGAGCTTTATAACAGGTTATTACTTCAAAAGCAGAAGGATTTCTCAAATAGTTATACCTTGTAAGAATCCTTACTTGACTTACATGATGATTTAAATAATTGTATATGCATTTTCTAGTTTTTTTCCCTGTGTGTAAATTATGCTGACAATTCCTTTTCAGTATTATGTAATAGAAATAAGTGATCAGAGAGAAACTAAGAATATTTATAGGCATTCATTTATTCAACAAAAATTCATGGTCTAAGATGTGCCACTGGTGAGGAGAATAAACGTCCTTGTCCTCATGGAGCAATGGTAACGGTCTATTGATGGGAGACAGACAATAAAGAAACAGGAAGAATGCAAGGAGTCATTACAGAATGAGAAAACTCCTAATATAACTGTCATCTTCTGGGTGCTTTGCTTGAGAATAAATGGGGAGGCTTGTTTACCTAAGACTTATCTGAGGAGGTGACATTGAGACTGAGTTGGGGAAGCAAGAGAAAGAGCCAGCCATGAGAAGAGCCTTGCAGAAAGAGATTGTAAGGCGGGAAAGAACTGGCTGTGTTCTGAGAATCAAGGAAGTCAGTGTAGCTAGAATTGCACTGTCCAATATAGTAGCCACCAGCCACATGCAGCTCATACAAAAAAAGAATGTAGAATATCTTGATAATTTTTATATCGATTACATGTTGATATGATATTTTGGATATGTTGAATTAAATAAAATATATCTATTTAGTTTTCCTTTTTCATTGTTTTTAAATGTGACAGTACTAGAAAATTTAAAATTCCCTTTCATTGCGTTTCTGTTGGACAGCACCAGACTAGAAGGTAATGAGCGAGTTATTAAATGATATAATATTGGTCAGATTCACCAGATTATGCAGGGCCTTATAAACCATAGCAAGGAATCTGGATTTTTATTCTGAGTGAAATAGGAAACTACTGTGAGCTTTTAGCCAAGAGGATTTGCCTTTTACGAAGAGTGTTGGCTACAATGTGGAGAATGTATTGGAGGGGGGCCAGTTAGGAAGCTAATGCAGTAGTAACACCCCTACAACCCCCACATACACACACAACTAAACCAGTTTCACAACAGTTGTCAAATAAAGTTATGTAAAAACTAATCTCTCTAATCATCAATGAGTTTTTCAGTCTTTGATGGAATGTAAACTCTGGGTACAGGCACCGGTTTAGATTTACATGTATGAGGATTCTCTTTCCTCAATATTCATGAAATACTAAAATTTTACAAAATTAAAGAGAGCTGTAATTATTGGGGATACTTTAAAGACTTTGGAGATTTTTAATTAGACCTTAGCATTTCTTAATATTTTTGAGGGTCAGATATTTAATGGATGGAATCCACTGATGTCATGGATCCCCAGACCTATATACATTTACTTCTCAGGGGTCCTTGGATGCCAAGTTTAAGGAATCTTGTCATATGGTATTGCCTCTAACCCTACCAACTATTTTCTGTAGTGTGGCGATTGTGCTTCTGTTTTGTAAGTGGAAAAAACTGAGGCTCAGAGTAATTAAGCAAGCTGGAAAGGTTATCCTGGTAGACTTGTTCTGATTGCCTCAACTAGTCGCTCCTTTCATGTAGTGTGTGTATGTGTTGAGTGTGTGTGAATGTGAATTAAATTGCCATTGGTTTTATTTGGTTCAGAAACTATTTGCAGTGCCACTATTTAGTTTGTATGAAGTTGAAATAGTGGTTATTAATGTTTGACATTTTTACAGTTATTCCATTCTGTAATAATGGGATAAGGTTTTGGATTATTTTGTATAATACTGACAAAATGTAAGACATATCAGTACAGTTCAGTTTTTTAAAAAATTTATTCTTTTGTTTGTTTTTACTTTAGAGGGAAAAATAAAATGTATTTGCTATAGAATCTGCTACCACTTAAAGGTACTTAGAGATACTAGACAATGCTAACTACTTCACAGGTTTTATTTCATTAAATCTTTTTAACAGTCTTGTTAAATATATAATATTATCCCCAGAATCTCAGAAAAGTTAAGTTAGTATCTGGGTTGGGATTCAAACTTCAGACTATCTGACATCAAGCCAGAACTCTTAGCTTCAGTGAGCTATCCATTCTTCAGAGGTATTTGAAATTAAATAGCTTCACAATATTTCTGTTGGTAGCAACCACACTGTCAACAATATTTTTCACTGTACAAAGCAAAAGGTCATTTGAAATTCAAATGAAAAATTTCAATTATTTTAAAAATTACATTTCTTTAATGAAATTTAAGTTGATACACTTTCTCTTACTAGCAAGACTGACCCTTTTTGGTAAACTAATTGCTTTATTTCTTGTAGTTAAATGATAATAAGAAAAAAAAATCAGATAGCACTCAGGGAAGCTCTTTAATGGATGCTATCTTACAAACAATGGGAGAGGGGAGTCAATAAGCCTGTTGTGCCTAAGCAGCATCATATGTCTGAAAGTAACAAGTCATGGTGGTCTTATTCTGTAGAAAATTGTCTAAAATACGTGAGTGCCTAAAACATTTGCTCTGCAGTACTACTTACTTTAGTTTCCAGTTTGCTTTTTGATTTGGGGAAGGATAAGTTTACCTAAGTGATATAAAATTAGATTAAAATAATTACGTAAAACATGATCAATAATATCTTCTAGAGATGTAAGTAGCAGCAAGAGGAAAAAAAATGAATTAACATTTCTTGAGGACCTGCCATGTTGGAAGTTTTATATGCATTATTTAATCTTCACAACTATCCCATTAGATAAGTTGTTCTCACACATACTAAACTCACTCTCAAACAGGTTTACTCAGGGTTTCATAGCAAGTAGAGGAACTTCATTTCTAATGCTCATGGTATCTTTTAGAGATGAAAAGGAAGGATGTTTTGGCTATTGCTATTGTGAGAAGGCATAAAAGAAGCTCTTTCAGAAATAAAACAGAAAATCTCACTAGTAAGATTTGAGTGGTATCAACTATCTTTTGACCATTTTTCTTTTTAAAAGCAGAGATTTGAGGCAAATTCTTAGTAACTTAGTTTTGTTCCAGTAGGCAGGTTTTAATGTTATGTATGTGTGTGTTTTAATCTCAAGAATTTCTTCTTCCACTTTGCTGGTTGAACAGAATTCTACCCAGACCTTTTATTCTGAACATGTTCCAACCAGTTCTACTTCACAGTGTTTATGCTGTTGAATAATCTATGTTTTTTTTTTTTTTGGGTGTTTTTTGTTTGTGAGTTTGTTTAGTACATTCAGGGTGTCTTAAACCTTAACCGTGTTTGAATTGTCTACACACACCCCCTTTTTGTGTGTCACTCTTCCTGGGAGTATTCCTATGGTGTGCATGCACTTGGGAGCAGGGGGGTGGGGAGAGTTGGGGAAACACTTCTTTTGCTAAATCAACTTTGGTAATTATTTTGTAGCAAACCCATGTTTACAGTAACATTTCTTTTGAGAAAATAGTAAGTTTTTGATTTTGAGATTTTGAAAGTTTGAATGGTATTCTATTATGTAAATGAAATGCAGAAGGGTATGTCATTTCTATCAATATATCATAAACCACAAAACTCACTCAAGCTGAATTTTGTAAGTTGCACTGTTTAAGTTTTATCCTTGTCTCTGTGGTTTATTTCAAAAATAGACAGAATTTCTTTAGGTTCTGGAAGATATTCAGAATAAAGGAGAACACATTGGTCGGGGGAGGGGTGGGAAGAAAACAAAAATCTTAAAGGAAAAGGTGTTTTTTAATCCTGCGTGAGGTTTCTTACTATCTCAGATGTAAATAGACAATATTTTTAATTATCTTCCACCTTAATGCTGGGAGAATTTTGACAAATTATTGTCACATGCCTGGGCTCTAAGAGTGTTATAGGGAAAGTAAATGAAACTATGAGCACCTCATTTTCTTTGATTTCTTCCTTCCCATAGAAGAGTGTATTAATTTCTTAAATCACTTGAAGTTTTGGCATCATTTATGCAAGTATTTTCATTACCTTTTGATATTGATGGTAATTATCTCTGAAACTCAATTGCAAAAAAAACTGGAGTGAGTCCTCACCTTTGTGGGTAAGAAGGAAGATGAAATATAAGGTATTTTATTCCATCCATAGTGGGAATGCATGTTTATCTCTGACAGGAGCGTAAGTCCTAAAAGATGGAAGGAGAAAGAGTGATGAAGTGGTTAGGTTTAGCTATACTGAGAGCATTCTCAAGAAGGCCTTTAAAATAAGGGGATAAAATATTCAGAGCCCAGAGAGATGAGATCTAATCTTAAAGATAGTCTTACTGAATCTTGTGCTTTTAAATAATAAAAGTGAAGCACAAAGAGAAAATAATACGTTTTCTTTTTTCAGTGTCTCTCATACCCCAGAGTTCACAGAGCTGGTCCGCATGGCAGATTTAATATCTTACCTCTGTTGATCCTGCCTAGCTATTTCTATGAAGAGACACTTTACGTCATACTCAAGAAAGACCTGAATGAGTTGGAGAACTAGTAATGAGACCTTCTACCTCTTTGTCTTACTTTCCCTCCATGGAGTAATTGTTATTTCTGACTCCTTCCTTTAAACAGTTTGTAATTGATACCTTTTGGGCCAGAGCTGTAATCTAGGGCCAAGAGCTACCAAAGGTTAAAAGAATGGAGATGGAATTGAATGCAGAAACCCATTAGTTTATAGCAGCAGAGGAAACAAGAGAGAAGTACCTGGAGCCGTCTACAGTCTGCCCTTATCTGACCCAGGGTAATCCTTCTGCTACCCATTTTCACTGTTGAACTTGGACTGCAAGTACTTAACAGTGTGATGGCTTGTTCTCTGGTGCCTTACCCATTCCCATTAAAAATAGGGACATATTTTGCTAGAGATGGTAGAAATTAGCTGAATCAAACTCTTCTTTTCTAATATTTTGCTTTCTAGCTCTCTGATCAAGAACCCTCTGATCCTTGTTTGCTTCCCAACTCCAGCATAACCATTCATCCATCCTTTGTGCTAAGTTTCACTTTAGGAATTCATTTTCCTTATCTACTCACACATAAAGCTTGAAAACCAGTATCTTCCTTAGGATTTCACCACCTCTTGACTGGTTCATGCTGTAACCTCCCTTACCATCTTCTAATTAATAGACATAGCACCTAGATTGTGTACTGGGTAAAGGCATTCCCTTTTTAAGCTCGCCTTTTTTTCATCCATTCATTCTCAAGGTCTTGAACCTTGCCCAAACCTCCTCTTCTAGAGTTTGGACAACCTAATCTGACCTACAGTTAGTCATTAATATTTGTTTTGCTTAAAGGTATCCCACTCAACCCATGCTTATACACCATTCCTAACATAGGGAATGTGGCTGCCATGTCAGTTTCAGGAGCCTGTGTAAATCTGAATGCTAGCAGAGCCCATAAATAGTGTAGGTAGAGTTAATTTAATACTTGATAAATCAAAGATGGAAAAAAAAGGACAGTAAAACGTGAGAGGAAAAGTGGAGAGGAGACAGAAAGACAGAATGGATAGAAGAGGAAAAATGTGTGACTGTAGGTTGATCAGCTCTTGACCTACTGCCTCAGGTTGGTAGCTCTAAAGTCATGGTTTGAGCCCAGTTGATGGATATGAGCTGATTATAAGTTATTAGGGAATGCTCTTGAATCTAATAATCCTAATTTGTTGTCAGGTTAGCAAAATTAGTAGTCAGGAAAATGGGCAAGAACATAGGCTAACTGTACCATTTCATTTTTCTTTTCCTGTGAAAAGAATAGAAACTCTTTGTTTCTTTTCTAGTGGCCATAGTCTAAATTAATGATTGTCTTTTTGAGTATGAAAATCTTTTTAACATCAAATACTTCCAGGTCCCCTACCCCTTATTCTACCCCACCCTCCGGCACATACACAAACACATAGAATATATGTTCATATAGATTCAAGAACTTCAAAGACTCTGGAACTATTTGATTAATATGAAAATAAAGATTTATCTGCTTTTAAATTTAATATAATAGAGGGGAAATGATAAACCATAAAGTTCTTCAACATCAGTAAGTTTCACATAGCTGCAGGGGTTACTTGACAAAAGGACATGTTCAGCCAGGTGTCATGTTCTGGCCTCCTTCCCATTCTTGAAAAAGATATGTTATTCACTCCCAGAGTAACTCAGGAAAAGAGTTGATTGTAGAATTAAAATAACCAATGTTCAGTTAACCTCTGTTTTGGTCAGTGTTTCCTACACTGTTTAGATAATTGGCACACTTGAGGTCCATTGATGGAGGCTGGCTTATTGGTTTGTGCAGGCTCCTAGGAATAAGAAATTTGAAAACGCATTATCAGCTCTGCCCCTACAAACTCTGTGTCTGACCTTGGACGACTTATTTACCTCTCTGTGTCCTTAACCTTCCCCATTTGAAAATTTGAGATGCATATTGCTCTTTGGCCATACATGAGGTAAAAAGTACTGTAAGGAAAGTGAGAAGGAAGAACGTTGATGTTTGCAGAGTTCTTTAGGGCCATGGAATAAAAAGGTGCAGTCAGTTTTACGTAGTATACCTACAGTATCATTACAGTGATTTGGTTTTGTGGAACAGAAGACTACTCAATGAAGCTCAGATGCAAGGGGGTTTGTTAGAGGTATGCATCATGCTCTCAGGGAACCCAATGATAGATATGCATTAAACCTCCTTGAAACTAGAAACCCATTCAGCAACTCTTTGCTGTCTCTTCTCTCTCTTTCTGTATTCCTCCTTTTTTCCTTCTATGTAGTTCCTCATCTCTGCTTCTCCGTGTACCTACTTCATTGTTTACTCTCAACATAATGACTCCTTGGGATGCTAATCTGTGAAATGTGGCCTCACTATAGACACGCCAAAATGAAGGTGTCAGTCTTTCCCTTATTTCCAAATCCCAGAAGAAGGAATGGATTGGCCCATCTTTATCAGGTTCTCAACTTACAGGTCCACTTACCTGTAAATGTGAGTCAGGGAACAGATTCTCAGAGAAGTCTAGAGAAGGAAGAAATGATAGGCATCTTTTGTACATGACATTATTCTTTGCTTAAGTAAACATCTCTTGCAAAATTATAAATTAAACTGACTGCACCTTTTTATTCCATGGCCCTAAAGAACTCTGCAAACATCAACGTTCTTTCTTCTCACTTTTCTTTTAGTACTTTTTACCTCATGTATGGCCAAAGAGCAATATGCATCTCAAATTAGCTAGCTTATTAAATTATTTTAAAGACACAAAGACTTTATTTTTAAAACTTTCAGCACATACATAGACTATGTGATAATTATTGAGTGTCTCTAAAGTATCAGGACATGGGGATAAAAGACAAAGGACAATCCCATTAAGGAAGCATGTGGGATAACTGGCAAGTGAAGAAAAAAAAAAAGATATGGGAAAGTCTTCTGGTCTGGTGGTATGCTCATGCATAATAGAATAGTTAACATTAATTTAGTGCTTAGAAAATGTTGGGTATTATGCAAAGTGTTTTATATACCTAGTTCATTTAATGTAAAAGCATTATGAGGAAGGTACTGTTATTATTCCCATTTTACACATATAAAGAAACTGAGTCCCAGAATGGATAGGTAACTCAGTCAAACTCACCCACTAATTGCAGAGCCAGGAATCCAGAGACTGTTCTCTTAACCACTGCTTTGCAACAACAGAGGCAAGATTTTAGACTAGAAAAGTACTTCACAGTTCTCAAAGTGCTGTCATAGTATTTCCAGTATTGCAACAGAGCCACAGTTTGCTTTATCAAATGTTTTCAAATGCATTTTTATTATGGTTCATGGCAATTTAATACAACAGGAAAGGCTAGGATTCAGAAGGCCCTGCACTGGTTTTGAATTACCCACTTACTGGCCAGTTGAACCAATCACTCATTGCTGAGAGCTTTAGTGTCACCTTTTTAAAAATTTTATTAGAAAATAATATTAGCCAATCTCATGAGGAGAATCAAAGAAATATATTCTGGGGTCTTATTTGAGGAGAGGGTATGGCTTAGTTAAAGCACATATGAAAAAGCAGTGATTTTTTTAATCTATGGTAAACTCAGTACAAGTCAACTACAGTCTATGGCAGAGGGCCCCTAGGGACTTATGTATATAATTTGATCAGCCAAGAATTTGTAAAGAATTGCATCTTTACAGCACCTACCACAATTTTGTGCCCCCAAAAAACATTGTCTTCTTTTGTTTGCTAATAAACTCCTGTCAACAGTGGAACTTAACTGACCTATCTAGACCTTAATAAACTGATAGAACTAGTCATTGGGACATGGCAGCTATTTTCTAATGTCTGAAGGATTATTTGGGAGTTAGAAAGATTAACTTTGTTTTCTGTGGCCCCAGTAAGATCAATGACTGGAATAAAAGGAGACAAATTATATCCCAGCACAAGGAAGAGTTTTATACCATTTAGTTCTGCAAATATGGAATGAGTTCTCTGAATAACAGCACATAACTCCTTGAGCATCTATTCTGTCACATTTATCCCTCACAGTGGTTCACAATGAAATAGATAGGTATTGGTATTTATACATGTATAAATGATAAAACTGAGTTTAGAGATGTAGTTAAGTTAACTTGCCCAAGGTCAAACAGTTGATAGATAAGTGAAAAGCCAGAAATCAGATCCAGAGCTGTCTCTTTCCAAAAGGTAACTCCTTGAAAGATAGTCCATGGTTACTAGAGGTTATCAGGAATAAGCTAGACAATCAGATAGCAAATAGGTTGTAAAGGGGCTTAAGCATCCAATGGGATCATTGGTTAGGCATATGACCTTTCACCTCCCTTCTAACTTTTAAATTCTGTGATCCTGCTGTGTTTGTAGAATCTCTTTGCAAGCTTTACTCTAATGAAAATGATACCTGGTGGTAAAATTATTATTGGAAAATATATTTCATTTACTAAATATTAGATGATCTACCAATTTTATACAAGTTCTCTTAAGCTTATATTACCAGACTGGATGTTTGACAACTTAGCTTTAAAAAGGAAGCATCAGACCAAATGAATAGATTGTCCGCCTAAACACAAAAATTTATCATTTTATAATGGTGGAAAGGGAATTTGATTTGATAGCGTAATATCTGTAAAACAAATGCCTAGAGAGCTTTTGTAATACACGTTTATTTTGTTTTTGTTACAAAGGATTGTCTTACTATACAATTTAGAAGAATAGATTTTCTAAATCTTATATAACATCCATCTCAAAGTTAGATATTTTGTGGGCCCACGTGAGTTCTTACCTTCTTTAGACCTGAAAAACATTTTTCAGGTTTAACATAGACAGTGAAGCAAGAAGGGACTGGAAACTTAGCTCTTTGATACAGATCAAAAGAGTGATTTTCATTGTTTTATTTTGCTATCAATGGCAACATGCAGGTATGCTAAGAACTAGAAAAGGCATGACAATGACATGTTCATTCTCCCTGTATCGACATTCAAGACCTACTTGGGTAGTTTTTGTTGGATTGTTTTTTAGATTTAAAGCCTTTAATTTGATGACTTTTACATATTTTAGTTGAATCACTTTTTGCAAAATATTATTTTTGTCTAGCCAATCTCAGTGGAAGCCCCTGCTTGGCGCTCTTCTGCAAATGGTTCAAATGAAAAAGATCATTCCAAGAATACCTTTGACCGATTTGATTTGATTGTTATCATACAATGTAAAAGGCTCAAAGTTCTTTTTTGGTAGAGTCGTTGTGTGCTACTATTATCTACCTCAGTGATTGATTTTCTTAAATAGGAGTAGCGAAACCGTTTCTCAGTTGTGGATACAGTAAAAAGCTAATTCATAAAGACTTCCTTTCCCCCTTTAATTAAAACTATTTTTTAGGACAAGTTTTGTGTGTCTTGTTTTAAGGAATATATCTCTCAATTTATTCTTCGTATCTTAATACATCTACATTTGAGAAATTTTAACAGAGTAACATTTTAATGTTAAATGAAACTTTCTATAAAGTGAGTAATTTGAAAGGGGAAAAAGATGAAAAGTTTGGGTACCACTATTTTGAAACATATCAATCTTGGATGACTATATGAATATTAGATCTTATAAACCTTGCCTGGGGAGGCAGTAAGTAAAGGAAACTAAATGAATATGATCATTTTTAAAGGAATTGATGTTAAAATAAAGATCATCATATAAAAACTTAAATCTTCTAAAAATATAGATATTAAACATTTTTTAGTTCTGTGTTTTCTACCATAATACTGGTCATACATGTTTTCCAAACAATTTTCAGCATTGGATAAAGTATTTTATTTATCTTTAATTTGGTAAGCTTTTATTAATTTATATTTAGAAGAAAAGGGTATCTTGAATTTGAGCCCAAGCATTGTAAAGATAATTATATGACTTTGAATCTTGAGGCACCTTAGAATTACAACAGTCCACCCCTCATTTTACAGACCGAGGCTCCAAGAGGTTGACTTGCTGCATATTCTACTGGTAATGCTTGTGCCAAGTGCTGGGATGTAAAAATGACAAAATCATAATCCTTGCATGTAAGTAGTTTACAATCTAGTTGGGGAGTGAGGCATAAACAAACTCAAATGCAGTTTTGTAAGTGAGATGATGGAAATATCGACTGCGTGCTGTGGAGTCACAGAGATGAAAGGCTACTCTCAGTCTGTGAAGGGCAGAGAAGGATGCCTCAAGAGGGGGCAGTTCCTCAGCTGAGACCACAGAGTGAAAGGGGTGTTTTATTTCTTTTTTTCTTTAGCTTGAGTAAAAGGGGTATTTTATTTCTGTAACTTGAGTGAAGGTAAATGGGACTTAGTATATTATTCTCTATGTATTTTTAAGTTTGATATATTTCATCATTATCATAAGAATAAAGGATAACGAGTGTGTAGGCAAATTGGGGGCAAGGTCACTAAGCAGAAGGTTCTTACTAATTTTTCTATGCCATGCTATGTCTCCTACTATTATGTCTTATTTATATTCTTGGTGTAATAATGAATTTAAATATAAAACAAATCATTCATTTTAATTAAATGCTATAACTGAAATTATGGTAAGGACCAAAACATGGAACAAAATATTAATGATAGAAAATATTAATGTAAGAGTTTAAGTAATTGATACTAGAGTTGAATGAGCTACTCAACAAGTGTCAATATAGTATATATGTGCTATGCCACATATCATTCTATCTCCTAAAACAGGAAAATTATTTACATAATAGTTTTCAAAAACTAAATAATCTTTGTGTCAAAATGTTTTAAATTGTATTATGTGATGCTGATAGCAGATAGTAGTTGTTTTTAATTATCCTAATTGTTAAAGTAAAAGTTGTTCCGAAATATTTTTGGTCCAGTAAGTGAAGTCTGAAAACCCTTGAACCGTGTTACCAAGACTGGTATTCTTCCTGTCTCCTCCAGCTCATTGGAGCCTCCTCACTGCCCCCCACCTAAGTGTGTATCTGCCTCTAAGTGTCAGGTGGACTGGCATGGACCACATGCAGGCTCTTCTGCAGGGCCAAGACATGCCTTAGACCTGGACAGTAGTGGAGGTTAGGTCTCAGATCAGCAGTGAGGAGAGCCAGGAAGCTGTCCTGGCTATACTTATTTAAAGTATTACTTCAGGCACTTGGTTATGTGCAAGGATAGGCAAAAGAGGGGTCAGACAAAGGTATGCGTGGCAATATGAGTAGCCTACTCAATGGTGTGCCAGTAGTTTCCTCTTCCTAGTTTTGAAGTGCATATTTTAATGTCTACCAGTGTTTAAAAACATAGAACTTCTAAAGATACCTTGTACATATTGTTACTCTCTTGTTCATTAATCCCCTGGGATAGGGCCTTGTCAAGTTTAGATACTTTGTATGTCTCTGGAGATATTTTTGTACTACATACTGGCTGAAACCTTCAGTCTAGAAAGCATGGTCTAGTCGGCCAGTACTGGCAGGAGTGATGATGTCATAATGTTTACCATTTCTGGAAAATTCAGTTCAAGTTCATGATCCATTCCAGCAAATCAGCACTTTCACTTCAGGTAGCAGATAAAGAAGGTATTTATTAATAAATCATTGGTAAACCATTCCTTTAAAAAGACAGTAATAGTGTATTTTATAAAGAATTCTATTTGTTTCAAAAGACAATAAATCAACTAATTTTGTGATCAAAGTTTGATGTACAAATTAATGCCCATTACTAGTAAATTTTGATATATTCAGTCTATTTCTATCATTCCTCAGCAAAGGAAGTTCCATTTTATAGTAATATTTAATTCAAGATTTTTGTGTAGATTTTTTGTGTATATTTTATTTTTGAAAAACTAGCAGTCTTAGTAGGATAATACAGTATTGTCATTTTCATTCAAACCTATTTAATTCATCAAAAATAATTTTGTAAAATGCAAAACTGATAGTTGAGAACATTTACATGTTCATGTATAATAAATAATTTGCAAATTATATAATGCTGCAGCAGGTAGTACTTGATTTAACAAGGAATGCTTTTATATTATATCTTTACCGTAACAGCATTTTACATCCTTAAATATAATTTCTTGGTCACGATGCTCCAGTATGAACATTCAGTTAAGAACATACATGCCTCTGTTTTCATAAATGTAATTTAAGATAAATCCTTATCTTGTTTGAACAACTGAAACAAAAGGGCATGGTTTGTTAAATAATTATGGTCTTTAACAATATATTCCCATTAAGAATCACTTTTGTTGCTACTGTTGATAACCAGAGTTTCTTCCTATATGGATAATTTGGAAATGGTCAAGGAAGGCTGTGGATACATTGCAAAATTTTCCTGGTTGAACCAGTTCTTAGCAGTAAAATCTACGTGTTTGGCCCAAGATATTGAGGAACATAAAATACACAATTTCAAATTGCCGCATGTCAGAGATCAGACAATGGAAAACAAATAAATACACAAGCATACATGTAGGTATGCATACACATGAGATTCTGAAACATACACACATGGATTTCTCTTATTCTGTGATCCAGTGCCACATTTTAGTAGAACATTCTTTATAACAAAAAGTGCATGAAGATCTTGCCTTCGAAGATGGGAACATTTTTAAGAGTTTGCCCTGTGAATAAATGCAGAGTGTCTGGTAAGTATACTGAAAGCCCCAGGAGCTTTGATCAAATGCCAGCTGTTACATCAGTCCTGTTGGTAATCTTTCTTACTGATCTGTGACCTTGACCTTGTGCTTGTGTCTGTATGTCAAATCTATTTTAGGGATGGGGAAAGCATGGTTGAGTTTAATAGGATTTATACCCCAATCTCAAAGGATGTCCCTATATATATTATAAAGACTCGAAGTGTTCCAGGAGAAGAAAGCTCCATTTTCCATTATGTTTCTTATTTTGATAGAGAATGGAAAATATTATGCTTTTGAAAACTGTTAGAAAGCACCAGTTTTAGCAGAGCTATTGGAAAAGGTTAGGAGAAGCTTCACCCTCTGTTAGTTTTATATCTAAACCTGTTTTTACACTTGTAGTGCTAACAAAATAATTTGTTAATGATTATTTTGTGTTTTTTGCAGAGAAGCTATGCAGCATAGCACCTGGGAAGGCATCACATTTTGGGATTAGAAATTGGCAGTTAAGCTCTTTCTCTAGCTCCTTTTATTCTGTAGGCCTTTTTAATTTATAATCTCCACCTTTTTCATACTAATTTAATTTTGATTTAAAATTAAATGTTTTGGAGTTTCCTTTTTAGATAAACCATAGAGGCAGAGTAAAATGGATCATGGAATCATTGAATTTGATTCATAAATCTTCTGAGGATAATTCAGGACAAAGAAAAGCTCTTCATTATTTTGCTACATCAGTTTTATAGGGGTGTTTGTTTCTGTCATAAGGACAGTCGTTTCACCTCTGTTGCATTTATCTATGTTGTCAAGTATCCTAAATCTTCACTATTATCTTGCATTTTGTTCAGTGTATAGCCGTTATAAGATAAGCAGATGCATCTGTGTGAATATAAGCTCATATTTAGTTTTCAAATGTCTCTGTGAAATTTTGTGACCCCACCAAAGAAAGCAGTGAAGGTAAATGAGTTTTGGCAGATTGGGTAGGTAGTGTGTATGACTATTTCAAAATCGTTTCATCCTTTAGAATTCACTAAAAAGGGCTATAAAACATACTGGTCAGGGCTATTTCCACAACTGTATGACAGCATATCTTCTTGCTGGTTAAAATGCTTGTCATTTTTATCAACGACAGTTTGACAATTTAGTTAGAAATAAAATTTATAAGTTGAGGAGTTTCTCATATACATCTGTCTTTGTTTTGAGCCCTTGAGTTAGTTGAGCACTAGTGTTTCCCACTTAGTCTCTTTTAATAGGGAATGTGACTGACACTATTTTGCTCCTATGGAAGCAGCTGACAGCAAGGTAAAGCTGATGGACCTGGAAGCAAGCAGCAAATTTAACCTTGGGCAAAAATGTCTAAGTCCCTCAGGTTGCAATAGAGAGTAATCTAGCAGCAGTTTTCCTCACTACAGTGTCTGTGACTTCTGTGTTACCTCTCTCTGAAGAGTGTTGACATGTAAACTGAGGACCCCTGGGAGAGGGCAACATCTAGTTTCACATGTTGAAGCTCTTTCTCAGTTGAGCATACTGTTTTTCCTAGCACCCATCAAATTGTGCCACCACGTGCTCATCTTTTTGTTAAGATAATACTGCGAAGAAAGCTGTCTTAGAATTCAGATTGTATCAAAACACACATGCTTATTTTTATACTTTTATTTTTCAAGAAATTAGAAATATATTCTAATAATTGGGACTTCAGGCTTATTCCTTTACTATTATTTCCTTATTCCCCTGCAGTGAAATGACAATTGAACAGTTCTTTTATTCTTGTAATTTTTTTTTTCAATGACTTTCTTTCAGTTCATTAATTGTCTTCACTTTTTAAAAAAGCTTCAGGAACCTTGTCTGAAATGTTACTTTTCCTTTCTTTTTCTATGAACTTGTGTGTTGGGCCTTATGTATTCCAACTTTTAACTGGCCCTGGGTTTAGAAAGCTCATTTCATACATTTGGATAAAATGTTTAGTGTTACATCCTCTTGATACATTGTTCTTCAGGTTTTTGATTCCTTATTCAACACTTGAAACTTTTCAGAGTCCTGCCTTAGAGAATGCCAACAGCTATGTGGATTATTTACCTGTGTTTGTATTGTTCAAAGTAAAGGTTCAGTATTTGGACTTTGAAGTCTTGTTAGTGCTTAGACATTTTCTTCTAATACTTAATGAAATATCTTTATTTTTTTCTTATCCTTTTGTATTGAAAGCACCCCAGAAGGAATCCAAAATGAAATTAAAATAATATTGTCCAATAGGAGTTATTCTTGAGTGGCCACAATTTAGAAGCCTTTTAATTCTGCATTTTAAGAAACTGGAGCCAAGAATCCAAATCCTCATAAAAGCTGCATTGCAGAAATACCTTTAAATTCAGTCTTCAAACAGGTATTATTTGATAAGGTAGAAGAAATTGGAAGACATTTTATGGAAAGAATTTGAAGTCATGAGGTATTCATTAGACATGATTTAAATAGCATACATAGTGACTTCATTGATGTTTAATCACTTAAATGTGTTTTTAGTGGAGAATTGATTGCAAAGAAGATACTGAATCCTTTCCTTAAAGTCTGGAAAAAGACTTTCACATTATTTATCTGTTCTCAACCAAAGTAGTCGCACATATAAGAATGCTATGAGATACATCCTTCATTTATCTAAGTAAAATTTTATTAATTGGACTTTATTGTTTTATGGTGTGTAAAAATTCGGTGTCCCTTTGCTTAATAAACCATTTCCAAATAGAGTGTGAAACATAATGCAGTGGAAATAGTTTACTCCATATTATCAATATAACACCCATTTGTGAACTGTTAATATGCTAATTATTTAACTACTGTCTTTTACTGATTAAAGCCTTAAAATAAAAATTACATTTCATCCTATTTTCATATTTTCCAAGTATCTAAAAGAAATTGCAGTTGTTTTTAGAATATACTTGGTAACTCAAGCATTTTACTAGATATTTCATTAAGCTATCTGTATGTTGAAACCTAGCTCTCCCAAAACCTGTCTGTCCATATGGTCAAGAATCCATGGAATTCTTTCATGGTTTGGTTGGATTTTATTATTTTTTAATAACTCTGCTTCACCAGAACAATAATTTTTTTTCACTGCATGCTAGTTGACCAGTAAATTCTCAATTTTATAAAATTTGTAAGGTATTTTTATACTTTTAAACTTTTAACTTAAAACTTAAGATTTACTTTATAATTTTAACATTATAATGTAATTGTACATTAATTCATTAAATTGTCATGAAATTCATTAACTCTCAGTATATTCTCAAGGTTCTGGACGCACTTTTAGTTTCTGAGGTGTTTTTTTTGGTTTGTTTTTTGTTTTTTTTTTAGTATTTCTAATTGGTAGGATTATATTTTTATCCTTAAGGTTTTGATGAATAAGTATTTTTAATAGAATAAAATATTGTATTTTGGTATTACTATATAGATCATTGGAACATTTTATTAATTGAAGATACAATATGGAATCTTACTGATTTTTTTCCTTATATCTTGAAGCCAGTTTATTGCCATTTTATTATCTTGGGAATTAACTCAGCAGTTATTCCTAACAGTGCTAAAAAAGAATAAAAAAGTGATAATAAAAAGGAAGAATAATGGAAGTGTTTACAAAGATAATGCCAGTAAATTATCTGTATAGTATATAAAATATATAGTGTATAGAATAGTAAAATAAGTCATGACTGTTACATCTTCTTCAGTTTTCTTATTGCATAGCCCTTTTCAAGAATGCATAAAAAGTCTGAAGACACTACCTTTGTCTTTCTTTTTTTGTTTTAAGCTTTTATTGAACACAATTGAAAATTCAAAATTTTTCACTTCCCCCCCATAATGTCAAACATGAGAAAGTTGACACAGGGAGATGTATCAGTTCGATGAATCAAATGATTGGTGCAAAGAGACTCATAATAGCACTCTAGACATGAATGAAGATAGTGTTATTGAAGGGATAAACAAAATCTCAGACCATTATTTTCAGATGACAGTATCTTAGATGAATTTTCTCAAAGTCAGGAATCAGTTGACTGAACATTCGCCAATGTAGTTCTAAAGACAAAAAGGAAATATATTATTTTTATCCATTTATTTATTCAGTAGGAAGGAAGGACTTCATCACTCTGTGTTTTGTTACAAGTGGCAGTATTCTTTCATTTTTTTTGATGGTGCATCCAAATTTATTTGAATCATTTCATCTGTGGACAAATGATGAAGACATGTGTGTAACAAAGGAGATTGGAAAGAAATCATACAGAAATGAAAAAAAGTCATTGCGTCGATCATTGTAATTGGTGTTTACTAATCTAAAAATGATGATGTTTTGCAGTTGTGAAACGAAGATTTCTGTCTTATCTAACAAAATTATGAGCTATCAGAGTTTTCAAAGGTATAGTGTTTTGAATGATTTAAGTACAAAAAGAGGGCCCATAAGTGATAATAAGCTAGAATCTATTAGATATGTATTTGAAATCTGGAGTTGGTATTTGCAAGGTATTTCCAGGTTCATGTATAACAGCTGATAAATTGTCAGTTACAAAGTGCCTTACCCATTTCCCTTATATAGTCCTTGAAAACCAGGAAAATATGGAATAAAGAATTGGAATCACTGTGTTTAAATTCTTACTAAAAATTCTAATGAAGTTTTTCATTATCCTTTTACCCTTATTCAGTATATTATGCATATTTTGACTTATAGTAATAAAAGGTCCACTGAATCCTGATGATAAATGGTGATGATGACTGTTTTTCTATACTGAGGGTTAAAATGAAGTCATCAAAATTTTAGAGAGCTGATTTTTATTTCAGATGAGAATCCCAAAATCAAAATTTAATCGCTTCTTGGTATATGAAATTGTATACAATATTTTTTAGTTAAAATAAGTCACTTCTAAAAATTTTATGAAACCACCCTATAAAAATCACAACCAAGTTGAAACAAACATTGTTCAGTCAATCACCTTTCATTTTATCATTAGGTAAATTTTATTTTTCCCCTTCATAAATATGTGTATTTTTAGTGTGCATTAAAGAAATCTTTCTTTATTTGTGTCTGTCATAACTACCAACCTAATGTTTAAAGTACAGAATCTCTTTAGGTTTCTAAGCTAAATTTTTGCCTCTGAATTCTCATGAGAGTTAAAAAAATTTGTGAGGCCTTCTTTTGTTCTTGGGTTTTTTCCCCCACTCTTTATTCTTTGTTTTTTTCCTTTCCCTGACCTCCTCAGTCCTTTTATTGCCTTTAGTCCCTTCTCCCTTCCATAAACCAAGTTCTGGAATAATTCTGTTCCCTTTATACAGAAATTGTAGTGTCTGCCATGCAAGTAAAGTATCTTCCTTATGTTTATGAAGAGAATCTTGAGTACATTTAAATAGACACATACAGAGGCTCTAATAAAATCCATTTTGAAGATAGGGAAATAACAAGCCAGAGGATCACAGGATTTTGTGAACTTTCCCAGTTTTAGAAAATCTTGGTAGAAAATCCCTAAAGAAACTAAGGTTTTAAATGTATGTTGACATGCAGATATTTTTAACTGAGTATACTCTCTAGTAGTGTTAAACACATAGTAACATTCTTAAATACTATGTATATACAACCAGGCAAGAGAACTATAGGTTGGTGTTTCAAAATACTGTGTTGTTTTTTTTTTTTTGCTAAAAGAAAATAAGAGTCAGGCTAAAACTGAATGACTTTAAATAACAATTGTAACCTTAAGAAATCTACTTGTTAGGTGGTGTGCTATTGTACATCATACCCCAATATCTGTTATGTCCCAATGAGCTGTACTGTATCCAAGTATCGTGCCTCCTTTCTTTTTTCCGAAATATTTAAATTAAATTCTGTACTATAAAAATAAAAAGGCAAGACTCAGAAAAGGTAGGAGAGATTGTTTATGATTTCTCCCTTTTTTTTTTTTGTCATTATTTGAAGAAATTTCACTCACTCTATCTCTGAAGGGCTTTTAATATTAGAGACTAAGTGAATTCAGGCCCGAAGTAATCTCAAGAATTCCTGCTTCCTTATGCATTTCATTTGCTGCCAGAATGCTGGTAGGTGTTGCCCCTGGGTATCATCTGAAACAGCCTCTCAGTAACTACAAACAGGTGGCTTTGACTTACAAATTCATCTTACTGAAAAAACAAGTTTTCGTGAGAGGTTCTTCTCCCTCGCTGCTCTATGTAATTTGTTATAGGATTTCTTTTCAAATAAATAAATTAAAAGTAACCTCCTTGGCTTAGATGGAGTTTTGTTGTAGGAATTACTCATCTTTCTTTCAAATCTATTCTAAATGGGTTTCTTGCTTCCTTTGCTAGAGGAAGATGTGATAGTGTAGTGTATATACACAATTACATTTATACATACTATGTTAACCACATTTCCTAAACTAAAAATTGGTGCAAGTACCCTAATTTTTTTTAATTTAGTTTTGTGTGAGTTTTCTTTAAAAATCTTTTAAAAAATGTTTGCAAATCACATTTAATCATTTATTTGTGTTTATTGCTATAGCAAGTCATATGAAAAGAAATAGTAATGTGCGTGGAGGAAAGTACTGTAAATTAGGGCCGTCCTAGAAACTTGGAGGTGCATGCTCACCTTGCCTCATCTTCTAAAGGTTGCCTATCCCCATTTCTCTTTTTTTAATGAACATACTTCATGTGTTATTCTGAGCAAATTTAGAGTTTAGTAAGTTTGTTTTATTGAATTAAATGAATGAATCAAACTGAATATTTAGAATGACCTTTGCCTTTTTGTTCTTTTGGCTTACCTCAGTGAAGGTACAATGTATTGTTTCAAATTTGTTATATCGATTATTTTTTTTCTCATCTCTCCATGTGTTCATTCGGTGAGTGTGTGTGCATGTATTTAGATAAAAAAAATGTGTTTATATTTAGATATAAAAATGTGTTTTGTGTTTAGATATAAAAATGCCTTCCTTCCTAGTTAGCAGTTTGTTCATTCAATAATTTAGTATTATAACACTCACCTATTGGTGTGTTGCACTGTTCTAATTAAAATTAGGCCTCAGACCCAAGAAGCTTAATGAAATTTTTTGTATATGTCATTTCATACTCTTGAAGATATTTTAAAAGTTGCGATGTGTTTTCTTATTTTTAATAATTTAATTAGTGTAGCAATACTAATCTCAGATAAAATAGACTTTAAATGCAGGGATGTTCTGAGAGACAAAGAAGGCCACTACATACTAATAAAAGGGGCAATTCAACAAGAAGAAATAACAATCATAAATGTCTATGCACCCAATCAAGGTGCCACAAAATACATGAGACAAACACTGGCAAAACTAAAGGAAGCAATTGATGTTTCCACAATAATTGTGGGAGACTTCAACACATCACTCTCTCCTATAGATAGATCAACCAGACAGAAGACCAATAAGGAAATTGAAAACCTAAACAATCTGATAAATGAATTAGATATAACAGACATATACAGAACATTACATCCCAAATCACCAGGAAACACATACTTTTCTAGTGCTCACGGAACTTTCTCCAGAATAGATCATATGCTGGGACATAAAACAAGCCTCAATAAATTTAAAAAGATTGAAATTATTCAAAGCACATTCTCTGACCACAATGGAATACAATTAGAAGTCAATAACCATCAGAGACTTAGAAAATTCACAAATACCTGGAGGTTAAACAACACACTCCTAAACAATCAGTGGGTTAAAGAAGAAATAGCAAGAGAAATTGCTAAATATAGAGAGACGAATGAAAATGAGAACACAACTTACCAAAACCTATGGGATGCAGCAAAAGCAGTACTGAGGGGGAAATTTATAGCACTAAACGCATATATTAAAAAGGAAGAAAGAGCCAAAATCAAAGAACTAATGGATCAACTGAAGAAGCTAGAAAATGAACAGCAAACCAATCCTAAACCAAGTAGAAGAAAAGAAATAACAAGGATTAAAGCAGAAATAAATGACATAGAGAACAAAAAAACAATAGAGAGGATAAATATCACCAAAAGTTGGTTCTTTGAGAAGATCAACAAGATTGACAAGCCCCTAAGTAGACTGACAAAATCAAAAAGAGAGAAGACCCATATAAACAAAATAATGAATGAAAAAGGTGACATAACTGCAGATCCTGAAGAAATTAAAAAAATTATAAGAGGATACTATGAACAACTGTATGGCAACAAACTGGATAATGTAGAGGAAATGGACAATTTCCTGGAAACATATGAACAACCTAGACTGACCAGGGAAGAAATAGAAGACCTCAATCAACCCATCACAAGCAAAGAGATCCAATCAGTCATCAAAAATCTTCCCACAAATAAATGCCCAGGGCCAGATGGCTTCACAGGGAAATTCTACCAAACTTTCCAGAAGGAACTGACACCAATCTTACTCAAACTCTTTCAAAACATTGAAGAAAATGGAACACTACCTAACTTGTTTTATGAAGCTAACATCAATCTAATACCAAAACCAGGCAAAGATGCTACAAAAAAGGAAAACTACCAGCCAATCTCCCTAATGAATATGGATGCAAAAATCCTCAACAAAATACTTGCAAATCGAATCCAAAGACACATTAAAAAAATCATACACCATGACCAAGTGGGGTTCATTCCAGGCATGCAAGGATGGTTCAACATAAGAAAATCAATCAATGTGTTATAACACATTAACAATTCAAAAGGGAAAAATCAATTGATCATCTCAATAGATGCTGAAAAAGCATTTGACAAAATCCAACATCCGTTTTTGATAAAAACACTTCAAAAGGTAGGAATTGAAGGAAACTTCCTCAATATGATAAAGAGCATATATGAAAAACCCACAGCCAGCATAGTACTCAATGGTGAGAGACTGAAAGCCTTCCCTCTAAGATCAGGAACAAGACAAGGATGCCCACTGTCACCACTGTTATTCAACATTGTGCTGGAAGTCCTAGCCAGGGCAATCTGGCAAGACAAAGAAACAAAAGGCATCCAAACTGGAAAAGAAGAAGTAAAACTGTCATTGTTTGCAGATGATATGATCTTATACCTGGAAAACCCTGAGAAATCAACGATACAGCTACTAGAGCTAATAAGCAAATTTAGCAAAGTAGCGGGATACAAGATTAATGTACATAAGTCAGTAATGTTTCTATATGCTAGAAATGAACAAACTGAAGAGACAGTCAAGAAAAAGATACCATTTTCAATAGCAACTAAAAAAATCAAGTACCTAGGAATAAACTTAACCAAAGGTGTAAAGGACCTATACAAAGAAAACTACATAACTCTACTAAAAGAAATAGAAGGGGACCTTAAAAGATGGAAAAATATTCCATGTTCATGGATAGGAAGGCTAAATGTCATTAAGATGTCAATTCTACCCAAACTCATCTACAGATTCAATGCAATCCCAATCAAAATTCCAACAACCTACTTTGCAGACTTGGAAAAGCTAGTTATCAAATTTATTTGGAAAGGGAAGATGCCTCGAATTGCTAAAGACACTCTAAAAAAGAAAAACAAAGTGGGAGGACTTACACTCCCTGACTTTGAAGCTTATTATAAGGCCACAGTAGTCAAAACAGCATGGTACTGGCACAAAGATAGACATATAGATCAATGGAATTGAATTGAGAATTCGGAGGTAGACCCCCAGATCTATGGCCGACTGATCTTTGATAAGGCCCCCAAAGTCACTGAACTGAGTCATAATGGTCTTTTCAACAAATGGGGCTGGGAGAGTTGGATATCCATATCCAAAAGAATGAAAGAGGAGCCCTACCTCACAGCCTACACAAAAATTAACTCAAAATGGATGAAAGATCTCAGTATAAAAGAAAGTACCATAAAACTCCTAGAAGATAATGTAGGAAAACATCTTCAAGACCTTGTATTAGGCGGCCACTTCCTAAACTTTACACCCAAAGCACAAGCAACAAAAGAAAAAATAGATAAATGGGAACTCCTCAAGCTTAGAAGTTTCTGCACCTCAAAGGAATTTCTCAGAAAGGTAAAGAGGCAGCCAACTCAATGGGAAAAAATTTTTTGGAAACCATGTATCTGACAAAAGACTGATATCTTGCATGTATAAAGAAATCCTACAACTCAATGACAATAGTACAGACAGCCCAGTTATAAAATGGGCAAAAGATATGAAAAGACAGTTCTCTGAAGAGGAAATACAAATGGCCAAGAAACACATGAAAAAATGTTCAGCTTCACTAGCTATTAGAGAGATGCAAATTAAGACCACAATGAGGTACCATCTAACACCAATTAGAATGGCTGCCATTAAACAAACAGGAAACTACAAATGCTGGAGGGGATTTGGAGAAATTGAGACTCTTATTCATTGTTGGTGGGACTGTATAATGGTTCAGCCACTCTGGAAGTCAGTCTGGCAGTTCCTTAGAAAACTAGATATAGAGTTACCATTCGATCCAGCGATTGTACTTCTCGGTATATACCCGGAAGATCGGAAAGCAGTGACACGAACAGATATCTGCACGCCAATGTTCATAGCAGCATTATTCACAATTGCCAAGAGATGGAAACAACCCAAATGTCCTTCAGCAGATGAGTGGATAAATAAAATGTGGTATATACACACGATGGAATACTACACGGCAGTAAGAAGGAGCGATCTTGTGAAACATATGACAACGTGGATGAACCTTGAAGACATAATGCTCAGCGAAATAAGCCAGGCACAAAAAGAGAAATATTATATGCTACCACTAATGTGAACTTTGAAAAATGTAAAACAAATGGTTTATGGTGTAGAGTGTAGGGGAACTAGCAATGGAGAGCAATTAAGGAAGGGGGAGCAATGTTCCAAGAAGAACAGATAAGCTATTTAACGTTCTGGGATGCCCAGGAATGACTATGGTCTGTTAATTTCTGATGGATACAGTAGGAACAAGTTCACAGAAATGTTGCTGTATTATGCAACTTTCTTGGGGTAAAGTAGGAACAGGTTGGAAGTAAAGCAGTTATCTTAGGTTAGTTGTCGTTTTCTTACTCCCTTGTTATGGTGTCTTTGAAATGTTCTTTTATTGTATGTTGTGTTTTTTTGTTTGTTTGTTTAATTTTTTTTTCATACAGTTGATTTAAAAAAGACAAAAAAGTTTAAAAAAAAAAAAAAGGGAAAAAATGTGTAGTGCCCCCTTGAGGAGCCTGTGGAGAATGCAGAGGTATTGGCCTACCCCACCTTGATGGTTGCTAACATGACCACAGACATAGGGGACTGGTGGTTTGACGGACTGAGCCCTCTACCATAGGTTTTACCCTTGGGAAGATGGTTGCTGCAAAGAAGAGGCTAGGCCTCCCTATAATTGTGCCTAAGAGCCTCCTCCCGAATGCCTCTTTGTTGCTCAGATGTGGCCCTCTCTCTCTAGCTAAGCCAACTTGAAAGGTGGAATCACTGCCCTCCCCCCTATGTGGGATCAGACACCCAGGGGAGTGAATCTCCCTGGCAACGTGGAATATGATTCCCAGGGAGGAATGTAGACCTGGCATCGTGGGACGGAGAACATCTTCTTGACCAAAAGGGGAATATGAAAGGAAATGAAATAAGCTTCAGTGGCAGAGAGATTCCAAAAGGAGCCGAGAGGTCACTCTGGTGGGCACTCTTACGCACAATTTAGACAACCCTTTTTAGGTTCTAAAGAATTGGGGTAGCTGGGGGTGGATACCTGAAACTATCAAACTACAACCCAGAACCCATGAATCTTGAAGACAATTGTATAAGAATGTAGCTTATGAGGGGTGACAATGGGATTGGGAAAGCCATAAGGACCACACTCCACTTTGTCTAGTTTATGGATGGATGAGTAGAAAAATAGGGGAAGGAAACAAACAAACAAACAGAGAAAGGTACCCAGTGTTCTTTTTTACTTCAATTGCTCTTTTTCACTTTAATTATTATTCTTGTTATTTTCGGGTGTGTGCTAATGAAGGTGTCAGGGATTGATTTAGGTGATGAATGTACAACTATGTAATGGTACTGTGAACAATTGAATGTACGATTTGTTTTGTATGACTGCGTGGTATGTGAATATATCACAATAAAATGAAGATAAAAAAAATAAGAAATGATTCATCTTCATCTCTCTTATCTAATCTCTGTTAAGATGGGAAATCTGTAAGAAATGGTAAAGTGTAACATTGGAGCCCCTTTGTAAGGTAATTCATTTTAAGTAAACTCCCAGGTCTGCCTTGTTAATTCAGATATGTATAAATTCAGTCTTTTTAAACCATTGAATAATACTTTAACTGTTATCCACGGTAAAGGGTGAAACAGGATTATCACGAATAATATGAACCCAGTTGTGCTCCATTATGCCCCAATAAACTTATTTCATTCTCCTCCTTCTACGGAGTGGTTTTTCTTTTTTAAGGCCACCTCCAAATCAATTATAAGATTGGCTTATGTGATTTTGACTGATTTTCTTCAATCTGTTCAAGAACAAAAGATTGGCAGTGATATAGAGGGAGGTACAGTGGATTTGCATACCCTTTTAAATGATTGTTAAATTTCTCACTGGTTGAGACTTAATTACATATTAACAGAATTTAAGAGAGTTATTAAACTGTGTTTTATCAACTCCAGGGTATCACTTGTAAAAGACATCATTATTTTATATTCCACCAAGAATCAAAACAGACAAACAACCAGTGCCTCCAGCTAAGCTACATGTCACCAATAATAAGACATAGATTAGTGGAAAAATATAATGTGTGTAGCTGGAATACATCCTCTCTCTCCCAAATCAGGATTCTATCAGTAAAGGAAAATGGGAAAATGAATACTGGGTAGTCATCATCAAGGTCCACCATAATTATCATCATTTCATTTCATTATCACTATGAGTTTTGTAAACTGTTCATCACACTTAGGTATGCTGAGACAAAGCTTAGTAACCTTTTTGAAATGTTGGTTTTAGAATCCTAAGAAAGCCCCTTCTCAAACCTATTCCTTATATACCTGCACACGTAATTGTTTCAATTGATGCTGTCTTTTTTCTATAGCTTTTTCTTTGGGCTATTATTTTTTCATCCTTTTAACCAGTTAATACAGCTATATGATATAGTTAGATAATTCTTTCCAAAAGCTTGACTTTCATTTAAGCCTTATCATCTAAAAGGCTACAAAGATAATCTTTAAATTAAAATTAATGTTTTTAACTCCATGGGGACCAGGGTGTAGTGGTTGATAGAAGTCAGGATGTCTAATAGCTTGAACAGCATGCTCTGGCATCTTGAATAACCCTCTGCATGGAATTTATTCCAGCTTCTCTTTCAAGGGTGCAGTGGCTCCCTTCTTTAGGTCAAATTTGATTAAAAAAACAAACAAACAAAAACTATCAATCAAGTTCTCAGAAACGCATTGACTTCTTGAATTTGCAACTCATATATACAATGAATTGTAGTATATGTTGATGAGAAATTGTTTGGTGTTTTCTTAGATAATAAACATCAGTGGAATGTTTACAGATTCTGACTAAGGAAAGATACTTCTCATTGTACTTTACATACGTAGTATTTGCAAGTTACAGACTTCACATTAAAAGTTCTCTTAGGGCGCATTTGTGAGGTACAGAGATTTAAGGATTTGAAAAGAAACAACAGAACCTTGGGTAGACTTCTAAAGAATCACTCTCTTCTGTCTTTAATATAAAAAGCATGGGAAAATCTATGGGTGGGTAAAGCCTGTGTTTATTTTTTAATGTTTATGATTAACTTTATCACATTATACTTTACACAGGCCCACAAAAGTCTTAAACTTGGTAGTGTTCTTCTGTGTCTTTGAAATCAGAATTTCTTCTTGGTTTAATATTGGAATGACTGATTTTGGATGATGAATGTCAAAAATGAAACTGTTCTGTAGTCCTCACCCCAGCTATCATCAGACTTATCAGATAAGTCCACGCCATGTGTACCCCCTTTTCTTTCTCTGCACATCTCATCTGTTTCTTCCTAAGTGGCCAGAAATTGAGGCAAATAAGGAAGCTGCTTCTAGCTCCTTTATAGATCTTAAAGGAGACTTAACATTCACATTACTTTGCAGAAAGATGCTCATGAAAATTAAAAACCTTGGGGGGCTTTGGAAGATAGTTATAAATATTAAATTATTTTCTCTTTTCATTGATTTGGTCGTTTTAACATAGGATAAAATAGATGACTAAAGAAATGACGGTAGTCCATACACAGGCACACACATGTATATATGTGTACACAATCATATAAATAATATAAAACATGGAAATGCTATGTTGTTTTGCTTCTAGGGTATCATAGCATGATTCTGGTTCTGCAACACCTTAACTGTTTTTGTTGTATTTTTAATTTTTAGAACCTTTGCATTAATGGGGAACAGAAGATGAAGAAGGAAAAGCAATATATTCGCTAAGGATTGTATCTGCTTGCTGCTGTGTTAAGGAATTATTCTGCTTCTCCTTGTTTAGGAGTGGATCAGCTCTGCTCAAACTGCATTGGAGTTTGTCTGCCTTTATCTTGTCATTGCCAGAAGAAATCCTGGTCGGAATGTAACAGTAGATCTATGTCTAATTGCTGTGGAAGATGATAAACTGATACTCACTTATTAAAGTTATTATCTCACTCATCCACAGAAAACCATTCTTCAAAGTGAATAGAAACCAAGCCCTTGTTAATACTTCTATTGAACATGACTCATGGAGAAGAGCTTGGCTCTGATGTGCACCAGGATTCTCTTGTTTTAACTTACCTAGAAGGATTACTAATGCATCAGGCAGCTGGGGGATCAGGTACTGAGGTTGACAAAAATTCTGCTGGGCATAATGAAGAAAATCAGAACTTTAACATTTCTGGCAATGTATTTCCCACCTGCCAAAGTACTGGTCCAGTTCTTAATACATATACACATCAGGGATCTGGCATGCTGCATCTCAAAAAAGCCAGACTTTTGCAGTCTTCTGAAGACTGGAATGCAGCTAAGCGGAAGAGGCTGTCTGATTCCATCGTAAATTTAAACGTAAAGAAGGAGGCTTTGCTAGCTGGCATGGTTGACAGTGTGCCTAAAGGCAAACAAGATAGCACATTACTGGCCTCTTTGCTTCAGTCATTCAGCTCTAGGCTACAGACTGTTGCTCTGTCACAACAAATTAGGCAGAGCCTCAAGGAGCAAGGATATACCCTTAGTCATGATTCTTTAAAAGTGGAGAAAGATTTAAGGTGCTACGGTGTTGCATCAAGTCACTTAAAAACTTTGTTGAAGAAAAGTAAAGCTAAAGATCAAAAGCCTAAAACCAATCTTCCTGACGTAACTAAAAACCTCATCAGGGATAGGTTTATAGAGTCACCTCATCATGTTGGGCAAAGTGCAACAAAGGTCATGAGTGAACCCTTATCATGTGCTGCAAGATTACAGGCTGTTGCAAGCATGGTGGAAAAAAGGGCTAGTCCTGCCACCTCACCTAAACCTAGTGTGGCTTGTAGCCAGTTAGCATTGCTCCTTTCAAGTGAAGCCCATTTGCAGCAGTATTCTAGGGAACATGCTTTAAAAACACAAAATGCAAATCAAGTGGCAAGTGAAAGACTTGCTGCTATGGCTAGATTACAAGAAAATGGCCAGAAGGAGGTTGGCAGTTTCCCACTCTCAAAAGGAGTGCCAAGTCATCTTAATGGTCAGGCGAGAACATCATCAAGCAAACTAATAGCTAGCAAAAGTAATTCTACAGCATTTCAAAGTTCAGTGGGTATCATTCCTTCTTCCCCCAAAAATGCTGGCTATAAGAACTCACTGGAGAGAAACAATATAAAACAAGCTGCTAATAATAGTTTGCTTTTACATCTTCTTAAAAGCCAGACCATACCTAAGCCGATGAATGGACACAATCACAGTGAGAGAGGAAGCATTTTTGAGGATAGTAGTACACCTACAACTATTGATGACTATTCAGATAACAATCCTAGTTTTACAGATGATAGCAGTGGTGATGAAAGTTCTTATTCCAACTGTGTTCCCATTGATTTGTCTTGTAAACATCGCATTGAAAAGCCGGAATCTGACCAACCTGTTTCTCTGGATAACTTAACTCAATCCTTGCTAAACACTTGGGAGCCGAAAGTCCCAGATGTAGATAGTAAAGAAGATCAAGATACCTCAAAGAATTCTAAGCTCAATTCCCACCAGAAAGTAACACTTCTTCAATTGCTACTTGGCCATAAGAATGAAGATAATGCAGAAGCAAACACCAGCCCTCAGGGAGTACACAGTGATATGACAAAGTTCAATACACAAAATTATACAAGGACTTCTGTAATAGAAAGCCCAAGTACAAATAGGACTACGCCATTGAGCACTCCACCATTACTTACTTCAACCAAAGCAGAGTCTCCCATCAATCTTTCTCAACACTCTCTGGTCATCAAATGGAATTCTCCACCATATGCCTGCAATACTCAGTCTGAAAAGCTAACAAATAGTGCATCTAACCACTTGATGGACCTTACAAAAAGCAAAGAATCGCAAAGGGAGAAACCAATCCAAAATGAAGGTGCGCAAAGCTCTGCAACTTTCAGTGCCAGTAAATTGTTACAGAATTTGGCACAATGTGGAATGCAGTCTTCCATGTCAATGGAAGATCAGAGACCCAGTAAACAGCTGTTAAATGTAAACACAGATAAACATATAGGTATGATTGATAGATTGAATAGCCCTCTGCTCTCAAATAAAACAAATGCAGTTGAAGAAAATAAAGCATTCACTGGTCAGCCAACATCTCCTGAACCAGGACTTTGTGGTTCTGAAATAGAAAATCTGCTTGAAAGACGCACTGTCCTCCAGTTGCTCCTGGGAAACCCCAACAAAGGTAAGAATGAAAAGAAAGAGAAAATTCCTTCAAGAGATGAAAGTACTCAGGAACATACCGATAGAGCTTTAGGTGAACAAATTTTGATGGTGAAAATAAAATCTGAGCCTTGTGATGACTTACATATTCATAATACAAATGTGCACTTGAGCCATGATGCTAAGGCTGGCCCTTTCTTAGGCATGGCTCCTACCATGCAGAGAAGCACAGCTGCCTTACCAGCAACCGAGGACTTTAAATCGGAACCTGTTTCACCTCAGGATTTTTCTTTCTCTAAGAATGGTCTGTTAAGTCGATTGCTGAGACAAAATCAAGAAAGTTACCTGGCAGATGATCTAGACAAGAGCCACAGAAATAGTGAACTGACAATTCTAGAATCAAAGAACTTTTGCATGGTCCCTAAGAAAAGAAAGCTTTATACTGAGCCTTTAGAAAATCCATGTAAAAAGATGAAAGGTAACATTGTTGATGCTGCAAACAGTCCCAGTGCTCCAGAGGTACTGTATGGATCCTTGCTTAACCCGCAAGAGCTGAAATTCAGCAGAAATGATCTTGAATTTAAATACCCTGCAGGTCATGGTTCAGCCAGTGAAAGTGAACATCATGGTACTTGGGCTAGAGAGAGCAAAAGCTTCAATGTTCTGAAACAGCTGCTTCTCTCAGAAAACTGTGTGAGAGATTTGTCCCAGCACAGGAGTAACTCTGTTGTCAACAGTAAAAAGAAAGGACACAAAAGTAGTGTGACCAGTAGCAAACCTGAATTCAGCATTTCTTCATTAAATGGACTGATGTATGGTACCACACAGCCCAACAGTTGCATAGATAATAGGACATTTTCATACCCAGGAGTAGTAAAAACTCCTGTAAGTCCTCCCTTCCCTGAGCACTTGGGCTCTGCGGGGTCTAGACCAGAATCTGGGCTTTTGAATGGGTGTTCCATGTCCAGTGAGAAGGGGCCTATTAAGTGGGTTATCACAGATGTGGATAAAAATGAGTACGACAAAGACTCTCCAAGACTGACCAAAACCAACCCAATATTGTATTACATGCTCCAGAAAGGAGGCAATTCTGTTACTAGTCGAGAAACACAGGACAAGGATATTTGGAGGGAGCCTTCATGTGCTGAAAGTGTCTCGCAGGTTACAGTCAAAGAAGAGTTACTTCCTGCTGCAGAAGCTAAAGATTCTTTCTTTAATTTAAGAAGCCCTTACAATAGCCATATGGGAAAACATGCTTCTCGCCCACACAGTGCAAATGGAGATGTTTATGGACTTGTGGGAAATGTGCTAACAATAAAGAAAGAGTCAGAATAAAATGGACCTGCTATCCAGCTTTGGATCTTTTTAGAACTAATTAATATGAACTTGAGATCTGTATAAATAAGAGCATGATTTGAGAATAGCATGGTATAACTGAAACTTTTTTCATTTTGAAAAGTATTGGTTACTGATGATATTTAAATATGCATACTATTTTTTGCTTTACTTTAGATGTCATGAGGAAACTACTGAACTAACAATTGGTTGTTTAACACTTCTGTATGCATCAGACAACAACTGCGAGTAGCCTATGAATGAAATTCTTTTATAAGCATAAATAAAAGGCTTAAATTAAAATATAAATCTTCATCCATAGTGATTAATGCAGTTTTCAGCCTTTCATCCATCCCTTTTTTAGTGTACTTCATTTTGCTTTGCAGAAGTCAGCCTATATAATACATTTTCTAAAAAGTCCAAACAGTTACATAACTGTGAAGTGCTATTATTAAATTAAAAAATTGATGATTTATTTCTCATCCAATTCAAAATTAAATTAGAAAAAAAATGCTTACATTTTTCACTCTTGCTAACATATATTAACTCTTGGAGGGGATTTTGTGCTTCCTAATGTGTCTACCCCACCCCAGTCCATACTTTCCAATATATATTTCTTTAAACCTTGTACTACTTAGTAAATATTCTTTAAAATTGAGGGAAGTTTGATAGATCCTTTAAAAAAAAAAAGGCAGATTTCCATTTTTATATCTTAACTATTTTCCTAAATTAGTACTCCTTTTACAGAATTAGGAAAGTTAAAATTTATCTTTAGGTGGTTTCCTGAGCAATTGAATATTTAAGAAATTATTTTTAACAGAATTAAATTTATTTTTCTTTGGACAGTTTTCACCATCTCTTGTAAAAGTGAATTTTCACCATTCCTTGTAAAAGTGAATTTTCACCATTCCTTTGGTACCAGGATTTCTTAAAGCTGGACTCAGACTAACTGCATTAGAATCGTGTGGAGCACTTGTTTCATAATGCAGATTCCTAGGCAGCATCTCAGACCTGCAAAACAAGAATCTCTCCTAAGTGGACCTGGAAATCTTCCATCTGCATCTTAACATGCTCTCTAGGTGTTTCTTCTGCACACTGAAGTTGGAGAAACATTGTTTATGGCTTTTTTCAAACACATAATTTAAGTACTGTAAAAAAAAAAAAACTATTGGATGCCAATATTTTCCCCCAACATAGTTACAAATCAATTCAAAATTTGCAATATGTGGTTCATATATTACCGTTACGTCTTTGGAAACCGTGTTCGGAATACTTTTTATGATAAAAAAAAAAAATTGGGTGAAGGGTACAACTTTCATATCTGACTTAACATCTCAGGAAAATCTGTGATTATTTATGTGTTCCAATGAGTAACATCTACCTAATTAGCCTTAGGGATGGAATAACAGGGCCACTTACCAAACTCAGGTAATTCTAGGATGGTTTGGAAACTTTTCCTGAACCCATCCTTAACTTCTATTAAAACCATTGTCCTAAGAACAATGCTGACAAAGATAAAAACATTTAGTTCAAACACTAGAAAGGTACTAAACTCAGATTGACTTTACAAAAAAGTAAAAAGGGCACATATACATGACAGAATTATATATGATCTCTCCATTGGGTCTATTTTTAAATACTAATTAAAAGTAAACATTGATTTTGTCTTGAAATAATATGTTATTGAGCCACATGGGGCTCATGTGTTTGTCATGAAACAAATCCATATTTTCAAGTTCAGATTTTACAATCCACAATTCATTCACCAAATATTTTCATTTTTAATTGTCAACCAGGTTAGCAACTAACCTATTAAAAACTATTATATAATCAGTTATTAATTAGAAGGAAATCTATTTGAAGTTCTACTTGAAGTTGTTCTTAAGCTTTTTATATTAAAATGGGCGTTATTTCCTAATATGGTCTAAAATCCTAAATGATTATTTTTTTTTCAAAACGATTTGTAAATAGTTACTGGATATATAAAATGATAAGAGTCAGGAGTGAATATTATGCTACATCATGGAGAGATGAAGGCATATGCTTATCCTGAAATGAAAATTCCACTGGCCAATGAATATATCATACTCCATCCCATATTTACTCTGCGACAATCTTATTGTCTAGACTATTTGAATAGCTTTTAAACAAGTCATTTTTTTATGCAGTTATGAAAGGTCTGGAACCTTAGGGATGTTTAAAAAAATGTTGGTATCATCCCTTGCTTAGGGTAAAATGGACTTTTATGAGGGAGTGAAATTGAGGTCAGGAAAAAGATCATCAAAGGCCAGTGTTGCTATTTTTTATTTGGTTGTTTTTGTTAATTAAAGGAATGAGAATATATAATACATAAATAAATATGACCACAATGTCCCCTCTTTGAGCTTAGGGTGATTTTAAAGAAGAGCAATGAGAAAGAGCATATGTCCACAAATTTGCTTTGTTTATGCATATGTAGATACAAGGATGCACATATCATATTTTCAAGGACTATTTTAGATATGTAGACAATTTCTTCCTAATAAAGTCATTTGTGAAAGGGTACTACAGCTGTCATCGACATCAGTAAGGTAGCATTACCTGTTTATTCTCTGCTGCATCTTACAGAAGAGTAAACTGGTGAGAGTATATATTTTATATATATATAGTATGTATATATATATTGACTTGTTACATGAAGATGTTAAAATTGGTTTTTAAAGGTGATGTAAATAGTGATTTCCTTAATGAAAAATACATATTTTGTATCGTTCTAATGCAACAGAAAGGCCTTCTAATTAACTCTTTCGTTTCTGTATATTCCATGTATAAGTGTAAATATAATCAGACAGGTTTAAAAATTGTGCATGTATGTATACTGTTGCAAGTCTGGACAAATGTATAGAATAAACCTTTTATTTAAGTTGTGATTTCCTGCTGCATGAAAAGTGCATGGGGGACCCTGTGCATCTGTGCATTTGGCAAAATGTCTTAAGTCAGATCAGATGTTCATCCCAACATGGCAGTATTCCATTTCTGGACATGACTTCTGTGGTTTAAGCTTTGTGAGAGAACATGCTTTGAATCCAAGGATCTTAAAATTTTTAAAAATCAAATCAGCTACTTCTCAATATAACGAATTCACACAACTACTTTCATGAATTTTTTAATCCCATTGGAAACAGTATTCAGGAGTATTCCAATATTAACAAATACTGGAATACAGGCAAATTACCATTCATGGTATGCATTCTGGGGTTTACACAACTGATTTTGATGCGATGTGCTCAGTAATATGATTTGTCGTTTTTATTAGAAATTTAATTTCTTCATGTGATGCCATGAAATTGTACATACTGAAGTGTGAATTTTTGTTTTTGTTTTTGTTTTTTAATCTTTTAGTGTTTACTTCCTGCAGTGAATTTGAATAAATGAGAAAAAAAATGCATTTTCTCTGGTTTGAAAAGACTGTTATTTTGTGGACTTTTGTTTGTTTGTTTGTTTCTTTCTTTCTTTCTGATTTTCTATAAATGTAAAAGTCCTTGGTCATGAAAATAGTGATAGGTCTTCAAGGATTCTTTGCCCTTCTCAGAAGAATAAAAGGAAGGAGAGTGGAGTGGGAAATGGCCAGCAAGTTAGTGCCTCTAGTGACAGGGCAATTGAAGCATAGCTCAAAATGACAGTCAGCCTATATATAGCCTATCCTACCTAGTAGCCTCTCTTCCGTTACTCAATTTGTAGCTGAATCATCACTGTAGATTTTTAAAATGAAAAAGAATTTGTACAGTGTTCAAAAATTAAGTTGATTTGTATATGCTTTAAGATAAGATTTCATTAGGTAAGATTAGTTTTAATGGATATTAAATTTATTACTTTTGTATCATTTTTCAACAGTGTATATATACACATGTAAATATAAGCTATATGTAATAGGTCATGACGTATAAGGAATGATAAGCAATATATGTATGTAATGAGTAATAGAGACCAGTTTATTTTTTTAGCTCAGTTTTATTGAGATATATTCACATACCATACAATCATCCATGGTGTACAATCAGCTGTTCACAGTACCATCATATAGTTGTGCATTCATCACCCCATCTATTTTTGAACATTTTCCTTATACCAGAAAGAATCAGAATAAGAATAAAAAATAAAAATAAAAAAACGCCCAAATCATCTCCCCCATCCCACCCTATTTTTCATTTAGTTTTTGTCCCCATTCATCTACTCAGCTATCCCTACACTGGATAAAGGGAGTGCGATCCACAGGGTTTTCACAATCACACTGTCACCCCTTGTAGTCTACATTGTTACACAGTCATCTTCAAGAGTCGAGGCACCGTGTTGGAGTTTGATAGTTTCGGGTATTTACTTCTAGCTATTCCAATACATTAAAACCTAAAAAGTGTTATCTATATAGTGTGTAAGAATGTCCACCAGACTCCATTTGAAATCTCTTGGCCATTAAAGCTTTATATCATTTCATTTCTCATCCCCCTTTTGGTCAAGATGTTCTCAATCCCATGATGCTGGGTCCAGAGTCATCCCTGGGAGTCGTATCCTGTGTTGCCAGGGAGATTTACACCACTGGGAGTCAGGTCCCACACATGTAGGGGGGACGGCAGTGAGTTCACCTGCCAAGGTGGCTTCGAGAGAGAGAGGGCCACATCTGAGCAACAAAGAGGTACACGGGGAGACTAAGGCACAATTATAAGCAGGTTTAGCCTCTCCTTTGCAGTAACAAGCTTCATAGGGGCAATCCCCAAGACAGAGGGCTCAGCATGTCAAGCCTCAGTCCCCAGTGTTTGTGAGAAGATCAGAAACAATCCAGGTGAGGAAGTCCAACACCTCCGCATCCTCCCCCAGCTCCTCAGGGGGGTTCCGAATATATATTTTTATTCTCCACCCAGATTGTGTACCCTTGTGAACCAATGATCAAGGATTCTTTTGCTTTTTCTTTTTACTATGTGTATTATTATTGGTCGTTTAAGAGGAAAGCAATTTTCCTGAAAATGGATTTCTTTTTGAGGGGACTAAAGAGGTCCATTATATTCCAACAGTGGAAAGTTTGCAGGTTCTCTCTTAACAATGTTTATAATACATTGTCCAAAAAAATAAATAAAAACTAAAAGAAAAGCTCAAGTAATAGAAATACATCCAGCTGTTATACATTGTTAAAATGTTGAAAATTATTCCTTGCTTTCTATGTAGACACTGCCATTTAGGATAAAAGATGCAAAACTATATTTTATTTTTATGGTGAAAAAGCTTAATAAGTGTATCAAGTAATAAACTGCATAAGAGGAATTTTTAAGAGGAGAGCCCCAGTTAGCAATTCTTGTCTATAAGATAGGTCCAGTGACTTTAATATGGAGAATCTGAAAATTAAATCAGATGATCTCCCATGCTGTGCAAGATTTTATTTCAAGCTTGGTAATGTGGAAATTTCATAAGCAAGTAATTTTGAAATAGTTTTTTCCTGTCACTGGTATCAGTAACCTGCCTGATCTGGTCACAGAAAAGTAAGTTTTTAAGTGTTCAGTATTAAGTGTATCATTTTTCATTTGTTCCAGAAAACTTAACAGAAAAAGATTTAGTTATCTAACACATGCTAACCGTGTAAGGGTTGGTGGAGGAAACTATCGCCATTTTGTATTAATTTAATACTCCATTTTTCTAAATGGCTTCTATGTTAATATTTACAAGATTTTAAAGATGTTGTCTTCACAGGTAAGTTAAAGATCCTGCTCTGAAAAACAAGAATCAGTGTACTCTGAGTTGGTACAGAATAATTGGAAATAAAATATAAATCCCATAATTTCCAGTCTTGGGAAAGTGCTGCCACACTTATTAAGCTACTGGTGACCTTTTTTGAGTGTCTAAAAAGAAATGTGTAATTTTCTTTTTCAGCAATACCCAAATTTTAAAATAGTATACTTCAGTCAGAAGGTAATTTTTGAGACATTCCAACTAGTCTTTTCCTTGACAGAGAGACCTAGACAAGCTTCTATTTTACCACCTTTGCTTTTATCACACTTCATTGATAGGTGTTCTATACACTGAGAAAAATTTACAATGCTGTAAACTGTTTCATTCTTTGCCCATTTTTTCTCATAAACATTCATCTCAGAGATCACATATGAAAAAGGGAATGATCTAACATCAGATGTGTCATAGCCTGTATTTTGGAAAGCTACACAAACTGTGGGTGCAGTGCAGGTGCATTATCTGAGATTGTATTTTCTCTTAGATAATTGATATGAAATGATAGATCAAGGATTTGGGCTGATTTTCTTATAATTAGAAAACTACAAGTTTCGCCAAAGACTGGAAAGGTTACCTCTGGCAGTCATTGCAGCTAATCTTTCCACAAACAAGCTGCAAGTCTTTAAAAGAATTTTAGCATCCCATTAAGTGTACTAGCTAGTCTTGCTACATTCACACAAACAGGGCTCAATCCAGTTCGGGAGACTAAAGTAAAGGAATAATACTAGTGGAACAAAGGCTTTAGCACCAACTGATCAATAAGCCACAGATCTCAAACCTTTTCCTTTCCCCTAAATTCTTTCCTATTACTAATAAACAATTTCCTAATTGTCCATCTAGCCTTAAAAGACGACATCCTAGGGCTTGCTTCCATCTACCTGTTCATGGTAAAGTGTTTCTTCAAAATCTCAATGGCCTTTGCATATATCTGTAAAACTGGGAATTTATCCATAGGGCCATTTGTTCT
This sequence comes from Choloepus didactylus, assembly GCF_015220235.1. Classification (NCBI taxonomy): domain Eukaryota; kingdom Metazoa; phylum Chordata; class Mammalia; order Pilosa; family Megalonychidae; genus Choloepus; species Choloepus didactylus. Next base: position 37,303,581 of record NC_051307.1, read on the forward strand.
TCCCTTGCTTCTGTAAGAGCAGTTAGCAACAATGTGGGAAAAAAACCCTCCTAAGAAGTCTTCTCTACCCCAAACAACATCCACATGGATTTTTGTCTCCTAAATGGAGTTTATAATGGGAACTCTCACGTTGTCAAACACCAGAGATAGTTGGCCAGAGAGAGGTAGAGTAAATTAGGGTTTTATGGGCTGAAACATTATCTGCTCTTATAGGCACTTTCACTTCCATAATCAAATGCACTACTTTCTCACTTTGTTTAGTTCTATGCTAATAAAGATAAATGTGATCAACTTTCTAAAGTGAGGAGCATAGATGGGATTTTAGATTCCTTTGGAATTGCTTGCAGCCATAGGCATTTTAGGCTTTTGCTACCAAGTCAGGTCCACCTGCCAAAGAATAAACAGCTCTGTGAAGGCGAAGATTCCTGCTGTGGTCTGCTCTGGAAGTACCCGTTTTGGGGAAACTCAAGGGCAAAAGTTCTGGGCTATTTGCATACTATTAGGCTGGAAGGTATGCAAAAAGAATATAACGATCCCTGGAAATTAAAATCCACCTGCTCAGAAAACAGGCTGATTAAAGAAAAGCAGCAAGTTCTGCTGACTACTTCCACTTCTGGCCTGGCCAAACCAATGAGACATGATGTCTGGTTTTCACAACTCTTTGACTCCCGGTTCTATTCATAATGCTGATCTCTTTCTGGTCTCATAATTGGTTCTTTTCATGTTCTGTCATATTTATAGCCCTCTCCTTTTTTCATACATTTTTATGCCCCAGTATGTCTTCAAATATCCCATACTTTATTCCTACTTCCTTTTAATTGTCCCAGTTCTCTGTTTCCTGCTACTTACAGATATCAGATATAGATATCTAAATTTCAACTTGCCCCAATCTTAATTTCAATATGTTCCTTCCCTTTGATTTGTTTCACTTTCCCGTTTTTGGAAATTCATCCATTCATAGAAACTTTGGTCCTCATCAGACTCATTTTATTATGGTAGTCACTATTGCTAATTAAAGATTTCCTCCACCTCTACGTTGCCTCCAGCTCTGCTTTGCCTTAACTTAGAGCTTTATCATGTCTAACTTGAGTTATTGCAGTAGTATCTTTGGCTTGCCATTCTCAGGTTCCTCTCCTTCCCAACCATAATCCTCACTGTTGCTAGTGATCTTTCCAAAATACAAATCTCTTCATGAAATTCTTCTGTCTACAATCCTATGATCACTTTTTATTACTTACTGGAGTTTTAACACAAATGTCTTTAGGGGCCTGGTGGAATAGTAAAATGAGGCTTCTGGTGCAAGACAGTAGGAATTGTTAACCTACTTTAAATGGAGAAGCTAAAATATCCCAATTCAAATATTAAAAAGTTAAAAATATCCACTGGTTGGCCAAGCAAAACTGATATGACATTTTTGGTTGGCAGGTTTTTTTGTTTTGTTTTGTTTTTTAATTTCAGCACTTTAAATACATCATCCCACTGTCTATGGTTTCCAACAAGAAATTGATACTTAGTCTTTTTTTGTGGCTGCCTTGCATGTGACATGTTGCTTCTCTCTTGCAACTTTCAGAATTCTCTCAATCTTTGGCATTTGATAGTTTGATTATTATATGTTGTCATGAGTGTCTATTATCCAGTTTGGAGTTAGTTAGGCATCTTGGATGTGTATGTTCTTGTCTTTCGTTTAATTCAGGAAGTTTTGGCCATTATTTCTTTGAATATTCTCTTCTGCCCATTTGTCTCTTCTTTAATTCCATGTTCCATAATGCCCTTGACTTCTGACCCTACCTGCATTTTCACCTCTGTATCTCTTCCCAACCTCTAATGCCTTTCTTCCCATCATCACTAATCATTCCGTATTCTAACCTTCCCCAGTAAGAACTCACTGTTTCCTGAGCACACCTGGCTTCTTGGTCTCAGTACATTCAGTCCTGCCACACTGACTAGGATTCCTCCCTTCTTTCCCCGTTCTCAGCCTTGTAAACTTCTGTTCGTCTTTAAAACCTAAAATCCTGCCTTGAAGGAGCCCTCTGTGATTCCTCCAGGACAGTTTGTTGTTCAGCCCTTGGGAATTCCATAATGCTTTGTGTAAACCCTCCCTTATGGCACTTACTAGAATGTATTGCATTTCTCTGAAGTTAAGAACCATGTCTTCTTAATCTTCCTACATTCAGAAACTAGTACAGTTCCCCAGAGAATGAATGAAATGTGATTTCTTCACAAACAAAAGACTGAAAAGCTGTATCCTCCTCCCTGTTCTGGGGAGAAAAAGAAGCAATTTATAAAAGGTAAGTACATATCCATTTCCCTGAGAAAAGATCAAGCCTCCCCAGCCACCACTAGCCCTAAGCTAATGAGCTATCTTGGCCAGTCCAGACATTCTCTCTTCTGCCTTCTCCAATGTCCTGCAGAAATACTACTGAGAAATTCCTGATAAGAGGATCTGGTTCTTGGAAAAAAGATGGAAACTTAGGGTTTTTGCCTATATAGACCTAATTCACTATCATGCCATGCCTTCCTACAAATAGCAGTGAGCATTCAAAGAAACTTTGCCCTTGGGGAGGAAGCTACCAACCTTCCAAATGCCACTGTGCTAAGAATGCTATGAAGTCAGAATTCATGGCCTCTCCTGCCAGTTAGCTCATGAATATATATATATGTTCATGTTCCAGAAGACTACATAGTCACTTGAACTGTCCAGAATCAAACACAGACAGTACATGCTTTCCTGGAGACTATCATACAACCCCTTGATGACAAGACTGTCACCAGTGCTGGGAACTTGCTAGAGCAATAAGTTATTCCAGATCCTCGTGGAGATCTGGATCCCTCTGAGTGTGGAAATGCAAGAAGCGAGTACCAAATATGAACAAGTCAACTAGCTTGAGTGTTCATTCATTAGAGGATTTGGAAGGTGGCAACTTATTTATTAAACTCATCATCAGGTTTTAAGCATATTAGAAAAGTATTATATGTGTCCAGTGATTCAATAGGTGTTTAATAAAGGTGTGTTAATTAGATATGAAAGCAAACTTGTCTCATGTGTTTTGAATTGGCCTGGTAAATTTGATTTCCTTTTATTCTGTTGTCATAAAATTAATGTGATAAATATTTTATTTTTAACTATTGTGTTTATTTACCCAAGTAAACATCAATCTGTTTCCCAACCCTCTGAGGGAGGAAATAAGATTTCGATTGACATCTCCCCTGTTATAGTCTAGATCTTTCTAAATGGCAGTGAAAAATCCAAATATTGAATATTTGAGGGCATGAGGAGATTGGTTTGTAGTGGGGATGAATAGTCTTTCCCCAACCAAGTAGAACTGATGAACATGATGTATTACGGCTTCTGCTCAATGTAAGACCATGGGGAAGAAACAGGTGGAATCTTCTGTCTTCAAGGCTGTCTTTCTAAAATAAAGGGGACAGTTTCAAGTGGGTATCATGTAATTGCATGTAGTTAGACATTGGGGACAGCAGGATGTATTTAGAGGGAGGGAAATTTTAAGCAGAGTATCCCTAGGTTTGCAAAGGAAGAGGGGACACTCCATAAGCTGTTTTCTTCCTATCAGCTCCTTCCTTGCTTGGGAAAACCAAACAAGCTTCTAACCTTAACTTTATTATCAGAAGATAATCATTGGTTTCTGAGAAGTCTTGCCTACTCTTATTAAATATAGGCAGTCTCTTGTGAGTCTGTCCAGTTAAACTCGGATTTTTTTTTTCCCAGCAACTCTTCACCCCCAGGGTAAGGTTGTAAACTTGTGAAACTGGGATACAAAACAATGGAAGACAGAGAGACATGAGACTTATTAACTTATATTTTTTCCAAAAAACCAAACCAAACAACAACCTAAGAAACATACCATCAAAACATCATGCCTCCCTTGACCCTCCCGCAGTCCCCTTACTTGCTTGGCTTTGAGTCAGCCCATGCTCCATGTGCAGATTCCTGGTACCGATTCTGGAGAGAGAAGAGTACCCTTGTGCACATAAAGGGAGCATGTGTGTCTGGCCCAGCATATCTGGTAGCAGCCTGAGGGACCAAACCAAGACATGTTGTAGGCTCACTATCCCAGAACTTGCCCTGCTTGTAGAAGGCAGCTCAGAGAGTTCTGTAGGAGAGCAATCAAGTCATGGCTGGCTATAGAACAAATAGTACAATGCTCCCCATGAGGAAACTGGTGAACTAAAGGAAGAGGGGACATTCATATCTGTGTAAATGGGGAAATTCCTAGGGCCACACACGCATGTTCAAGATAAGACAAATGCACAGAATGGGTCAGGGAGGCCCCTATGCTTTGGCTTGGAGCTACTTTCTAAACTTATTGTATGGATAAGCTCTGAAGAAGAGCATTAGTCCAAGTGAAGAAGCAAAGTCTGGGAAAGGCACTTTCCATTTTTCCTTTCTTTGTTTGTTTGTTAGATCTTGGCATTCAAGGAAACCCTCTGTCATATTAACAGCTGGATACAAGCTGAAGGGGCAGATGCCCCAGAGTCTAAATTCTAACACTAACATACCAAAATTTCATGTTTTGAAAAAATATTACTAAACATATTAAAAAGAAAAAGAGTAAGTGATGGCCCAGGCAAAGGAGATTGATGTTCTAGAAACCATAAATGAGGAGGATCAAAACTAAGACATACCAGACAAAGACTATAAAAATGGTCCTAAATTTGCTCAAATAGCTAAAGGAAAACATGGGCAAGGAACTAAAGGCAATCAGGAGAAACAGATGAACACAACGGGGATACTAATGGGGAGATGGAAATTATGAAAAGGAACCAAATGGAGCTGAAAACTACAGTAACAAAAATTTTAAATTCCATAGAGGTGTTCAACAGCAAATTGGAGCTGGCAGAAGAAAGAATTAGTGAACTTAAAGATAAGACAACTGAAATCATAAGCAGAAAGAAGAATGAAGAAAAATGAACAGAACCTGAGGAACACTGAGATATCATCAAGTATACTAACATACACATCATAAGAATCCCAGAAGAAGAAGAAAGAAAGGGACAAAGAGAGTATTCAAAAAAGTATAGCTAATAACTTCCCAAATTTAACAAAAGACAGGCATATATACATCTGATGCCTAATGAACTCTAAACTGGATAAATAGTCCCACACCATGAAATATAATCAGCTATAAAATGCCAAAAATAAAGAGAATTCTGAAAGCTGCAAGAGAGAAGCAGCATGTCACATACAAGACAGCCTCAAAAAAGACAAGTATCAGTTTCTTATTGGAAACTATAGATGTAAGAAGGCAGTGGAATGACATATTTAAAGTGCTGAAATAAAACAAAAACAAAAACAAAGTTTCCAACCAAAAAGTCTACATTCTGCAAACTGTCTTTCAAAAATGACAGATAAAATGCAAATCAAAACCACAATGAGATATCATCTCACACCTACTAGAGTGGCAGCTATTAAAATAGCAGGAGCAACGTACACAATGATAGACAATATTTGGAAACCACATATCAGATAAGGGTTTAATATCCAGAATATATAAAGACAGCCTACAACTCAACAACAAAAAGACAAACAACCCAATTGAAAAATGGGCAAAAGACATGGATAGACACATTTCTGAAGAGGAAATACAAATGACTCAAAAACAAATGAAAAGATGCTCCCCTTCACTGGCTTTTAGGGAAATACAAATCAAAACCACAATGAGATATCATCTGACACCTACTAGAATGGCCATTATTAAAAAAAAAAAAACACATAAAATTACAAGTGCTGGAGAGGATGTGGAGAAAGAGGCACACTTATTTTCTGTTGATGGGAATGTAGAATGGTGCAGCCACTATGGAAGGCAGTGTGACAGTTCCTCAGGAAGCTAAGTATAGAATTGCCATATGATCCAGAAATCCCATTACTAGGTATGTATTCTGAGGAACTGAAGGCAGGGACACAAAAGGACATTCACATACCAATGTTTATAGCGGCATTATTCACAATTGCCAAAAATGGAAACAGCCCCAATATCCATCAATGGGCAAGTAGATAAACAAACTGTCGTGTATACATACGATGGAATATTACACATCTGTAAGACAAAATAAAGTCACAAAGCACATAACAATGTGGATGAACCTTGAGGACATTATGTTGAGTGAAATTAGCCAGGAACAAAAGGATAAATACTGTATGGTCTTGCTAATATGAATTAACATTACTGAGTGAACTTTGAGAGTTAAAGTTGAGAAAACAGATTATCAAGAGATAGAAAGAGGTAGAGATGGGGCATTTGATTTTGAAGGAGTAATGAATGTCCAACAGGATTCGTTGTAAAGATCCAGAAATTGATAGCACAATACTACCTGATGGTAGCACAATATTGTTAAGTACATTGAACAAAGCTGAGCTTTAGCATTGTTGAAAGAGGAAGTCTAGGGACATGTATGACACAAGAAGGAAAGATAGAAGAGAAGGACTGGGACTGTATAACCTAGTGAAATCTAGAGTGGATAATGATGGTGATTAAATGTACAAATATATATGTTTTTACATGAAAAAGAACAAATGAATATCAACATTGCAAGATGTTGAAAATGAGATGGTATATGGAAAAATATACTCAACTCAATTAAAGTCTACAGTAACATTGTAATATACTTCCATGAAATGTAACAAAGACAATATACAAAAGCTAAATGTCAATAGAAGGGGGATATAATGGAGGGGTATAGGATTCTTGGTGTCATTGTTTTTGTTTCTCCTTTTTATTTTATTTTATTTTCATTTTCTATTTTTTTTTATTTTTTATTATTCTTTTTTTCCCTCTTATTCTTTCTTTGCAGAAGAAATGGAAATGTCCTCAAATAGATTGTGATGGTGAATGTATAACTATGTAATTATACCAGGAACCATTGACTGTTTATTTAGGATGGATTGTATTGTGTGTGAATAAAACTTTTTTAAAAATAAACAGAAAGATACAAGTGCTGGAGAAAATGTGGAGAGGGGGATGTACCTATTCACTGCTGGTAGGGAGATAGAATGGTGCAGCCCATTGGGAGGGGAGTGTGGTGGTTCCACAGGAGGATAAGTATAGGTCATATGATCCTGCAGCCCATTATTAGGTTTATACTTGGAAGAACTGAAGGCAGGGACACAAATGGACGATTTGCACACTGGTGTTTATGGTGGTGGTATTCGTGGTTTGCAATGGATGGAGGTGGCCTAAGGGTACATCAACTGAAAAACAGAAGGGTGAAATGTGTGTATATACACGATGGAATATTGAGTGGCTGCAAGAAGGAATGAAGTTGTGAGGCATGAAACAAGTTGAATGAAACTTGAAGACAGAATGTTGAGTGAAATAAGCAAGAAATGAAAAGACAAATATTGTAACGCCTCACGATATGGACTAACTATAATGTGCAAACTCTGAGAAGTTAATTTGAGATCATAGGTTATCAGGGGAAGGCTTATTTTAAAGGTTTCTAGATTGTAAGCTCTTACAGCAGTCACATCTATTCCTGAGTTGTTATGGTTATTTCTAAATTCTGAGATGCTGACGTTTTGTGTATAGCCTGGTTGTTCCCTGGAACTTTGGGTGTCTGTGTGACACCTGAGACTTAGAGCTTCTGTAATTATGAAAGTCAGCATTAACCCATAGGGAAACTGTTAAAAAATGCTGAAAAAGGGATCAGACTTCAATTAGAGATATGAATGAAGCTGATCTGGTAAGGACTAAGGCAATTCAGACTAAAAGGACAATATTGACTGTGTTCTTTTTCTTAAGTGCAATTTTATTGAGATACATGCATATACCATAAAATCATCCAAAGTATGCAATCAGTTGTTCACAGTATCATCTTATAGTTGTGCATTCATCACCACAATCAATTTTTTGAACATTTTCATTACTCCAGGAAATAAAAATAAAAATAAAAGTAAAAAAGAACAGCAAAAACATCTCATACTCCCCCCCCATTATTCCTTTACTTTTTGTCCCCCTTTTTTCTATTCATCTGTGCATACACCAGATAAAGGGAGTGTGAGCCACAAGGTTTTCACAATCACACAGTCATCCCATATAAGCTATATAGTTATATGGTCATCTTCAAGAATCAGGGATATTGGATTACAGTTCAACAGTGTGACCTTTCATTTTATTTTATTTTATTTGTATTTTTCTTCTATCTTTTATATTTTTATTCTTCAGTGTTCTTCTCCTTTTTCTCTTTCTTTGTGGAAGAACTGGAAATGTCCTTATATAGATTGTGGGGGTGAATGCATAATTATATGATTATACCAGGAATCATTGACTGTGTACTTACAATGGATTGTATGGTGTGTGAATAAACAGAGGGATGCAAGTGCTGGAGAAAATATGGAGAGTGGGATGTACCTAATCACTGTTGGTGGAGAAGGATGGTGAGGCCATCAGGAAGGCAGTGTGATGGTTCCACAGGAAGCTGACTATGGGGTTGCCATATAGTCCTGCAACCCCATTATTGGGTATATGCTTGGAAGAACTGAGAGCAAGGACATGAATGGACATTGCACATAGGTGTTTATGGCAGCAGTGTTCATTATTTGCAATGGATGGAGGTGACCTAAGAGTATATCGACTGATAAATGAACTGTGGTTTATGCATACAATGGAACATTAAGTGGCAGCAAGAAGAAATGAATGTGTGAGGTATGCAACTAGGTGAATGGACCTTGAGGACAGTGTGTTAAGTGAAATAAACCAGAATTGAAAAGACAAACATTACAACCCCTCACTAATATGGGCTAACTATAATGTGAAAACTTGAGAATTGAATCTGAGAGTATAGGTTTTCAGAGGAAGTTGATGGTAAAGGTTTCTACATTGAATGCTCTTACAGAAATCACATCTATTCATGAGTTGTAGTGGTTATTTCTAAATTCTGAGATGATGAGCTGTTTGTGGATAACCTGTTTGGTCCCTGGAAATTTGGGTATCTGTGTGACACCTGAGACTCAGTGCCAGAGTTTGATAGCTATGAATGCCAGCATTTCCCCACACAGCAAATGTTAAAGAAGAAGCTGAAAAAGAGATCAGACTTTAATTAGAAATATGAACAAAATGGATTTGGTTAGGACTAAAGTAAGCCAGACTAAAGGGGAAAGGATGATATTGACTGTGTTAAAATTTTGACTTCTATGTGAGACCAAAGGAAGAGATGTTTATTTGGTGGAAAATCTATATTTTCTGTAACATGCTATATAATGTAACTTGTATAGTCAGTTTATTCAAACACCATAATTATATGGAACCTTGAATAGGGAGTGAGATCTTGTTGGTTTTCACAAGTTAGTGTGATGCCCCAATACATCCCAGAGTAATCTGTGCAGAGAATAAAAAAGTATTTGCAAAGTCCCCTTGAGGGACTTGGGAAAAACATGTAAATATTAAACTTCCCCACCTGGGGAATTCCTGATATTCTTGCAAGCATTGAGGACTACCACTTTAATAGGCCAAGCCCTCAATCTTGGGGCTTGCCCTTATGAAACTTTTTCCTGTAAAGGAGAAGCTAAGCCTGCTTATAATTATGCCTGAGAGTCACTCCCAGAGAACCTCTTTTGTTTCTCAGATGTGGCCTCTCTCTCTAAGCCAACTCTGAGGGTAAACTGACTGCCTTCCCCCTTACATGGGACATGACTCCCAGGTATGTTAATCTACCTGGCAATGTGAGACATGAGTCCCAAGGATGAGCCTAGCCCTGACATCACGGGATTGAGAAAGACTTCTTGACCAAAAGGCAGACGAGAAATGAAACAAAATAGTTTCAATGGCTGAGAGATTTCAAATTAGTTGAGAGGTCATTCTGAAGGTTATTCTTATGCATTATATAGACATCTCTTTTTAGTTTTTAGTGTATTAGAAAAGCTAGAAGGAAATACCTGAAACTATTGAACTGTGATCCAGTAGCCTTGATTCTTGAAGATGATTGTGTAACTATATAGTTTTTACAGTGTGACTGTGTAATTGTGAAAACCTTGTGACTAACATTCCCTTCACCTGGTGTATGGACAGGTGAGTAAGAAAATAAAGACAAAAATAAATATATAATACGAAGGATAAGGAGTATGGGATGTTTTGGGTGTTCTTTTTTATTTTTATTTTTATTCTTATTTTAATTTTTTTTTTTTTTGGCTTAATGAAAATGTTCAAAAATTGATTGTGGTGATGAATAAGCAACTATATGATGATACAGTGAACCACTGATTGTACTCTTTGGATGATTATCTGGTATGTGAACATATCTCAATAGATTTGCACTAAATAAAGATGGCATTAACAGTCCATGGTGTGAGTTGGCAATAGAGATACACAAAATATCACCATTGGGCTCTGCTACTCATGCTTTGTGCCACTTTGGATATCTTCTGTCCCCTAAATTGGTATTATTTTTGATGCAGTCATGTGGGGGCAGACTTATTAGTGTTGATTAGGTTGGAACCTATTGGTTCAATGTTTCCATGGAGATATGACTCAATCAACTGTGGGAAAGACCTTTCATTGGATTATTTCTATAGAAGTGTTGCTCCACCATTCAGGGTGAGTCTTTATTGGATCACTCGAGTACTTTAAAAAGAGCCATATGGGCCCAGATGCAGAGCAGCTGGGAGCAATTGAGAGTGTTATTTTGGAGAGAAGCTGCAGCTGAGAGATACATTTTGAAGATGGCTGTTGGAAGCTGATACTGACATTTTGGAGAATGCCATTTTGAAATGCAACCTGGAGCAAACAGACATCAGCCATGTGCCTTACCAGCTAACAGAGGTTTTCCAGATGCCAATGGCCATCCTTCAGTGAAGGTACCTGATTTTTGATGCCTTACTTTGGACACTTTATGGCCTTCAGGCTGTAACTTTGTAACCAAATAAACCCCCTCTATAAAAGCCAATCCATTTCTGGTATTTTGCATAATGGCATCATTAGCAAACTGGAACACGCTTATAAGAAGTAAAGATTTGGGTGAGTGTTTTTCACACCTTAACAAAGTTTTGTGGAGTTAAAAGGTATCATGATGTTGGCTGGCTGTTCCTAGATATGCTGGAAATAGTTATGAACGAAAGGGATGAACTGAAGACTTAAATTTACAACTTAACATCATATGAAAGATGTAAAAGTTTCTACCTGTGCCCTGAAAGAAAATCTTATTTCCTGTGGCTGCAGACTTGAGATCTCTGAAAACTAGACCCACAGCCTCATTGTGTGAGTAGCAGAGTTATAATGTAAACTAAATTTTCAACCTTTCAGGTGTCTGCTCTTAAAGTGAGGGTATTGACTGGAAAAGAATGGGATCCTGAAAATTGGACTGAGGACATATGGGTTGATAATGATGGCAGTGGGGATTTTGGAACTCTAGTTTCTTCTGAATCTTTTCTAGATAAACCTATAATGGCCTGCCTGAGGAAATAGCCACCCAATCTCCAGCCTGCCCTGAGGAGACACCTACCTGACTTCCAGCCTGCCTTGAGTAAACAGCTTCCCCACCTGAAGTCTGCCATGAGGATCTGCCATCCAAACTCCACCTGAAAAGATTAACCTTACAGTGCCTGATAAACCTTTAACCACCTCCCCAGAGGAAAAAGCCCTCCTCTTTCCGGAAAGATTAATCCTGTTTCACCAGATGAACATGCAATGGAATACTCTGAGGTAATTGTTTTGAAAGGCACTGCTAACTCTTTTTGTGATCCATCTCCACTATCCCTCTCTTCTTCCAGGCATATAACTAAAGTCCCATTAGGTCCTGAAAGATGAGGTACAAAGTGTGATCCATGAGGAAGTATGCTATACTCCAAAAGAACTGCATGAGTTTTCCAATTTATATAGACAGAAATCAGGGGAATCTGTATGGGAATGGATATTAAGGGTGGGGAATAATGGTGGAAGGAATTTATTGATATGTGCCCAATAAGCAGAGATTCTGGATTCAATTTTGTAGCTTGAGGGGTTAACAGTTTTGGTGGTTGGCTGAAACATGGATCAAAGGGTGGCCAACATTACCTGAGGTTGAAACGCCAACACTGCCATGGTATAATGTAGATGAGGGGATCCAAAGACTTAGAGAGGTTGGAATATTAGAGCGGATTTACAATGTAAGACCTGCTCACCCAACCTAGGAATGTCCAGAGGACATACCTTTAAGCAGGACTTTGAGGATAAATTTGTGAGACTGACGCCATCACCTCTGAAGAGCTCTGTGGTCACCTGTCTCTGGAGGTCAGATATTACTATGGGAACTGCTGTCACTGAGCACAATGGGATAACCAGATCTCAAGTTGACAGAAGCTACGTGGCTGCACTTAATTGCCAAATACAAGGTGGGTGTGGCTATCATAATAGACGGCAGGCTCAAAGCAGCTGTCAAAATAATCTGACTTGCAGAGACCTAAGATATTGGCTAGTATACCATGGGGGTACCTAGAAGTAAAATAGATGGGCAGTCTACTAAGTTCTTACTAGATCTGAATAAGCAAAAGAGTTCTAGGTCAAGTGAATGAAAGTCTAATTGAATGACAAAAACAGAGAGTCATGGCCCTTTTATCAATTCCCAGACTTGAGACAGTTTACAGGCCCTTGAATGAGGGGAAAGCCAGCTACCTTTGGGAAAGGACCCTGTTACACTGCCAAAAATGCATGCTGTTAATCTTCCTCCCAGCCTTCCCCAAAGAGACCTATGGATTTTTACCAGGGTAACTGTGCATGGGAAAGCAGATTATCAGGTATTTTGGGGATTGTTAGACACATGCTCAGAAGTGACATTAATTCCAGGAGACCCAAAATGTCGCTCGATTATCAGATATTTTGGGGATTGTTAGACACAGGCTCAGAAGTGACATTAATTCCCGGAGACCCAAAATGTCGCTCTGATCTACCAATCAGAGTAGAGGCTTATAGAGGTCAGGTGATCAATGGAGTTTTAGCTCAGGTCCATCTCACAGTGGGTCTAGTGGGAACCTAGACCTATTCTGTGGTCATTTCCCTGGTTCTGGAATGCATAATTGGACTAGACATACTCAGCAACATTGGTTCCCTGACTTGCGGAGTGAGGGCTATTATGGTAGGAAAGGCCAAGTGGAAGCCACTGGAACTGATTCTACCTAGCAAAATGGTAAATCAAAATTAGTACCAGATTCCTGGAGGGATTGAAGAGACTAATGCCACCAAGGACTTGAGGGATGCAGGGGTTGTGATTCCCAACACATCTCCATCAAACTCTCCTATTTGTCCTGGGCAGAATACAGATGAGTCTTGGAGGATGACAGTATATTATCAAAGACTTAACCAGGTGATGACTCCAATTGCAGCTGCTCTTCCAAATGTGGTATTATTGCTTGAGCAAATCAGCACATCCCCTGGTACCTGGCATGAAGCTATTGATCTGGCAAATGCTTTATCTCATTTGCTCTAAGTGCATGCCACCAGAAACAGTTTGCTTTCAGCCGGAAAGGCCAACAGCATACTTTCACTGTCCTACCTCAGGGATATATCAACTCCCCAGCCCTATGTCAAGGTCTCCAGGAACCTTGATCATTTTCTCCCTCTCCAAGACATCACAGTGGTCCAATTATTGATGATATTGAACCTAGTCAGCAAGAAGTAGCAACCACTCTAGACTTATTGCTAAGGCATTTGCGTGTCAGAGAATGGGAGACAAATCAAACAAAAATACAGGGGTTTCCACCTCAGTGAAATTTCTAGGTGTCCAGTGGTGTGGGCCTGTTGAGATATCCCTTCTAATGTAAAGGATAAGCTGTTGCATCTGGTCCATCCTACAACCAAAAAGGAGGCACAATACTTAGTTGACCTCTTTGGATTTTGGAGACAACCTATTCCTCTTTTGGGTGTGCAACTCCAGCCCATTTACCCAATGCCCAGAAATGCCACTGGTTTTGAGCAGGGACAGGAACAAGAGGAGAATCTGCGACAGGTTCAGGCTTCTGTGCAAGCTGCTCTGCCACTTGGGCCCTTTGATCCAGGAGATCCAGTGTTGCTAGAATTGTCTGAGGCAAATAGAGATGCTGTCTGGAGTCTTTTGCAGGCCTCTATAGGAGAATCAGAGTGCAAACCCTTAGGATTTCAGAGCAAAGCTTGCCGTCCTCTGCAGATAAATGCTCTTCTTTTGGAAAACAGCTTTTGGCCTGCTACTGGGCCTTAAAAGATACCAAATGCTTAACCAAGGGCCACCAAGTTACTTTGGGACCTGAGTTGCCTATCATGAGCTGGGTGTTATCTGACCCACCAAGCCATAAAGTTGGGCATGCACAACAGGACTCTGCCATAAAATGGAAATGGTATATATGAGATAGGACTTGAGCAGGTCATGAAGGCACAAGTAAATTACATGATGAAGTGGCCTAAATTCCCAGGACCCCCATTCCTTCAACTTTGCTTTCTCTTTCCCAGCCCAGAGCTATGGCCTCTTAGGGAGTTCCTTACAATCAGTTGACTGAGCAAAAGAAAACTCAGGCCTGGTTTACAGATGGTTCTGCATTATGTGCAGGTACCAACCAAAAGTGGACAGTTGCAGCACTGCAGCCCCTTTCTGGGATGTCCCTGAAGGGCAGTGATGAGGGGAAATCCTTCCAGTGGGCAGAATTTTGAGCAGTGAGCCTGGTTGTTAATTTTGCTTGTAAGGAGAATTGGCTGGAGGTGCACTGTATACTGATTCATGGGCTGTTGCTAATGGTTTGGCTGGATGGTCAGGAATTGAAAGTAACAGGATTGGAAAAATGGTGACAAAGAGATCTGGGAACAGGTATGTGGATAGACTAAGTGGAGAAAAAACATAAAGATATTTGTGTTCCATATGAATGCTCACCAGAGGGTGGCTTCAGCAGAGAAAAGTTTTAATAACCAAGTGGATAATACAACCTGTTCTGTGGTTACCAGTCAGCCTCTTTCCCCAGCCACTCCTGTCATTGCCCAATGGGCTCATGAACAAAGTAGTCAGTGTGGTAGGGATTGAGGCTCAGCAATATGGACTTCCACTCACCAAGGCCCATGTTGCAACAGCCACTGCTGAGTGCCCAATCTGCCAGTAGCAGAGACCAACACTCGGTCCCTGATATGGCATCATTCCCTGAGTTGACCAGCCTGCTACCTGGTGGCAGGATTATTACATTGTACCACTTCCATCATGGAAAGTGCAACAATTTGTTCTAATTGGAATAGCCACATACTCTGGATATGGGTTTGCCTTCCCTGCATGCAATGCTTCTGCCAAAACTACCATCCATGGACTTGCAGAATGCTTCATCTGCTGCCATGGTATTCCACACAGCATTGCTTCTGATCAAGGAACCAACTTCACAGCAAACGAAGTGTGGAAATGGACACATGCTCATGGAATTCTCTGGTCTTACCATGTTGCCCATCATCCTGAAGAAGCTGTATTGGTAGAATGGTGGAATAGCTTTTTGAAGACTGAATTACAGTGCCAAATAGGCAGCAATGCCTTGCATGGTTGGGGCAGTGTTCTCCAGGAGCCTATGTAGCCTCTAAATCAGTGTCCACTCTAAAGGGCTGTTTCTCCTATAGCCAGGATTCATGGGTCCAGGAATCAAGGGTGGAAATTGTAGTGGCAGTGCTCAAGATTATCCCTAGGATCCACTAGAAAATTTTTTGCTTCCTGTCCCTACAACCCTAAGGTCTGTTTGTCTACAAGTCTTAGTTCCAAAAGGAGGAGGTCTTCCACCAGGAGACACAGTAATGATTCCATTGAACTGGAAGTTAAGACTGCCACCTGGCCACTTTGGGCTTCTCATGCCTCTGAATCAACAGGAAAGGAAGGAGATTACTGCACTGGCTGGTGTGATTGATCCTATCAATGGGAAATACCACTGCAGTTACACAATAGAGGTAAAGAAGAGTTTTCCTGGAACACGGGAGATTCCCGTAGGGCATCTCTTAATACCACCATATCCTGTGATTAAAGTCAATGGAAAACTAACAATCCAATTCAGGAAGGACTACCAATGGCCCAGAAACTTCAGGAATGAAGGTTTGGGTCATCCTACCAGGCAAAGAAGAACAGCCAGCTGAGGTGCTTGCTGATTGTGCCAGTTTGAATATATTATGTTTCCCAAAACTTCATTATCTTTGATATAATCTTGTGTGGGCAGACATATCAGTGTTGATTAGATTGTAATTCTATGAGTGTTTCCATGGAGATGCACCCCACCCAACTGTGGGTGATGACTCTGATTGGATAGTTTCCATGGAGGTGTGGCCCCACCTATTCAGCACGGGCCTTGATAAGTTTACTGGACCTCTATATAAGCTCAGACAGAAGGAGTGAGTGTGCTACAGCCAAGAGGGACACTTTGAAGAATGCACAGAAGCTGAGAGAGTAGCTGCAGATGAAAGACAGTTTGAAGATGGCCGTTGAAAGCAGACTTTTGTTCTGGAGAAGCTAAGAGAGGGCAAGCTCCCCAAGAGCAACTGAGAGTGACATTTTTGAGGAACTGCAGCCTAGAGAGAAGTGTCTTGGGAGAAAGCCATTTTGAACCAAGAACTTTGGAGCAGATGCTAGCCATGTGCCTTCCCAGCTAACAGAGGTTTTCTGGACACCATTGTCCATCCTCCAGTGAAGGTACCCGATTGTTGATGTGTTACCTTGGACAATTTATGGCCTTAAGACTGTAACTGTGTAACCAAATAAACCCCCTTTTATGAAAGCCAATCCATCTCTGGTGTTTTGCATTCCGGCAGCATAAGCAAACTAGAACACTGATGGTTAAGGGAACAAGGAATGGGTAGTGGAAGAAGGTAGTGATAAATATGAATTATGACCATGTGATCAGTTACAGAGATGAGGACTGTAATGGTATGAATGTCTTCCTTTTGTTATGAGTATGTTTGCATATGGACATAAAGCAAATAACTTTGTTTTCTTCTCTATCTAATCCCCTTATCATATGGCATAAGTTGTATTGTTCATGTTGTAGTATTTAAGTTATAGAATATCAAGTTTAAGAGTGAATATTACTCAAGGACTTGCACCCTATTCTGGAGAAATTTAGTGCATTTCCAGTTGTAATGCAGGACAGTTGAGTATTGTTAGGTGAATAATATGTCTGTCACTGTTTTTTATTTAGAGATTAAGCATGGTTTAAGGTGATGTGTATAGCTGCCAAGGGGTGGACTGTGATGGTTAGGCTCATGTGTCAACTTAGCCAGGTAATGGTGCCCAGTTGTCTGATCAAGCAAGCACTGGTCTGTTACTGTGAGGACATTTCATGGACTTAAATCATCACTAAGTTGATTACATTTATGGCTGATTACATCTGCAATCAATTAAGGAGAGTGTCTTCAGCCATGAGAGATGTTTAATCTAATCAATTGAGGCTTTAAAAGGAGAAGAGATGACTTCAACAAACAGAAGAGAGAACTTTCATCTCTGCTTCAGCCAGCCAGCTTCTCCTGGGGAATTCATTAAAACCTCCAATGGAGTTGCCAGCTTGCAGCTTGCCCTACAGAATTTGGACTCATGCATTCCCACCGTTGCATGAGACACTTTTATAAAATCTTATAATATTTGCAGACATCTCCTATTGGTTCTGTTTCCCTAGAGACCCTGACTAATACAGATGTTAACTCATGGTGTCATATGACTGTATATATATATTCATTTATTGATTTCATTATTTCAGTTTGTGTATATGATTATGACTTTTCTTTCCAAAATGGGATATCAAATTGAAACTAAAACACATTCTGAAGCAAATTTCAACTCAGAGGATGATTTTGGTTTATGTGATTTTGGATTCATAGAATTGCCCTTGAATGCTTAATCTAAATTGAGAGACCATTTTTTTCCCTTCTGGATTTGTTGGTGATTTCTAACCAGCACCCAGATTTTGAACAACCTTTTTACATTTATGAACAGCTCCTAGAACTCAGTACTCACTCCTTTGCTAGTCCTGCCCCCAAACTTTTCATTTTCCTTATAGAAATGGGTGGCTGTGGGAAAATCATTCCCACTTCCCCTTTTTTCTAATGTCAGCATCATTGTGGTCAAGGATCATGGCATTCCCCAGTCTCAAACTGTGCTAGTTAAGCCGTTACTCATGATTCCTTGCACTCCTGCTTATGTTTCCCACTGAAAGAGAATGCTCCTAAGTCCCCTAGCCAAACTGTTGTATTCTCTATTTTCTTTTCTTTGAATCTTTCAGAAACTTCTCCAGGGTTTTAGATCTCCCTTTGTCTAGCACCTGCCTCTAGGAAAAATTGCTGCTGAGAGATGGAATGGAGAGGGGGAGGAATATCACTGTGGCTATGAGGAACAAGGGATAAAGATTTCCCCTAGAGGATGAAACTCCATTTGCTGCAATTTCCAACCCATTTTAAAGGAGAATCCAAGGGAATTATGGTACAGTGGGAAACAAGGCTTTGTGATAAAAAGTGTTAAGTCTGAGGTCTAGATCCACCGGAAACTAGCAGCAAACCTCTCCAAGTCTCAGATTCTTGGCCCAAAAATGAGTTTAGGACCTCACACCTCACAAGATTATTGCAAGGATCACAGGATATATCACATATGTGAAGTGCATTTCCAGTTGTAATGCAAGACAGTTGAGTATTGTTAGGCTGTTCACATATTTTCTTTTTTTTTAAAGGATATTTGAGTTTTCAGTTATAACCATTTATGTTTGCTCACAATATATGGGGAATCAAGAAAACTATGTAAAAAGGAGAGTAAAAATTTCCTATACCCCCACAAGATAAATGCTATTAGCTACCTCTATTAGTATAAAATGCTATTGCTATTTTTTCTTTTGTGATTATAATTATGTATTTGCATTTAATGTTGTCGGGATTAGCCTCAGTGTATTGTTTGTGTGGTAAAATGCATTTTCCAAAATGACCACGAAATACTTCTGATCCCAGAGTCTTTCATCTCCATCAGGAGGTGGAATCTTATTTCTCCTCCACATGTAACTGGGCAGGCCCTATAAATGCCTCAATGAATAGAAAGTGGCAAAAGTCACAATGCATGGCTTATGGGCTAAGTCATACAAGGCTAGATGTCTTCTGCCTGGCTGTCCTTCTTAGGTGGCTGTCCTTGGGAACCCATCCACCATGTTTTGAGGAAGCCCAGGCCTCATGGTGAGGCTGTATGTAGGTATTTTAATAACAGCATCAACTGCTGGACATATGATTGAGTGAGCCTTCAGATGCTTCCAGTCTTTGAGCTGCTCTAGCAGATGCCAAGTGAAGTAGTGAGAAGCTATCTCCACTGAGCCCAGTCCAAACTGCAGACTCATCAGCAAAACAAATATTGCAACTATTTCATTTAAATTTTGCATGAGCATTTTCTCATATCTTTAACAATTTTGCATCAATTTAATACAGCTGCACAATATCCCATTATGTAGATAATCTATAATTTATATAAACTTTTCTATATTGTTAAATGTTTAAGTTCTCCCCCCTTGTTTTTTATGTTACTCTGCATAATTTGCAAATGCCATCTTTGTATGTAAATTTTGAGTTGCCTTTCTGGTAATTTCCATAGAATAGATTCTTAGAAGACAAAAGTTAACTATTTCTATAGCTCAGTCACATTGAATTAGCTTTATGATGACTGCCGTAATTAAAACTGTCTTGTGTTGCATTGTTTCTATAGAAACATGTTCCAAGATCTGAACATTTAAACAATGGACCCACAACATTTTGGAACACAACCCCCTTCCTAATTCAGAAAACCTCCTTTTGCACTGATTTCTGAATACAGTGCCAGCCTGAGATTTTCACTGAAGGTAGCTCTTTCTCCCACCCCTTGTACTGCTCTTCTTCAATTTTCCCTGGATGGCTTTTCCCCAGAAGGAATTTATTTTTAATAAGGGGATGCCTTTACCATTTGTAGTAGGATGAAAAATGTATCCCCCTCATCACCTGGAAGATAATCCACATCCTAATCCCTGGAACCTATAAACATTATCTATATGGCAAAAATAGACTGTCTATGTGATTAATTTTAGGATTTTGAGATGGCAAGATTATCCTGAATTATTAAGTGGGCCCTAAATCCAATCACAAATGTCTTTATAAGAGAAAGTCAGAGTGAGATTTGACACTGACAGAAGAGGCAAAGACAATGTGATCAAGGAGACAGAAATTGGAGTGATGTGGCCATAAACCAAGGAATGTAGGCAGCCATTGGAAACTAGAAGTAAGGAACGGATTCTTCCCTAAAGCCCCTGTAAACACCTTGATTTCAGCCTGATGAAACTGATTTGGACTTCTATATACCAGATCTGCAAAAGAATAGATTTCTGTTGTTCTAAGCTGCCAAGTAGGTGGTAATTTGTTACAGCAGCTATAGAAAACTAATTCTCTGGATTTGTTAATAAATTATTAGGAAATGAATGAAATTACAGAAGAGTCCTTTTTAATGCTTCAAATTCTGTTTCTCAAATATCTTCCTAGGATAGGTACAGGCTCCAGTAAACATGCACACAATATATTGGATATGTTTTTCTTTAAAAAAATTAGTAAAAATATTAAAGTATCAAAAGGTTACTCTCCCATAGAGAGCAATAAAGCAAAGGTAAGATACTTGTGCTTAAAATATTTTTATCTAAGCTGGAATGCACCACATACACACACACACACATTTAAAACAACTGGGGCAGAGTACAGAGCCCTGTGTTTCATCAAATCCTTGAAGTCCACCTTGAGGTATACACTTTGAAATGTGTAGGGATTCAGAGCACATGGACATCAAAGTGGAATTTTAATCCTCCCCCTTTGGAGATATAATTGCAGTTATGGAAAGGAAAATAACAAGAAGTCACAGATAATAGGACCTCAAAGATCTCAAAGAAATAGGTTAATCTCACTGTGGATCCAGCATGTCATAAAATGTCAGTGTATGCTAGCTTTTCTGTCCCTTCCTTGGTTAAAACTGTCCCTTTATTGTCAAGGTCTAAAAAAAGGCAAGACATAATGGATGAATCTGCAGTGATGTTTGAAAAATATGCCCTGACACATTTGGAACATACCCACTGTTCAAAATCTGCCAGTGAAGAGAAGCTGATTAGAATCCCGATGCCCATGGAGAGCCCCAGCCCAGGGGCCTTTTACCTGCTGCCCTCAGCTCTGCCTTGGGCCAGCATGGGGCCAGTGTATCCAGTTGCCTCTCATCTTTATGCAAGCATCAGACCAGGAGGCAGTCATGGCTGTTGATATAAACATGAAGGGAAGGTTGTGGAGGTCCCTCTCATTCTTGTCTTTAACATTACATTTTAGTTGGACCTCGGAAAGCATCATCCTTTTCCTACAGAAGTGTCTAGACATTGGGATTTTTATGAGAATCGCTGCATTTGGAATCAGAAAAGATCCACTCTACACACTATTCCCTGAAGCTCAGAACTGAAAGAGACTTAAAATTATCATCTCTGTTGGTGTGTGGATCTAAAATTGAAAGGACAATTCTAAGATTGGCCAGAAGCCCCGTATTCTATCACCACATGGTGGATTTTAAATAAATTTATCATTCGCATTTCCTTCCTAAGGGTGAAAAAAAAATCTGCCTGATTTCATTTAGCATGTATAATTTTTTATACTATAATATGTTCTAAAATAAATCATTAATGCATTTATAAATAATAAAGCATGGGAAAAGTATTCTAGGAATGAAATAAGCTAAAATAGAACAATTGATGCTATAAGCCATGGTCAAAGAAGCCATGATTCATGGTGTAGAGAAACTAGTTAGTCAGGGGAAAAGCAATTTACATATGTATTCATTTGCTTGGCAAAATACTTATTAGCACCCACTATGTAACAGCACTGTGTAAGATCCTAGAAATACAATGAGGAATAAAACAGATCTGGTATCTACTCTTAAGGAATTTAAAGTCTAGACTAATAGGGGAGTCAGACAAACTGCAATTATTATTTGGTACTCTGATAGGGTACAGAAGGAAAGCATCTAACCCAGACTTGAGTGGGCATGTGGAAGGCTTTCCACATCTTCTTTGGAATTTGGAGGATAAGAAGAGTATTCCAGGCAGTGGGAAGAGCATCAGCCATAGTTTGGAAGCAGAGGAACCTCAAACATATAAAAATAATTTAAATAACATCACAGTGGCTGAGAGACGAGACCATGGAGGGAAAAAGATTAAACAGGTCTTGTAAATAATGACAGTGGGAGCTACTAAATGCTTTTAAGGAGGTTACTGATGGGATCTAATCTACCCTTTAGAAAGGGCTCCCCGTCTGCCATGTGGAAGATGGCTCTTGGGCGTATTGAGGTGAGAGGTGATGGTGGCCTAGGTTATGGTCGTGACAGTGAAGAAGCAGATAAATGGATGGTTCAAGAGATATATAGGAGGGTAAATAACAGCCACTGGTGATTGGCTGGGCTTGGGATGAAAAGGGAGAAGGAGAAATTAAGGATAACTTCCAGGTTTCCAGACAGGTCAAGTAGGAATGAAGTTGGATGGTGGAATTGGAGATGTCAGCAGTTAGATAGACAGGTTTGTATCTCAGGAGAAATTTAGGCCAAAGGTTTAGATCTGGGAGTTTTCAGCAAACCATTGATAACTGAAGCTGTTGGAGCCAAAGCAATTGCTCCAGAAACATTGTAGATTAAGAAGAAATGACGCCTGAGATAGAACTCTGAAAAATACAGATTTTTAAGAGATGGGTAGAAGATGAGAACCTGCAAAAGAGACCATGAGGTAGGAGAAAAATTGGGAGAAGGTGGATCACGGAAGCCAAAAGAATAGTCTTCAAAGAATGGAGTGGTCACAAGTGTTGAGTGCTGCCTTGATCAGTGGGGTATCCAGTTATTTGACACCACAGCAAATCCCCTCCTCTATATGGCAGAAGTAGTTTTATTTATTATTATGTAAGAATCTGAATCATCCTTGACCTGCTCTTTAATTTTGAAACAAACAACTATTTAAAAGGAGTAAATTTTAATTTTTAAAGTATTCAAATTCAGTAAAGTATTTCACATATGTATAAAAATTTGCACTTGCCAAGAAAATAAATAATACCTTACAGTTCACACTGTTTCACTGTTTTCGATTTTAAATACAAATTAAAAACTCCTAGTGGTAACATAAAATGGCAATTCAAATAATTCAATGTCTGTTTCTCTGTCTTTATAATCCCTATGCTGTCATTGTTTCTTTTGAATCCACTGATCAAATGTAGGGCTATATGGACCACAGAGTTGGAGACAAAGTATGCCTAAAGGCAAGCTCAAATGATTCCTTAACCATTAGGAATTTACTCTTGAAATGAACATATGTAGCTGAGTCCATGTGTATTGTGGTGGGCTGATGGTGTAACTGCAAATTCTTGAAATTAACTTTCAGGTAGAACAAATGTTTCTTAAAGGACAAATAATAAAAGTATGCTTATTTAAAGTTTGCATAGGTCTTAGTTTCCCAGAACTGCTGTAACAAGGTACCATGAACTGGGTGGCTTAAAACAACAGAAATTTATTTTCTCACTGTGCTGGAAACTGGATGTCTAAAATCAAGATGTCAGTAGGGTCTTGCTCCCTTGGAATTCTGTAGGGTAGGATCTGTTCTCTGCCCTCTCCTGCCCCTGGTGGTGGTTTTCCAGCAATGCATGGTATTCTATGCCCGAGTCATCTTTGTCTGTCTGTCTGTCTATGTGCAAATTTTTTCCAAGGACATTAGTCATATTGGATATAATGGATTAAGGGCCCACCTTACTCCAGTATGACCTCATTTTAACTTACCTAGTTCCATCTGTAACAATCTTATTTTCAAATAAATTCACATTCAGAGGTACTGGGAATTAGGACTTCAACACATCTTTTTTGGAGGAAACAACTGTATTATTAAACCACAGCAGTTTCTAACTGGAAACTTAGATCCTTTATCATCATGTAAGAATCTGAACCATCCTGATTTTCTTGACTTGCTCTTTAATTTTCATACAAAAAACAATTTAAAAGGAGTAAATTTTAATTTTAAAAATATTCAACTTCAATAAAGTATTTCATGTATCGACAGAAGAGTGTTGGGGGAGGAATATTTTATCACTAAATACTGGAAATATGCATAGCAACAATCAAAAGCTGACCGACTTTTGCCAGTTTTTATTGATTTTAAATTATTTCCAGGCAATGTATCCCCTTTTTGCCCACATCCAGAGCAGACTACTCTTGCTGCCCAGCCTTCAATACACTACTGACCTAAATAGGTAAAATGAGGCCTGAAAATTACCTGTGTGTTCAGTGGTGATAGGTCCTTGGTGCTCTTGGCAAAAGTAGTTTCAGAGGAGTGGTGGGAGGGAAGGCCTGTCACCCTGGGCTGAGAAATGAGTGGGTGGACTAGCAGTGTGGACAGTGACCTCATCCCTGCCTGCATATCCTGTTCTTCAGGCATATTGAACCTTCCCATTCTTCCCTGAGCATAAAGGCCTTCTGTGTATATTTGCCTTTATACCTACTCTCTCCCTTTCTGGTGTGCCCTTTGTTCCTGGTTACTTCCTACATTCACCTCAACCCTTTCCCAAAGTCATTGATCCAAGGAACCCTTTCCAACTCTCCTAGACAGTCACAGTTATTGTCTGCCCCACAATCTCTGTTTCTATCTTGGGAATACTACCTGGTTGTACAACACAATAGGTATACGTGTTTTGGCTTTTACATCTCCAGCAGTTAGCAATATGTCTGCCAGAACTACTCATAAACATTTGTTGGGTGGATAAGTGGAGAAAGGAAGACTGAGTGTTTTGGTTTGCTAAAGCTACTAGAATGCAATATACCAGAAATGGGTTGGCTTTTACAATGGGGATTTATTAGCTTACAAATTTATAGTTCTAAGGGTGTGAAAATGTCCGAATTAAGGCACCAACAGAACAATACCTTCTCTGAAGACAGGCCAGTGGCATCTGGGACACCTCTGTCACATGTCACGTGTCCCCTAATACCTCCTCCACCTCTGTTTTCCTGAGCTTTGTCACACATGGCCGGTGTCTACTGGTCCTTCTCTCCTGGCTTTCACTGCTTTCAGCTTCAGGTTCCAGTTGCTTCCTCTCTTAGCTTCTGTGAGTCCTCTCTTACCTTCTCTGAGGATTTTCTCTGTATGCTTCTCTTAATTTCATCTCTCTTAAAGGACTCCAATAAAAGGATTAAGACCCACCTTGAATGGGGTGGGTTACATCTCAATTGAAATAGTCTAACCAGAATGTCCCACCTACAGTATGTCTGTACCCACAGGAATGGATTAAAAGAACATGGCCTTTTCTGGGGTACATACAGCTTCCAAACCAACATACTGAATAAGAGATTAAAAGAGTGAATGAAGAAGCAAACATCATTGAAGGGACCCTAAGACTTTCCATTTCCATTGTCACATGAAGGCCAAATGAGTTGACGTACAGTGATGATCCACAGTCACAAGTAAAGTTGGTCATTGGCAGGTAGTCAGCAAAATCTGAAAATTTTCATAATATCATATATAAAACAAGTCAATACGTGACCCTAACTCAGACCTTTCAGTTCTGTGTCCCTCACCTCTACCAAGCTTTCTCTGGTCCTTCTGCTGGGTTTTTCTATAACCCAGAGGGATGTTTTAACTCTGTAGGTAAAAGGAAGCAAAGCTAGATTTCTGCAAGAGCAGTTTGTCAGTTCAATCTAGAAATCATTTGAGCAAATAAGGAGTTATTGTTGCTTTAATCTGTTCCATTTGCTGAAGAAAGGCTCTGTTGAGTTTTCAAAATGAATGATTTAGATGCATCTAAGTATTTACATTTGTTTGGAAAAGACTGAGATTTCAGGATGTAATTTGATATGAACCTCTCCCCCTAATACCTCCTCCACCTTTACTTCCCTGAGCTTTGTTACACATTCAATTACATGAAACCAGGTGGCACATGACGCTCTGAATAGCTCCAAGGAGGTCATTGTTGGCTCCAAAGTCAGTTATTTGCCTGAGGTTAGGCAGGAAAACTGGGTTGTGATTTCATTTCCCAAGGTTTCAGACTTAGGGATTTCTTAACCCCTCCCCTCACCACTTTCTTAGTTTTTTAAATTTAAGTTTAAAATGGGACATCCATGTGAATGTAGAAAAGCTTGCTGATAATCGAACTGCTTAAAGCTGGTGTACTGGATGTAAAATTCGGCTCTTCATTCTGAATATTTGTTTTCAGACTGTGTCAATGGAGCTCCCCAGACTATTTATGCTGATTCACTCTGTCTCCAACAAGAACCATTTAAATATTTACAGTGCAGTTGTCTTCAGTGAATTCAATTGAATGAATGGTTGAATAAATAGTAAAAGGATCAATTTCTGTGAAGGAACAGTAATGTTCAATAATATCTTTCTAAGTATGGTAATATGCGGTCGCGGTTACTACTTCTAGGGGGAGAGGCGGCCGGTAGCCGAGCCCTCAGCTCTCGGGGCTGCCCAAGGGGTACCGGCGGCGGGGGCTCTTTCCCGGAGGCGAGGGCGAGGCGGAGGACGTGGCCAGGGTCCTCGGCGAGAGGCGTGCAAGGAGGGCGGCGATAGGGACAAGACACTCTTCATTCAGTAGGAGTATGCGCCAAAGAGATTTATTCAGGGGTGATTACAGGTTATATAGGCTGGTAAGAAGGGCAGGGCTGGAAAGGAGGTGAAGCAGCCTTAAATGGCAATATTGAAGGGATAGGGGCTAGGATTGGTTCTGAGAGAACGCCGGAACCGTTGCAGCGGGGCGGGGGTTGTTCTGGCCACGGGCATGCGCGCTGGCGGTGGCAGGAGTGGCCTTGGTACCAGGGAGTGAGTGGGTAAGATAAGGAAGTGGGGAAAGGGCAGTTGGGAGAAAGGCGGTTTCCTCCGGCAAGCCTCCCCTGCCCGTGACATTTTGGGTGAGGAAAAGGGAGCTGCCTTGACCTCGCTCCCCAGGCTCGGGGGGGCTGCAGAGGGCACTCACGCCCGTACCTACTACCCTCCCCAGGGGGTGATCAGGTCCCCTGGCCCAGGCCTGGCAAGCCGAGGTACAAGCTCAGACACCCGCAATTCCCCTTTCTTTTCTAATTAGAGGAAGAGGCTTTACCGGAGAGGTCCGCTACGGGTGAGGGAAGGGGGAGGTCAGGGAAGGGAAAAAGGGGTTGACGGTGGCTCAGCGAGGCTGGAGCTCAGTGTTGGTGTGGTGCCCGGGCGCTTGACAATGGCTTTGCTGCAGCGGGCTGGGCGAAGGTGAAGGGTTTAAAGTTCAGGGGTTCAGAGAAGCTGGAACTCGAGGTGAGAACGATGTTCAGGTGATTGAGAAGGGCCTCGCAGTTGGCGAGTCGACCGGTGGCGTTGAGGTCGCGGAGGGTTGGCTGTCATCTTGGAGTGGGGGGCGTCAGAGGTGGCGAGTTGCTGATACTGGATTTGCACGAACGAGGAAAAAATGGCATCTGTTTGTTTTCTTACAAGCTGGACAATTTTGCGGATGAGGCAGGGTCCTAAGATGAGAGCTAGAATAATTATTAATAAGGGGCCAAGAAAAGGAAGGATGTATGGGAGGATGGGAGTGAAAAAACTGGACCAATAACTGGTGGCTTCATGATCTCTTTTACGCTTTTCCAGTCCCTCTCGGACCCTTTTCAGGCTATCCTCAACGAGACCTGTGGAATTGGCATAAACATAGCACTCTTCTCCTAGGGCGGCGCAGAGGCCTCCTTCTTTGAGGAGGAGAAGGTCAAGACCTCGGCGGTTTTGGAGCACTACTTCAGAGAGGGAATTGACAGAATTTTTTAGATGGTGAATAGCGTTTTGTAAGTGATGAATGTCTTCGTCAACAGCCGCTCTGAGGTGAGTTAGGGCGGAGCCTTGACTGGCTAGTGCAGCGATTCCGGTGCCAGCGCCGGCAAGACCTAGGAGGGAGGCAATTGTAAGGACGGTGATGGGCTCTCGCTTTTGCAGAAGGGCAGGAGCTGCAGTTTTTTCCAGACGGAGGAAGAAGTCTTCTTCGCTGTGGTATAAGACCCTAGGGATAAGGACAATTAGGAGGCAAGTTTCTTTATATTCATTGATGACATTCGTGCTGAGACAGGGGGTAAGTCCTGTAGAGGAGCAGAGCCATTGGGAGGAGTTATGAGGAATGAGAAATTTTGCAGAGCTGCTGGGAGATGAATAGCTGGCACAGGCAGTGAGGTCGGGAGAGTTACTGGAGCGAGGGCGGACGCACTTTCCCGTATAGGAGACTGAATGAAAAGTCAGGGGGACGGCAGAGGTATTCCAATTGCATTCCAAGGGGCTGTTTTCTGTGCTTTCTGAAAAGGAGAGGTTGGAGGCAACGGGCTCGTATAGAGAGGA
Source organism: Choloepus didactylus (assembly GCF_015220235.1). Lineage (NCBI taxonomy): Eukaryota > Metazoa > Chordata > Mammalia > Pilosa > Megalonychidae > Choloepus > Choloepus didactylus. Next base: position 37,331,857 of record NC_051307.1, read on the forward strand.
AGAGGTAGAGAGGCAGAGCCAGCAGGATGAGGTAAAATTGGGGTTGGAGGAGTTTACTGAGGCAAAGGCGGCTTGGATGAGGCTGAGGAGGGGAGAAGAATAACGAGAAGGGGGCAAAGGAAGCTGGGGTGGTGGGGTTGGCGATGCGTTGTTTGCAGCTGAGGTGCGGCCTCCGGATGCGCTGCTTGTACTTGAAGTGCGGCTGGAGGGCTGTGGAAAAAGGGGGTTAATGACTTGGTTGGAACCTATGCTAGAGGGTGTTTTTAATGCAGTATTTTGGTATGGTTGGCTTACAGCCTTCTTTTTTATTAGAATAAGTGATCCTCGGTCGGTTCCTTTCTCATAGATTCTGAAGCCTCAAGTTTGACCGAGTAACCAGGAGGGATTAGTGGGGAGCTGCACTGTAAGATTAAGATGTGTGCAGGATCTTTTACTTTCTTGGCCGAGCCAGTTAACAGTAGGGAGTTTGCACCCTGTAGGGGCCCACTTTAGGGTAAGGTAATGATCAGGAACAGGAGGCTTCCAATTAGTGACTAATGTTTCACACCCCCAGTATGCACAGTAGTACTCGTTGGGGGAATTACAGTACGATTTTTCAGGATTTGAGGATGGGCACAGGTAATATTGGGCTTGGGGATCACTTACCTTTCGAGCGCAGGTTTCTTCAACTCTGGAGACAAAGGTGGCGAAAGGCTTACTCGGCTCCTGGAAGAGCTTGGTAAATTTGTCAGGTCGACGGGCAGAGCAATTGGCAAACGCGCGTAAGGCGATTCCCCAAAGGATAGGCCAAAAGGTGGCAGGTGCATTAATATAAGCAGACGTATTTAGAAATGCTCCAGTGCCCAAATAGGCTTCAGGGGGATGATAGACTCCAAGGGCTGCGTTTTGCTCACTTTGCTGAGCTGCTTCTGCCTGGAAGTGAGCACGCCAGTCAACAAACTGACCGGGGTTAAGAATGGAACGGGCAAGCGAGGCCCAGTCTTGGGGGATGCAATAGTCCATGCCGAGATCCTGCAGTATTTGGGAAGCGTATGGGCTACCTAACCCGTCCTCCCCGACGGCCCTGCGAAGCTGCTTGATAGTATCTGAGTCAATGGGATACCAGTCATACGGTTTCTGTGGGGTGGGGGCAAGGTTAAGAGGAAAGCAGCGAAAAGCACGAGAGAAAGGGGGACGCGCTTGAAGAAGGCTTGGCGCGGAAGTGGGGGTAGGGGGAGCGTTGCCCCAAGGGTTGCTTTGAGGTGTAGAAGGCAGCCAGGGGTTGTTAGCCGGTGGGGTGGAAGGAGCGGCGGCAGCTGCCGGTAGCGGCTCCGAGGGGGAGCCCGCTGAAGGGGGAGGTGGGAGTGGGAGGCCCCAAGCGTCGCAAGATGGCGGCGCGGTGGGCGTGGCTAAGACACAAGATGGTGGATCAGCCCCGCCCTGTGAAAGGGTGGGGCCCAAGGCATAAGATGGTGGACTAACTCCGCCCTGTGAAAGGGCGGGGTAAAGCATATGCGGTTTCCGGCCCAGCTTAGGGCTGATGTCATCGCCGGAGCATTTCCTCCCCTCGATGGAAGAAGAAGGAGGAAGTTCGCCATCTTGGCGTGGCGCAGTGTTAATTTGCTTTTTGGGAGTCACCTCGAGCGCGTTGTTAATCTGCTCGACTAAGGACTCCGTGTCCGAGTCATGATTTGAATTAGTATCGCTATCTGAGTCTGTTGGCTGGGTTGATAGGGCCTCCTTGGATTTAATGAGGCCTCGATCAGGGGGGAGGGAGCCTTGAAGGCAGGAGCGGATGGTTATCAAGGTGGGGAGCAAGCCGGGAGGGAAGCGCTTGCTCTCATGTTCCATGGCATTAGTGACCCGATCAATAAGACGGTCATAAGTAACAGGGTCCCAAAGATGGCAAGTGGTGAGCCATGGGTTAAAAGGCAGCAGGAGGTCCCAGTACACCTGCAGCTGCCGGACAGACACTTTACAGCTATGCGTGTCTAGGAGACCCGCTAGAGCACGAACTTGAGGTGCCTGACATGTAGATATACGACTACCCATAGCTGAGGGGGGAGGAGGGGGGTTACTCCCGAGCCGGGCCGGCCGGCTGGCAGGGAGGAGGAGGAGGAGTTGTTTACCGAGCAGAGAGAATGAGATAAGCTGTGGCCTCAAGGCCGAAGGAGACGGCGAGAGCAGAAAGCAGTGCCCTTTGGCAACGAGAGCAGTCAGGGGGGGCGGTTGCAAAGAGGCACACGGCACCAAATGAGGAAATAAAAATACAAAGAACTACAGCAAAGTAATGGAGGGGAAGAGGGAGAGTGTTAGGAGGAACGGGGGTCATAGAAGTGCACATACAAAAGGACGAAGAGAGCGTAGGGGAAGGGAGGAGTTCCTACTGGATGAAGAGAGCGTGGGGGAAAGGATGAGCGGCTTCGGAGCAGGGAACCTCCCACGGCTCCAGAAGCGGCGAAGGAGAGGCGGCCCTACCTTGCAGGCGAGGAAACGGGAAGCTGGAGAGGCGTCCGGGCGAGCGATCGACCCGCTGAACTGTTGTGTGGAGACGTTCCTCACACGGGGCACCAGTTGCGGTCGCGGTTACTACTTCTAGGGGGAGAGGCGGCCGGTAGCCGAGCCCTCAGCTCTCGGGGCTGCCCAAGGGGTACCGGCGGCGGGGGCTCTTTCCCGGAGGCGAGGGCGAGGCGGAGGACGTGGCCAGGGTCCTTGGCGAGAGGCGTGCAAGGAGGGCGGCGATAGGGACAAGACACTCTTCATTCAGTAGGAGTATGCGCCAAAGAGATTTATTCAGGGGTGATTACAGGTTATATAGGCTGGTAAGAAGGGCAGGGCTGGAAAGGAGGTGAAGCAGCCTTAAATGGCAATATTGAAGGGATAGGGGCTAGGATTGGTTCTGAGAGAACGCCGGAACCGTTGCAGCGGGGCGGGGGTTGTTCTGGCCACGGGCATGCGCGCTGGCGGTGGCAGGAGTGGCCTTGGTACCAGGGAGTGAGTGGGTAAGATAAGGAAGTGGGGAAAGGGCAGTTGGGAGAAAGGCGGTTTCCTCCGGCAAGCCTCCCCTGCCCGTGACATTTTGGGTGAGGAAAAGGGAGCTGCCTTGACCTCGCTCCCCAGGCTCGGGGGGGCTGCAGAGGGCACTCACGCCCGTACCTACTACCCTCCCCAGGGGGTGATCAGGTCCCCTGGCCCAGGCCTGGCAAGCCGAGGTACAAGCTCAGACACCCGCAGTAATATTTGTGACTTTTTTTAAATATTAGAAAATCTTAACAGTGTACAGCCTGCTGATGAATGCCCTTCTGCTAATTAAATATTTTTTTTCTGGGCTACAGAGCTCTAAATTCAACAGCTGTTCCAGTCAACAGTCAATACTATACTTATTTGTGTTAATACTGACATTTTTCTTACCCATTTTTCTTCCTGAGTCTGTTTATACAAATCTAAGCACTCTTCTTTACTATGGCCTATCCAAATCTTGAACAGATTTTTGTTACTTATTAGCAACTCAGCTAGAATTGGATACAGTAAGGTCAGGATAAGAATAAGAGCATCTTGTTACTTGCATATAAATGACTGAGCAAAGGAGGATATTCATGCTACATTGAAACTTAGTTTGCTTTACTCCTTGTTGACCGTTAAAACTCAGTGTGACCTGAGAAAATACAATTTCTTTGGGTCTCTGTTTCCTCATATTTTAGTGAAAATGTTGCATTAGATTAATGGTGTTCAACTGTTCCCCCAAAAGCCCTAGGAGATACCATCTATTATCTAGGAGATATTAGGTGACATGGTTTTCTTTTCACCCCAGCTCCTCACTGCCTACTGTTGTCTTTCTGACTTGGCTCCTTCTAACCAAGGACAAGTTCAAGAACCACCTCCTCTTTGATACCTTTCTTAACTATCCAACTCATGTGAATTGCTCATTTTCTCTGAGCATCAGTAAGATAAATTCTTCTTATGTTTTATATTGTTTCATGTCTCTTTTTGTATTTTTCTTGGCTCCACAATTAGATTACAAATTTCATAAGACTTTGAACTATGGCAGCCTCTTAATTGCCTCCCCAGGATTCTTTCCCCATAGGCACAGCTTAATTGCTCCACTGGTCACATTCTCATCCTAAACTGAAAATTCGTGATTGATCTAAACCAATTATGGAAACCCTGTTCTCAGGCTCTCTGTAGTTGAGAGTGACCTTTGGATCAGTTTTGGCCAATGAGACTTAAGTGGAAGCCCATAGGGGAAGTTAGGGAAAAGGAAGCTTTCATTCTCCAAGGGAGCACTTTACCTTCTCCTTTCTCACTCTTCTTGTCTTGACCATAAATAAGATGCCTGGAATAGTAGCATCCATCTTGAAACTCTGAGGCAACCAAGACGGGGGAGAGACCAAGGAAATCTCAGAGACACTAGGCCCCGAACCTTTTAAACCACAAAATCAATGACATCAGTTTACCTCTGGAATTCTGTTTGTGAGAAAATTTTATTTAAATAATGGTTAGCATTTCAAATTTATAGCTGTTTATTCAATCATTCGTTCATTCATTTGACAGGTATTTATTATGCTCCTACCATGTCTTAGGCATCGTGCTTGAAAAGCCTTAGTAAACAAAATGGGTAGAAACTTCCATCCTCAAAGAGCTTATGTTCTAATAGAAGAAGAAAGAAAATTAGCACTGGCTATAATAAATAAGAGTTGCAGACAGGATGGTAGGAGCTTGAGAAAGTAGCATTTGAGCAGAGACTTAAAGAGATGAGAGATTTAGACATGCAGCTATCAAGAGGAATAGCAATTCAGACATTGGGTGTAAACTTTGCAATGATCCTAAGGCCTGATAAGCCTGTCTGTCAAAGCAATAGCAAGGAGTCCAGTATGGCTGCAGTGGAATATAAGTATCAGAGCTGCACTGCAGTTGAACAGGATTGAAAGGGGTTGTTTAAAGGCATGTATCCCACAGATAAGCACTACAAATATAGATAGGGGCTTGCATGATATACTTCTAAGGTATGACACTAGGACAGAGAGTTGACAATAGAATGGCATATGGGAAAAATCTACCTGTTGCATATTAGGGTCTATAGTTAATAGGAATACTTTACTAGTACCACACGAACACTAGGAACAAGTAATTAAGGGCTGAAAAGAGCTTTGGGGTGTTTTGGGTCATAAGAATTGTTTAAAATGGAGAGTGATGAGAATTGTACAACTAAGTGCTGATAATGTGAGATACAGCTGGATTATCATGGACAGAATATATGCTACGTGAAATTAGGAATACCCTACTTCACAAGTCAAGCCCTCAATCTTGAGGCTTGCTCTTGTGAAACTTATGGGTGTAAAGGGAAGGTAAGCCCACCTACAATTATGCCCAGGAGTCACCTCCAGAGAACCTCTTTGGTTGCCCAAATATGGACTTTCTCTCTCTAGTCCCAACTCTGCAAATAAATTCATCACCCTCCCCTCAACGTGGGACAGGACCCCCTAGATTTCTGAAAAACCTGGTTTGTTTGTTTATGTATTTATACATTGTTGGGGGCTTCTTATTTGTTTTCCAAGAAATACTGAAAGACCACCTACTAAGTGCCAAGCCAATGAATATTATGATGACTAAGATGAACATGACTCCTATTCTCATGATGTTTTTTCTGTTGAAATGCTCATGGAATCTATGGAAATATCCACAGAGGATGCAGTGGGCAAGACTATCAGAGTTTTAGATCTGGAAGAAATCTCTATAATTTACAGATGATGACACTGAAACACAGAATGGTTTTATGGCTTGGCCTAAGTCATGTGGTAGCAGGGCCAGGAAGAGAATCTAGGTTGTTTAACCTTCCATGCTCCACACTCAACCATAGCATTATAGTTGGTTGAGAAGAGAAGATAAAAGAGGTGGGGGTGGGGATCCCTTAATTTTAGTAGCTCATTTTCCAGCTGGACAGATACTTTTTTTTTTTTTTTACTTGAACAACCACAGAAATTTATTTTACCAGCTCAAATTTTCAACACACCAAATAATAGTTACCTCAGGGCTGGAAGGGACTTTCTCATTTTACTGTGTGCATTTATGGACAGCTTGAATTTGTTGTAATAGACATGTATTTTGTAATGAGAATTTTTTTCTAGTTCTCTAAGACAGTTCATAGAAGGGACCATTTTATGAGTCTTCTATAGTCTTAGCCCCATAAAGATTAAGACATTTCAAACTGAAGACAAATATTTTGATATCTAGATCAAACTGAGCTGAGGAGTAGAAGACAGTGCATTATTAAGACACTGCAATCAGGAGCATCAGCAGACATTTTAATGAGTTGCTAGATTGTCTTTGATTAAGTCATTAGTTTTTGGAATATTGCTTCATGCTTATCAAAGTCCACTGAAGAGGAGTATCTTTGGTGTCTCCATTTCTCTGAAATCAGGATAAGCTGCAACTCGTTGCCAACTGTACAGTGGACCTTTGCTCCACAGGGCTGGTCAGAGAGGACGGGTCTGTTAGGATGCCAGGCTCTGATACTAAGGTTCTAGGAGACTGTTGACCTCTGCCTCCTTTTCTAAGTATTTACTACTTTTAAAACAACTAATTAAATTATAAACACACACATTTCCTTCCCCTGCTCAAGCAGGCAAACACTCATCCTTTATAAAGTTTATTCTACCGCAACTAGGATGCGTTTGAACAGTGGGGCTCTACTCTGTTTCTTTGGAATGATCCCACTGTGATAAATGCTTTAGTGAGCTGCTGAGTAGCAATTCAGGAGACATCAAGGAAGGAATTTTTTAAAATAATTCCTTTGATCCTAGAAATAACTGACAGGAAACAAATCAGGTGTATCTGTATAGGTATGGATGTCAGTGGGTGGAGATACACACTGTGCACCAACTGTGGTTCTCTCCTCACCTTTGCACTGGTTTGTGTCCTCTGGCATACCAAAGGCTTGTTTCACACATGGGCTGAGTAGCAAATGTCTGATACAACCAATAGTCACAGTGGGGCCAGCATCTGGAAATCTGGAAGAATTTCAGCTACCTTCCTATGGAGTTGCTCTCTCCTTTCTCCTTTTAATCTTTCCTCTTTCATAGACTTTGCAAACTTCTTCCACATCTTAAACATGATCCAGCAAATCCTCCTGTCACTATGCTCCGCTGCAATCTCATACTTGCTCTGAGAATCACTCTTGGCCTCCCTGACCATGTTAAACCAGGCCTTGAAAATCTTCTTCTGAAGAAAATGTACATGAAGTTTTCTTACATCTTTCTCTAGATCACTCAGGTAATGTAGCCAGCTCTGGAAGACTACCCTAAGCAAAACTTGGGAATAAAATTGATCAGTCCAGGCCATCTTTCTAGCCAGGCTTTCCTGACCATACTGGAACCAGGTCAGCAGGCATTTCCTCTGTATTGCCAAAGAGTGATGTTCCTCTGCCACCTGGAATGTTTTGCTTGCTTTGCATTCTCAATCTCTTCCAAGGCTCTAGACCTTTTATTTTTAGCAAGACCTTTTCATAATGTTCTTTGGCTACTGCTTCCAGCTGCTGGTTCCTTGCTATTATCTTCTGCTTCTCTATTTCTTTAATTTTCTTCAGTCTCTCCTCTTCTAGTTTTCTTTCAAGCTGAACCTCTTTTTCTTCTGCCTCTCTCTTCAGATGTTCCTCTTCTTGGGCCTTTAATTGGGCCAATTTCTCTGCTTGTTTTTTCTTCTTTTCTGCCAAGATCTGCCTATGTTCAGCTCGCTGAATTGCTCTGTCTTCCATGGCTTTCACTACGGGATGGGGTGCCATGAGCTGCTTTTGGATCCAGGAAGAGAATTTGGGGAGTCACTTCTACTGCTTTCAGTCCCAAGGGAAGCAACAGGTGAATTTAGAAGCATGTGGCATGTTATTTTTGGTCCTTCTTCCTCTCTGGGATTCAATAGCAGGCAGCTTTGGGCATCTGTAACTGCTGCAGTAAGCTCTGCTGCCCAGCAAACCTCTGCCAGCCGCTGATTTTCCTTCAGCTCAAGAACTGTTTTCTGCTGTTCTTGAAGTTTCTTCTTTTGCTTCGCAATCAACTGTTGCTTGAAGTTGTGGCAATTATGGAAATGGCCCATGCAAACATGTTCTGCTTTCTAGCTGACAGTTCTGAGCTTCTCGCTGCTAGACTGTTGGGAGGGCTTGGTGTGCAAGATCTCGGGCTGTTTATTGTCAGTTGTGTGTTCAAAGGGACATCCTGAAGGAAAACCTGCAAGGTGCTCTTTGTTGGTCTTCCTAGAGAAGAGCTGGGCATACAATCACTGCTTCCCAAAAGAGGCTTTTCCCACAAAGGGGGCACTGCAGTCACCTCTCCATTTCTTACAGATGGATCCACAGTGGCTGTTGCCGCCTCAAGTAGATTTAAACCTGATAATCCATTTGTTTTGAGCTTCCCGAGTGATGCTGCCTGTATTAGTTAGGGTTCTCTAGGGAAACAGAATCAGCAAGAGATATCTATAAATATAAGATTTATAAAAGTGTCTCACGCAGGCAGCAGATTGGCAACTCCAATGAAGGTGTTTGATGAACTCCTCAGGCAATGAACTGGCAACTTCAATGAACTCCTTAGGAAATGCTTCGCTGGTTAGCCGAAGAAGTGAAGGTCCTCTATCTGTCTCACTTAAAAGTCCTCAACTGATTGGATTAAATGCAGCTGATTGCATTCTCTCATTGTGGAAGACATGCCCTTCGTTAATACAATCAGTAACAGCTGCAGCCAATTGACTGATGATTTAATAAACCAGCCTTCTGGTTTATTAACCAGCCACAAATGTCCTTGCCAGTAACGGTTAGGCCAGTGCCTGCTTGACCAGACACCTGGGTACCATCACCTGGCCAAGTTGACACATGAACCTAACCATTACACTGCCTTCAGCAGCTCATCCGTTTTCTTCCTAGTTCCCTCCTTTGTTAGAGCCAGCCCTCTCTTTCAGATCTTGCCATGATGCCAACACTGCCGTTCTGTAAAGCCCGGATACTATTTTAAAGATGAAGTCAAATGAATATCTGAAGGATTTAAGTGGATCTTAGAAGTGACCAGCCTTATTTTGAGGAACTGTTTCAATGTTGCAACCTAGCATCAATAATGTGGATCTTGTCACAGAATTGCTGAACTGCTGCTCGGTCCTCACCCTCCCCATGCAGCAAGGTAAAACTCCACACTAAAGTTGCTATTGGGCACTGTAATGGATCCCGTTACTGGGAAGAGTCTAGACTTAATTGGTTTCCACTATTTATAGTTTTAAATTATGGAGTGCTGGGAAGCAGTTTAGTGTAGTGAGTGATAATAGAGTATAGCATACTACTGTGTAGATGCTGGAGGCAATGTTGTGAGTTTAAAGCTTGGCTTTCACTTAGTATGTGTGTGAACTTGAATAAATGTCTTAAACTCTCTGAGCTTTATTTAGTTTTATTGCATAAAAATTGTGATCATGATAGGTTGTTGTGACAATTGACTTAATATACCGCTCAGAGTGGGATGCAAATAAATGTTTATTTTAAAAATAACCACAGATTTCTGTGCAACGTGGATTTAGATGGCAAATAGTTACTAATGGGGCAACATTGAGGGGTGTGTGCGTGTGTGTGGGGGTGAGTGTGAGTGCGTGTGTGTGACAGATCTAGTGTCTGAGACAAAATGATAGAGGCTCCCAAGCTTATTTTTTTCTCAGTTGAAATCTTTTCACCTACCCATCACAGAGCTCTTAAAAAGCAAGCATGAGGAGAGGCGGGGCAAGATGGCAGACTGGTGAGCTGTAAGTTTTAGTTACTCCTCCAGGAAAGTAGGTAAAAAGCCAGGAACTGCGTGGACTGGACACCACAGAGCAATCTGTCTTTGGGCATACTTCATACAACACTCATGAAAATGTTGAACTGCTGAGATCAGCGAAATCTGTAAGTTTTTGCGGCCAGGGGACCCGCGCCCCTCCCTGCCAGGCTCAGTCCCGTGGGAGGAGGGGCTGCCAGCTCCGGGAAGGAGAAGGGAGAACTGCAGTGGTAGCCCTTCTCGGAAACTCATTCTACTGATTCAAACTCCAACCATAGATAGACTGAGACCAGACACCAGAGAATCTGAGAGCTGCCAGCCCAGCAGAGAGGAGACAGGCATAGAAAAAAAAAAATAACATGAAAAACTCCAAAATAAAAGCAGAGGATTTTTAGAGTTCTGGTGAACACAGAAAGGGGAAGGGCGGAGCTCAGGCCTTGAGGCGCATATGCAAATCCCGAAGAAAAGCTGATCTCTCTGCCCTGTGGACCTTTCCTTAATGGCCCTGGTTGCTTTGTCTCTTAGCATTTCAATAACCCATTAGATCTCTGAGGAGGGCCCTTTTTTTTTTTTTTTTTTTTTTTTTTAATCCTTTTTTCTTTTTCTAAAACAATTACTCTAAGAAGCCCAATACAGAAAGCTTCAAAGAATTGCAATTTGGGCACGTCAAGTCAAGAGCAGAACTAAGAGAGCTCTGAGACAAAAGGCAATAATCCAGTGGCTGAGAAAATTCACTAAACACCACAACTTCCCAAGAAAAGGGGGGTGTCCGCTCACAGCCACCATCCTGGTGGACAGGAAACACTCCTGCCCATCGCCAGCCCCATAGCCCAGAGCTGCCCCAGACAACCCAGTGTGACGGAAGTGCTTCAAATAACAGGCACACACCACAAAACTGGGCGTGGACATTAGCCTTCCCTGCAACCTCAGCTGATTGTCCCAGAGCTGGGAAGGTGGAGCAGTGTGAATTAACAAAGCCCCATTCAGCCATCATTTCAGCAGACTGGGAGCCTCCCTACACAGCCCAGCAGCCCAGAACTGCCCTGGGGGGACGGCACTCACCTGTGACATAGCACAGTCATCCCTCAACAGAGGACCCGGGGTGCACGGCCTGGAAGAGGGGCCCACTTCCAAGTCTCAGGAGCCATACGCCAATACCAAAGACTTGTGGGTCAGTGGCAGAGACAAACTGTGGCAGGACTGAACTGAAGGATTAGACTATTGCAGCAGCTTTAAAACTCTAGGATCATCAGGGAGATTTGATTGTTAGGGCCACCCCCGCTCCCCGACTGCCCAGAAACACGCCCCACATACAGGGCAGGCAACACCAACTACACACGCAAGCTTGGTACACCAATTGGACCCCACAAGACTCACTCCCCAACTCACCAAAAAAAAGGCTAAGCAGGGGAGAACTGGCTTGTGGAGAACAGGTGGCTAGTGGACGCCACCTGCTGGTTAGTTAGAGAAAGTGTACTCCACGAAGCTGTAGATCTGATAAATTAGAGATAAGGACTTCAATAGGTCTACAAACGCTAAAAGAACCCTATCAAGTTCAGCAAATGCCAAGAGGCCAAAAACAACAGAAAATTATAAAGCATATGAAAAAACCAGACGATATGGACAACCCAAGCCCAAGCACCCAAATCAAAAGACCAGAAGACACACAGCACCTAGAGCAGCTACTCAAAGAACTAAAGATGAACAATGAGACCATAGTACGGGATATGAAGGAAATCAAGAAGACTCTAGAAGAGCATACAGAAGACATTGCAAGACTAAATAAAAAAATGGATGATCTTATGGAAATTAAAGAAACTGTTGACCAAATTAAAAAGATTCTGGACACTCATAGTACAAGACTAGAGGAAGTTGAACAACGAATCAGTGACCTGGAAGATGACAGAATGGAAAATGAAAGCATAAAAGAAAGAATGGGGAAAAAAATTGAAAAAATCGAAATGGACCTCAGGGATATGATAGATAATATGAAACGTCCAAATATAAGACTCATTGGTGTCCCAGAAGGGGAAGAAAAGGGTAAAGGTCTAGGAAGAGTATTCAAAGAAATTGTTGGGGAAAACTTCCCAAATCTTCAAAACAACATAAATACACAAATCATAAATGCTCAGCGAACTCCAAATAGAATAAATCCAAATAAACCCACTCCGAGACATATACTGATCACACTGTCAAACACAGAAGAGAAGGAGCAAGTTCTGAAAGCAGCAAGAGAAAAGCAATTCACCACATACAAAGGAAACAGCATAAGACTAAGTAGTGACTACTCAGCAGCCACCATGGAGGCGAGAAGGCAGTGGCACGATATATTCAAAATTCTGAGTGAGAAAAATTTCCAGCCAAGAATACTTTATCCAGCAAAGCTCTCCTTCAAATTTGAGGGAGAGCTTAAATTTTTCACAGACAAACAAATGCTGAGAGAATTTGCTAACAAGAGACCTGCCCTACTGGAGATACTCAAGGGAGCCCTACAGACAGAGAAACAAAGACAGGACAGAGAGACTTGGAGAAAGGTTCAGTACTAAAGAGATTCGGTATGGGTACAATAAAGGATATTAATAGAGAGAGGGGAAAATATGGCAAACATAAACCAAAGGATAAGATGGCCGATTCAAGAAATGCCTTCACGGTTTTAACGTTGAATGTAAATGGATTAAACTCCCCAATTAAAAGATATAGATTCGCAGAATGGATCAAAAAAAATGAACCATCAATATGTTGCATACAAGAGACTCATCTTAGACACAGGGACACAAAGAAACTGAAAGTGAAAGGATGGAAAAAAATATTTTATGCAAGCCACAGCCAAAAGAAAGCAGGTGTAGCAATATTAATCTCAGATAAAATAGACTTCAAATGCAGGGATGTTTTGAGAGACAAAGAAGGCCACTACATACTAATAAAAGGGGCAATTCAGCAAGAAGAAATAACAATCGTAAATGTCTATGCACCCAATCAAGGTGCCACAAAATACATGAGAGAAACACTGGAAAAATTAAAGGAAGCAATTGATGTTTCCACAATAATTGTTGGAGACTTCAATACATCACTCTCTCCTATAGATAGATCAACCAGACAGAAGACCAATAAGGAAATTGAAAACCTAAACAATCTGATAAATGAATTAGATTTAACAGACATATACAGGACATTACATCCCAAATCACCAGGATACACATACTTTTCTAGTGCTCATGGAACTTTCTCCAGAATAGATCATATGCTGGGACATAAAACAAGCCTCAATAAATTTAAAAAGATTGAAATTATTCAAAGCACATTCTCTGACCACAATGGAATACAATTAGAAGTCAATAACCATCACAGACTTAGAAAATTCACAAATACCTGGAGGTTAAACAACACACTCCTAAACAATCAGTGGGTTAAAGAAGAAATAGCAAGAGAAATTTCTAAATATATAGAGACGAATGAAAATGAGAACACAACATACCAAAACCTATAGGATGCAGCAAAAGCAGTGCTAAGGGGGAAATTTATAGCACTAAACGTATATATTAAAAAGGAAGAAAGAGCCAAAATCAAAGAACTAATGGATCAACTGAAGAAGCTAGAAAATGAACAGCAAAACAATCCTAAACCAAGTAGAAGAAAAGAAATAACAAGGATTAAAGCAGAAATAAATGACATAGAGAACAAAAAAACAATAGAGAGGATAAATATCACCAACAGTTGGTTCTTTGAGAAGATCAACAAGATTGACAAGCCCCTAGCTAGACTGACAAAATCAAAAAGAGTGAAGACCCATATAAACAAAATAATGAATGAAAAAGGTGACATAACTGCAGATCCTGAAGAAATTAAAAAAATTATAAGAGGATATTATGAACAACTGCATGGCAACAAACTGGATAATGTAGAAGAAATGGACAATTTCCTGGAAACATATGAACAACCTAGACTGACCAGAGAAGAAATAGAAGACCTCAACCAACCCATCACAAGCAAAGAGATCCAATCAGTCATCAAAAATCTTCCCACAAATAAACGCCCAGGGCCAGATGGCTTCACAGGGGAATTCTACCAAACTTTCCAGAAAGAACTGACACCAATCTTACTCAAACTCTTTCAAAACATTGAAAAAAATGGAACACTACCTAACTCATTTTATGAAGCTAACATCAATCTAATACCAAAACCAGGCAAAGATGCTACAAAAAAGGAAAACTACCGGCCAATCTCCCTAATGAATATAGATGCAAAAATCCTCAACAAAATACTTGCAAATCGAATCCAAAGACACATTAAAAAAATCATACACCATGACCAAGTGGGGTTCATTCCAGGCATGCAAGGATGGTTCAACATAAGAAAAACAATCAATGTATTACAACACATTAACAAGTCAAAAGGAAAAAATCAATTGATCATCTCAATAGATGCTGAAAAAGCATTTGAAAAAATCCAACATCCCTTTTTGATAAAAACACTTCAAAAGGTAGGAATTGAAGGAAACTTCCTCAACATGATAAAGAGCATATATGAAAAACCCACAGCCAGCATAGTACTCAATGGTGAGAGACTGAAAGCCTTCCCTCTAAGATCAGGAACAAGACAAGGATGCCCGCTGTCACCACTGTTATTCAACATTGTGCTGGAAGTGCTAGCCAGGGCAATCCGGCAAGACAAAGAAATAAAAGGCATCCAAATTGGAAAAGAAGAAGTAAAACTGTCATTGTTTGCAGATGATATGATCTTATATCTAGAAAACCCTGAGAAATCAACGATACACCTACTAGAGCTAATAAACAAATTTAGCAAAGTAGCGGGATACAAGTTTAATGCACATAAGTCAGTAATGTTTCTATATGCTAGAAATGAACAAACTGAAGAGACACTCAAGAAAAAGATACCATTTTCAATAGCAACTAAAAAATTCAAGTACCTAGGAATAAACTTAACCAAAGATGTAAAAGACCTATACAAAGAAAACTACATAACTCTACTAAAAGAAATAGAAGGGGACCTTAAAAGATGGAAAAACATTCCATGTTCATGGATAGGAAGACTAAATGTCATTAAGATGTCAATTCTACCCAAACTCATCTACAGATTCAATGCAATCCCAATCAAAATTCCAACAACCTACTTTGCAGACTTGGAAAAGCTAGTTATCAAATTTATTTGGAAAGGGAAGATGCCTCGAATTGCTAAAGACACTCTAAAAAAGAAAAACGAAGTGGGAGGACTTACACTCCCTGACTTTGAAGCTTATTATAAAGCCACAGTTGCCAAAACAGCATGGTACTGGCACAAAGATAGACATATAGATCAATGGAATCGAATTGAGAATTCAGAGATAGACCCTCAGATCTATGGCCGACTGATCTTTGATAAGGCCCCCAAAGTCACTGAACTGAGCCATAATGGTCTTTTCAACAAATGGGGCTGGGAGAGTTGGATATCCATATCCAAAAGAATGAAAGAGGACCCCTACCTCACCCCCTACACAAAAATGAACTCAAAATGGACCAAAGATCTCAATATAAAAGAAAGTACCATAAAACTCCTAGAAGATAATGTAGGAAAACATCTTCAAGACCTTGTATTAGGCAGCCACTTCCTAGACTTTACACCCAAAGCACAAGCAACAAAAGAGAAAATAGATAAATGGGAACTCCTCAAGCTTAGAAGTTTCTGCACCTCAAAGGAATTTCTCAAAAAGGTAAAGAGGCAGCCAACTCAATGGGAAAAATTTTTGGAAACCATGTATCTGACAAAAGACTGATTTCTTGCATATACAAAGAAATCCTACAACTCAATGATAATAGTACAGACAGCCCAATTATAAAATGGGCAAAAGATATGAAAAGACAGTTCTCTGAAGAGGAAATACAAATGGCCAAGAAACACATGAAAAAATGTTCAGCTTCACTAGCTATTAGAGAGATGCAAATTAAGACCACAATGAGATACCATCTAACACCGGTTAGAATGGCTGCCATTAAACAAACAGGAAACTACAAATGCTGGAGGGGATGTGGAGAAATTGGAACTCTTATTCATTGTTGGTGGGACTGTATAATGGTTCAGCCACTCTGGAAGTCAGTCTGGCAGTTCCTTAGAAAACTAGATATAGAGTTACCATTCGATCCAGCGATTGCACTTCTCAGTATATACCCGGAAGATCGGAAAGCAGTGACACGAACAGATATCTGCACGCCAATGTTCATAGCAGCATTATTCACAATTGCCAAGAGATGGAAACAACCCAAATGTCCTTCAACAGATGAGTGGATAAATAAAATGTGGTATATACACACGATGGAATACTACGCGGCAGTAAGAAGGAACGATCTCGTGAAACATATGACAACATGGATGAACCTTGAAGACATAATGCTGAGCGAAATAAGCCAGGCACAAAAAGAGAAATATTATATGCTACCACTAATGTGAACTTTGAAAAATGTAAAACAAATGGTTTATAATGTAGAATGTAGGGGAACTAGCAGTAGAGAGCAATTAAGGAAGGAGGAACAATAATCCAAGAAGAACAGATAAGCTAACGTTCTGGGGATGCCCAGAAATGACTATGGTCTGTTAATTTCTGATGGATATAGTAGGAACAAGTTCACAGAAATGTTGCTATATTATGTAACTTTCTTGGGGTAAAGTAGGAACATGTTGGAAGTTAAGCAGTTATCTTAGGTTAGTTGTCTTTTTCTTACCCCCTTGTTATGGTCTCTTTGAAATGTTCTTTTATTGTATGTTTGTTTTCTTTTTAACTTTTTTTTTCATACAGTTGATTTAAAAAAGAAGGGAAAGTTAAAAAAAAAAAAAAAAAAGAAAAACAAGGAAAAAAAAAAAAAGATGTAGTGCCCCCTTGAGGAGCCTGTGGAGAATGCAGGGGTATTCGCGTACCCCACCTCCATGGTTGCTAACATGACCACAGACATAGGGGACTGGTGGTTTGATGGGTTGAGCCCTCTACCATAAGTTTTACCCTTGGGAAGACGGTTGCTGCAAAGGAGAGGCTAGGCCTCCCTATATTTGTGCCTAAGACTCTCTTCCTGAATGCCTCTTTGTTGCTCAGATGTGGCCCTCTCTCTCTGGCTAAGCCAACTTGAAAGGTGAAATCACTGCCCTCCCCCCTATGTGGGATCAGACACCCAGGGGAGTGAATCTCCCTGGCAACGTGGAATATGACTCCCGGGGAGGAATGTAGACCTGGCATCGTGGGACGGAGAACATCTTCTTGACCAAAAGGGGGATGTGAAAGGAAATGAAATAAGCTTCAGTGCCAGAGAGATTCCTAAACGAGCTGAGAGATCACTCTGGTGGGCACTCTTACGCACACTTTAGACAACCCTTTTTAGGTTCTAAAGAATTGGGGTAGCTGGTGGTGGATACCTGAAACTATCAAACTACAACCCAGAACCCATGAATCTTGAAGACAGTTGTATAAAAATGTAGCTTATGAGGGGTGACAATGGGATTGGGAAAGCCATAAGGACCAAACTCCACTTTTTCTAGTTTATGGATGGATGTGTAGAAAAGTAGGGGAAGGAAACAAACAGACAAAGGTACCCAGTGTTCTTTTTTACTTCAATTGCTCTTTTTCACTCTAATTATTATTTTTGTTATTTTTGTGTGTGTGCTAATGAAGGTGTCAGGGATTGATTTAGGTGATGAATGTACAACTATGTAATGGTACTGTAAACAATCGAAAGTACAATTTGTTTTGTATGACTGCGTGGTATGTGAATATATCTCAATAAAATGATGATTAAAAAAAAAAAAAAGAAAAAAAAAAAAGCAAGCATTCACTGTGCACTTTGGCCTGCTCCCACCAGTTAGCAGTCCTCACATAAGTTTCTTGCTTTGAAAAAGCTACCAAAAGCAAAACCACAAAGTGCCAAAATCTTTAAAGCATTACGGGGTGCTACTAATCACCATGTGGAAATCTAGAGCTCCTGCTTTCCTCCTCTACACAGCTAGAGGTCTCAAAGCTTGGTGTTATCTGAGGTACAATGCGGGACCTCCCAGTTCCTGTAGCTCTCAAACAGGAAGTGCACATCCAGCCCATGACCAAACCATCCCATTTGGTGAAACAGTGCCACCCTCCACCCGCTCCTCTCTTCTGATGAAAGTGCTTGCTCCAGTTGGTAGATAAGTGTTGGGGTATATGAGGAGGGCTTTGCCCGGAGTATTGACAACTGGTTTTCAAATCCTACCACTTCTTTCCCATGGACTGAATTCAATATACAAAGACTCTTCTATTAAGAGAGTTTCTGTGTGCTGTTTGACAAAATCGAATGCATGCTTATTCTTGCAAACTCTCTATTCTCTGTTTTATTCAAGTAATTTCAAATCATTACAGGAGAAAAATAGCTAGAACTAGATGGAGGTAGATACTTCTAAACATTTCTAGCAAGTCATTACTGATTTCTTAGATATATTAGATTAAGTCCACTGGGGAGCTTTAGTTTTTTTACTCCAAGGGATTTCATGAAAAAATAATGCAAATTATACAGAAACTGGAAACAAATAATTTTGCCATTCACATTGTATGTGTGAATGATACCTGTGAATATTCAGTTAATTAACAGTTAAATACAGAAAATCATCAATAATGGTCTGAAGATAACTTCAAAAGCACGTAACGGTGAAGCCGCAATTGTCTCTCAAAACTTTTTCAAAATTACCGTAAAGTAGAGTGTCCTTAAATGAATAGTATCTCTGGGTACCCTGGGAGTCTAGTTTTTATTTAAAGTCCACCATTGCCCTACCTTCCTCAGGACCATAGTATTGACTGAATGAAGAGAGAGAGAAAATAGTTTTATAAGCAGCTGCATTTTTGATGTGATCATAATGAAATTACCCATGATTTTCCTTTTTGAATTTATTTTTTGTATGGATCTAAATGGACTTAAGGGAAGCCTAGTTTCCACGTATCAGGATACATTGCTCATCCAGTGGGATGCTTTTCAGTCTTGAATTTATGCCAGAATACGTGAACCAGATATTTGCAACTCTGGATGACTGTGCTAGAGCCAATCACTCCAGAAATGGCTATTACAAGAGCTCTTTTAGAGATTTTTCAAGTGCATCACAGCAGAGTCACTGATTAAACTTCGTAAACTGGAAGAAATTTGAAGGCATGCGGTGGTCAGTACCGGGTAAATCTAATAATCTCTTTAGGTACAGCGAATTATAAGTTGTCAGGAAATTCTTGGCATTATGGCCAGATGTAGCATATATCATAAAATAGTATACCAAGAGATAAATAGCTAGAAAACATTTCAGCAATGGTAGTACATTCTACACAGAAAATTACTTCATTTGGCATCAATCTTAAAGGCACAAGAGAAAGCCTGAAAGTATGATCCTCTCAAATTAGACATTTTTCTAAATTCCATTTATTTTTGCACTATGATTTAGAAGCTATAGATCATTCTTCTAATACTTACCCCTAAAATTTTAGTACACATTTAAAAATGCATATTTTCTGTTGATATTTAGGAATATTCAATATCTATATCCTTTCCCAAAATAGGGTAAGAATCTTTTCTCACTTTCAATTCCTTCTTGAATAACTCCACCATCTCTCATGTTGAGCACAATTGGAATTTTAATTCCAGGTTTTTATTACTTGTTAAGTTTTGCATTGTATATTAACAATTACTATGAATTTGCTCATTCTTATATATTTGGGACTACAGCATGTTCATTTTTAGATTTGTTGCTTATTTGCTGGTGTATATCCTCAAATAATTCTTTCACAGACTATTGACTTTGTAAAAGCTTTTCTTTTCTGAATATGTATTTATATTCTCTTTTACTTGAATACTAATTTGGCTTGGTATAGGATCTAGGTTTAAATTAATTCCTCCTTTTAATTTGGCACATACTAACCCCTTACCAACTGGAATTGAGTTACGACCGTGAGAAGTTACGCTGATGGCAAGCTGATTTTTCAATTTTTTGTAGGTTACTTGTTTTTCTCTTTTCTTCCCTGAAACCTTTTTGGATCTTATCTATCCTTGAAATTCTGAAATTTCATCATGATTCATGTAGCTTTAATTCTTTTAAAGTCTAGCTTTGCACTTTAAATGTGAAGATCCATGGCTTTCTTCAGATCTGAGAATTTTGTTGTTGTTTTACTTATTTGATTATTTACTTTCTTGCGTCTTCTCTTTTCTCTCATTCTGGAATTTCTATAGTCTGGGTTTTGGAATTTGGGGATGAATTCTTCACATCACTTAACCCTGCGCTTGTGCTTTCCCTTCTTTAGTCTATATGTTGTGCTCCATTTGAGTGTCTCAGCTCAATCTTTCAACACACTAATTCACTAGATGGTGTATTGCTGTTATTGCTGCTCATTTACTGAAATTTTCATTTCAGTAGATTTTTTTTTCAGTTTTTTTCCCTCTAAGAGCTGTAGAAGATACATTGTCGTAGATACAATGTTCTTTCAAATCTTTCTAACTATACTTATACCCTTTGAAAGTATTTTGCTAGCTTTATTAACTCTTTCCTGGGATGTTCATTTTTTTTTTTTTAAGCCTAACTGTTTTATTATTGACTTTGTGAAAATGTTCAGTGTTTCTTGGCTGCCTATAGTTATATATCTGGAAATCACGATTCATGTACCCTTTAAATTAATAGATTGTCTCTAATATACGAGGGGAGCAGTTAGATTGATAACATGTCTTCCAAGTTTGAGAGTTCCCCATTATCCCAGCAATCAGTAGCTACCTGGATACTTGAAGGTTTCTCCAATCCCAGTATTCCTCTTTAGCCAGTTGTTAAAACCTACTTTTGCCCACAGTTAGCATAAGAGAAGAAAAAAAGAAAATATCAACTAGCTTGCTGCTCCAAATGCAGCTCTCCAATTAATTTCCGTTTTAAATGTTCAGGGTTTTCTCTTAATTCTTGGTATTGTTAACAATAGGTTTAGAGACTTTCAAACCAATTACTTTCACAGTAGGCTTCTCTTACAGTTTGTCTGTGGTTTCTTTCAGTTTTGGTTTTTTGCTGAGGTTATGACTGTAATACACTCTCTATCTCTCAGGAATTTCTTGAAATTTCTGGTCCATTGATTCTCCTTTTTATAGGCATAACAATTTTTAAAAAATTTTTGTGTGATTTGGTTTGAGGAAAGATAAATGCATGCTTAGTCTATCCTGTTACAGAAATCATCCTTATGAGAAGAACTTACACAAGTGAAATATATTTCCCCCAAGTTGGAGTGAAATACTTCATTTCAAAAGTTTATTTGGTCTATAGTACAGGGCTTTACAAATACAAAAAGCAATTCTGGACACAAATATTTTCTTATGATAAATTGTCTCATTGTCATGAGACAATGAGATGAAGAGACGACTTCAATTCTTTTTTGATCCTATACCTACCCTTTGGGGATATTTTTTCCTAGAAATGTTCTCATTATAATTATACCACAACAAATGTGAAATCTCTTTATACTTTGCTATATGATTGAAATATTAATTTTAATGGAGTTCTCATGAATAAAATGAGATATTCTTTGGGATCATATGATGTTTTATCCTTAGAGAAATGAAGTAATTTTGACTATAGAGCATACCTTGACATGCTTAGTGGGATTGTTGACCCATAACTTGCTATCAGTGAACTGATTTGACTTCCATGCTGAGTTGTCTGAAATACATGCAAGACTGTGATATTTAATTATGACAAAGTCTTCAGAAATATCATAATAACATGCTAGCTACTGGGTCACATATTTTTAGCAGTGGATATGAGTTAATTTCAACAATGCATACTTTTTAAACTACAATTACAGATATAAAGTACAGAAGCACTATGAGCTGCTCTATATGGATATAATCCCCAAGCAATGAAAGAGGAGTCATTGCAGACAGTTGATAAAGGAAGCTGAAGACTAAATCCACTGTGATCTCACGTCCTTCTACCCCTACTAATCTTTCTTCCATCAAACCCGCCGTTGTTGTAAATTGTAAGATTTATAGATACTGTGTGTCTTTCAGCATGTTTGTGCATTAAAATATGTTTTCTAAAGTTCTGGAGGATCTATAACATTGCAAATAATAAAATCACTTCAGGAGTCTGTATAGTTTTCAATTTGATTAGGTACTTCCACTGTCTTTTCTAATAACTCTGATTTAATCTATTATTTGAAGGAACTATCATAGACACACATAAATACTTGCAGATTTGGAAATTGATTCAACAGTATTGAATTAAAAACATAAGTAATAGAGAGATACCAATCTAAATAGGTTTTTTATTTTTCTTAGCAAATTTGACTTTGAGTTTACATTCAGTTCTTTCAGAAAATACTGAACTTCTTCTACACACATGTAAGCTCTTTAATATTTAGGCCATTCCTTAATATACATGGGAGTAGTGTTTCTTTATTGTACTGATGAGATAAAAATGTTCAAGTGAGTTCATTCAAGTCATATAGTCAATGGCGGGTCCAAGGTTAAAATTCAGAAATACTGGAAGAAAACTTGAGGCACAACTGAAATGCAGAGAAGACTTCCCAATGACTAAAGAATTTTGCAACAAGGTTATAAGGAATAAAGGTATACCCCATGGTTCAGAAAGCTGGAGGCTAGCTGAAAATTACAAAGAAATCTGAGAACTACTGGTGCTAAGATTACCATGCAAAGGGAAATTCCTGATCTCATTCTCAAATTTTTTATAGTCACTGGTGAAAAGAAGCTGCAATTAAAGTCCAAACATAGCTTGATTACAGATTAGACTGAGCCACTTTACAAAATTTGCAACTTTACAGAAGATGGAGCATGCTTTTTTTCTGGAACTAATTACTGTTTGACTTTAGGTATTACTGTTCTTTTACATACTATGTCCAGAATATAATAAATAATTGTGAGATTGGGGAAGAAAGAAGAAAATACAAACCATGGTAAAGAGAGGAATGAGTTGATAGAAGCAAATACAAAGATGTTCTAGGTGTTTGAATTACCAGACAGGGACTTTAAAATGACTATGAGCAATATGTGCAAAGGGGGAGCAACATGTGTAAATAGATGGAGACTTTATTAGAGGCATGGATGTTATTTTAAAAAAAGTCAAATGAACATGCTAGAAATGAAATATGATACCAGAAATGAAGAATTCATTCAAAATTTTATTGACAAATGGAACTGAGCAGATAAAAGAATTGGTGAAATTGAAGATGGGTCAACAGAAATTTCCCCACTGAAACAGAGAAAAAAAAATGAAAAAAAAAAATGGAATAGAGTATCAAAGGTCTATGTTACAAAATCAACTGATCTAACATATGGGTAATTGTAGTCCCAGAGAGGAGACAGAGAACAAGACAAAAGAAAAAAAAAATGGTTGAGAATTTTCCAAAATTGGTGCAAGATATAAACTTATAGATCCAAGATGCTGAGCAAACTCCAAGAAAGTCATATATAAAGAAAACCCAACCCTAGGCATATCATAGTCAAACTATTAAAAGCCAAAAATAAAAAAGAATATCTTAAAAATAGACAAATAGAAGAGAAACCTACACACAGGGGAACAATGATTAGAAAAATGTTTGCCTTCTTATTGGAAACAGTGTTGGCCAGAAAAGAATGGAACATCTATAAAATACTAAAGGAAAAAAATATTAATCTAGAATTCTCTATCCTGGAAAAATATCCTTCAAATTTAAGAAAAACAAAAGCAGTTTCAGAGAGAAAATGGTTGAGAGAATTTGTCTGCAGCAGATCTGCACCACAACCAATGTTAAAAAAAAAATTCTGCATACGGAAAAGAAATTATACTATGTTGAAGCCAAGAAAAGAATCAATAGCACCAGAAGAGTAAATATGTGTATAAATATAAAGGACCTTTAAAATTAGGTATCTATTATGTGGACATTAATCTATATATCTCATATTCCATAATATATGTGGAAATTTATTTAAAAGATTGTTGATGTTTTACAGCAAAAATAATGACAATACTTTTTGAGTTTTTTGGCATGGATAAAAGTAAATAGATGACATGAGTGCAAAAAGTTGGGGTACGGGGTGAGGGTGTAGTGTAAACAGAATTATACTGATGTAATGTTTCATGAAGCAGTATGTTATTAGTTGAAGGTAGACTGTGATAGGATAAAGATGTATACCATAATCTTTGCAATTGAGAAAAAAAGATAACACAAAAGGTATAGCTAAAAAGTGAAGAGAGAGCCAAAAATATTCGACTTGCCTGTAATAAAGGATAAATGGAAAAAAACAAATAACTGGTGATACTAATAGAAAGCAAATTAGAAAATGATAGTCATTAATCCACTCAGCCTAATTACATCAAATATAAATGGATTTAATAGCTCATATACAAGGCAGAGATTGTCAGACTGCCTATGCAAGACCCAATTATATGTGTTACAATAAACACATTTTAAATATAAAGACAAAGGTGGGTTGAAAATAAAATGGTTGAAAAAGATATGCTATAGACACACTACATATAAGAAAGCTGGTGGATATATTTCTATCAGATCAAGTAACCATCAAGACAAAAAGTATACAGATAAATAGAGATATTTCATGATAAAATGAATTCATCAAGAAACCTAACAAACCTATATGTGTATGCATCTAATAACAGCACTTCAAAAACCACAAAGTAAAATTATAGACTAAAAATAGAAATAAATCACAAAATTGGCTGAACATTTTAACATCCCTCTCTAATAACTGATGGAACAGGTAGACAAAAAATGTCATCATGGATTTAGAAGATTTGTACATTATCATTGAAGTTATAATGATTAATAGCTATAAAACACTATACCTCAAATTGCAGACTATGCATTCCTTTCAAGTGACATAGAACATTTACCAAGGTAGACCATAATTCATGTCCTACCATTTACCAAGGTAGGACATAAAACAACTCAATAATTCTAAAAGGGTTAAATCACACAGAGTATGTCTTTGATCATAATAGTATTTAAACAGGAATTAATAGCAATGAAATATCAAGAAAATCCCCAAATATTTGGGAATTAAGCAACGCACTGCAAAATAACTGATAGACCAAAGATAAAAAAGAATCAATAGGAATTAGACTGTGTTTTGAACAGAATGATGATAAAAACACAATGATTCAAACTTTGTGGGATGCAGCAATAGCAATGCTTAGAAGGAAATTCATAGCTTTAAATGATACACCAATGTTACATAATAGAAGAAAGTTGTAATATTAATCATTTAAAATTCTACCTTTAGAACTTAGAAATTAAAGTGAAAATTAAATTCATATTAAGTAGAATTAAATAATAATGATAAGAACAGAAATCAATGACATAGAAAACTGGAAACAATTGAGAACATAAAAAATGCCATAAGTTCATTCTTTACAAAGATTAATTGAATTGCTAAACCCAAGGGTTTAAAATATGGTTTAAAAATATATCAATACTAAAAATAAAAAAATGGATTCCACAGATATTAAAAGGATTATAAATTACAATATGATCAATTTTATGAAACAAACTTGACAACTTAAATAAAATGGATAAATTTTTTGAAAGGTGAAAGTTACCAAAACTGAAACAAAAAGAAATAGGAAATTTATGTAGTCTATATCTAATGGAGAAATTTAAATTACAAAATAAGTCATCAAACCAAAAAGATAAACCTTCCAACAAAGTTAACTTCAGGCCCATATCACTTCACTGGGAAGCCTATTAAACATTTCCTGAAGAAATAATACTAATCCTACACATACTAATTCAGAAAACTAGGGTGGAAAAAACACATTACAACTTGTTTTCTGAGGTCAGCATTAACCTGATATCAAACCTGTAAAAGTAATTACAAGGAAATCACGTTTCAAATGAACATCCCTCTTGAACCTAGAACAAAATTCTTTAGAAATACTAGCAAATAAATTGCAGCAGTATATAATGTTTTAATAAAGTTAAAATTCACTGTGGCCTAATGGAGTTTATTCTAGGAAGCAAAGCTGCTTTAACATTCAAAAATAATCAATATATTTTACCATGCTAACAGAATATATGGGAAAATTATATGATAAATTCAATGAATGCATAAAAAATCATATAATCAAACCCAATAAACATTCATGATAAAAATGTCAACAAACTAGGAATACCAGAAAGCCTTCCCAATCTGATAAGGGTCATTCATTTAAAAGCTATAGTAAATATTGACTGCTTTCAACTGAAAATCCAAAATATGGCAAAGATATCTTCTATCACAACTTTTATTCAACATTGTATTAGAAGTTCTAGCCAGTGCAATAAGGCCAGAAAAAGAAATAAGGGACAAAGGTTAAAAAGTAAGTAGTGAAACTGTCATTATTCAGAGATGGCATAATTGAGTATGTGGAAAACTCCGTGGAATCTACACACACACACACACAACTACTAGGCCTATTAATTTAGCAAAGTCTCAGGACACAATGTCAATATTAAAAAAAAATCAACTGTGTTTCTAATTATTAACAAATGAACAATACAATAAAAAACATTTACAATAGCTTCAAAAGACCCTAAATAAATAGGAATAGACAAAAGATGTGCAAACTAGAAAACATTACTGAGAGAAATTAAAGAATACTTCAATAAACATCATACTAGAAACACTGGATTGGAAAATTCAATATTGTTAAGACATACATCTTCCCCCAAATTACTTATAGGTCTCAATCAAACTCTCACTAGTCTTTAAAAAAAACAAAAACAAAAACAAAAACAAAAACAAAAACAAAAAACTGGCAAGTGAATCTGAAAATGCAAAGGATCTAGAATAGCCAAAACAATATTCATAAAGAAAAACAAATTTGATGGATTCACACTACTTCATTTTAGGACTTAATACAATATCATAGTAATCAAGTCAGTGAGGACATTATCATAATGTCATAT
Organism: Choloepus didactylus; assembly: GCF_015220235.1. Lineage (NCBI taxonomy): Eukaryota > Metazoa > Chordata > Mammalia > Pilosa > Megalonychidae > Choloepus > Choloepus didactylus. The sequence continues at coordinate 37,358,521 of NC_051307.1, forward strand.
GATGGACATTATCACAGACAAATAGACTGATAGAATAGAATGCAGACTCCAGAAATAGATACATACACATAGACTATATTGATATCTTACCAAGGTGACAAATCAGATCAATGAGGAAAGGAAAAAAATTTTAAAAATATATGATTCAGGAAAATTGGATATCCATGGAAAAAAGGTTGAACTTTGATCCTACCTCACTCAATATATGAAAACTATATGTATGTGGATCATAACTTAAGTATAAAAGTTATAATCACCAAACTTATAGAAGCAAACAAATGAGAATATCTTTGCAACCCTGAAGTATACAAAATTTATTAGAATAAAATATATGCCATCTATAAAACAAATATTTGGATTTCATCAAAATTAAAAAATTCTGCTCATCAGAGGACACTAGTGGGAAAATGAAAAGGCAAGACTGAGAAGATATTCTCATTACTTATATCTGATGAATAACTCATGTTCAGAATAGATAAAGAACGTCTACAAGTCAACAACAAAAAGGTAAACATCAAATAAAAAATGAGAAAAAGACTTCAACAGACATTTTGCAAAAGAAAATGTAGGAATGAGCCATCCTACATAAGAATAAGTCCAATGAGTGCAGAGACAGATATTCAAAATCGTAAGTTATCAAGGAGATACAATTTTAAATAATAATGAGATAGCACTTCATATCTACCGGAATGACTAAATGACTGCCAATAACAAACATTGGCAAGGATGTGGAGCAAATTAAATGCTCACATGTTGTTGGTAGCATAAACTGTTATGGAGAATGGCTTGCCAGTTTCCTGAAAGTTAAAGATAGTGTGACCCAGCAGTTCCAGTCTGAGGTATTCATCAGATGATATGAAAAGATATGTCTAAAAAAACATCTCATACAAGAATGTTCTTAGCAACACCTGGAAACAACCTAAATGTCCATATCCAGGAAAATGTATAAAAACAAATTATGGTACATTCACACAGTGAAATACTATTCAACAATGAAAAGGAACAAATTGGTAATACAAAAACATAAATGAATATCAAAAACATACTAGTAAATGAAAGAAGTCAGAAATAAAATAATGCATACAATATATTAGTTCAAAGACAGGCAAACATAATCTATGGTGATAGAAATCAGTACAACGGGGTTTGACCGGAAGGGGCACGAGAACAACTTCTGGGTGATTGAAATGATTTATATTTTGTTTTGTGTGGTGGTTATCTTGGTTAAAACTTAGAGAACTGAACACTTTGAAATGCATGCATTTTATTGTCATTTTAAAATTACACAATTTTAAAAAGTGTAAAATAAAAGAAGAAAGCCAAAACAACAAGAATTTCAAGCATTCTGACTCCATGCACATTGTCATGTTTAAATACTCGGATCTCATCTGATAAATGTTTTAAAGTAATACTCTGATAATGAGCGTAGGATTTGCCTAGAATATCTGTGGTGGAAGGAAAGGGTTAGGTCAGCACCACCTGTTCCTGGCACTCTTCTGACTAGACACCAGATTCCCCATGGGCTTATTTTAGCTTTTCTGTATACAGAGGGAGGGACAATAATACCAGGGAGCCTTATGCTTGCAAGATGGACACCATATGTTTTCACTATGGTTTCATAGCTGTTCTCATCTAACTCTTTCCTCTGCCCTTTTAGTATCTGAGGTCTGGTAACCCCCAAGAAATTTAATATAAGAAGACAGCATGGATGAAATGTTAATATTTTTAAGTCAAACATAAAGGGAAGACATATGTGATTTTTATTCTCTACAGTTGTACCATAGCTGTTACTTAGCAAATTATTCCCCAAATTTTCAAACTGCATTTTATAATGAATATCTATGCTTTTTATGGATAGTTATGAAAATTTTCTAAGAACTCATGTGCGTATTATATAAAGGTACCATTTACACATGATAGTAATTGTAAATAAAATGTATGAACTATCAGAAGATAGCAACATGTGGCAGAATTTTCAGAAAAAGAACAAATCAGTACTTGTAGTATATATTCAAATAAAGAAATTACTGTTTTAGGGTGGGATTGTGGTGATTGTGCTGGCACTTTAGTTCTGTAAAATGACTTAATTAAGATTTAATCATAAAATAATTTGTTTTTAACCTGATATTTCAAAGAATTTATCTGCTGAATATGAAATGTGCATTTCTGCTTTTTGTTCCATTTGTGAGATTTGAGAAAAATTTATCACTGAAACGTCATGATTTTGGCCACAGGCATCTGCTTACAATATCTTATCCCAGAAATATTTGAAGTGCCTGGAGGAGGGCAGTAGAAAGGCTTGTGTGTAAAAGGTGATATGAGTAAGGATGGACAGAAGAGTGCACAATCTGGAGACTCATTCTGCAGGCCTGGTCTTATTTTTTTTTTTTTTTCTTTTTACCCTTTTCCCTCTGCTTTTTTTTTTCTTTCTTTCTTTTTTTTTTTATCTTCATTTTACTGAGATATATTCACATACCACGCAGTCATACAAAACAAATCGTACTTTCGATTGTTCACAGTACCATTACATAGTTGTACATTCATCACCTAAATCAATCCCTGACACCTTCATTAGCACACACACAAAAATAACAAGAATAATAATTAGAGTGAAAAAGAGCAATTGAAGTAAAAAAGAACACTGGGTACCTTTGTCTGTTTGTTTCCTTCCCCTATTTTTCTACTCATCCATCCATAAACTAGACAAAATGGAGTGTGGTCCTTATGGCTTTCCCAATCCCATTGTCACCTCTCATAAGCTACATTTTTATACAACTGTCTTCGAGATTCATGGGTTCTGGGTTGTAGTTTGATAGTTTCAGGTATCCACCACCAGCTACCCCAATTCTTTAGAACCTAAAAAGGGTTGTCTAAATTGTGCGTAAGAGTGCCCACCAGAGTGACCTCTCAGCTCCTTTTGGAATCTCTCTGCTACTGAAGCTTATTTCATTTCCTTTCACATCCCCCTTTTGGTCAAGAAGATGTTCTCCATCCCACGATGCCAGGTCTACATTCCTCCCCAGGAGTCATATTCCACGTTGCCAGGGAGATTCACTCCCCTGGGTGTCTGATCCCACGTAGCGGGGAAGGCAGTGATTTCACCTTTCAAGTTGGCTTAGCCAGAAAGAGAGGGCCACATCTGAGCAACAAAGAGGCATTCGGGAGGAGGCTCTTAGGCACAACCATAGGGAGGCCTAGCCTCTCCTTTGCAGCAACTGTCTTCCCAAGGGTAAAACCTATGGTAGAGGGCTCAACCCATCAAACCACCAGTCCCCTATGTCATGTTAGCAACCATCGAGGTGGGGTAGGCGAATACCCCTGCATTCTCCACAGGCTCCTCAAGGAGGCACTACATCTTTTATCCCCTGTTTTTCTTTTTTTTTTTTAACTTTCCCTTGTTTTTTAAATCAACTGTATGAAAAAAAAGTTAAAAAGAAAACAAATATACAATAAAAGAACATTTCAAAGAGACCATAACAAGGGAGTAAGAAAAAGACAACTAACCTAAGATAACTGCTTAACTTCCAACATGTTCCTACTTTACCCCAAGAAAGTTACATAATATAGCAACATTTCTGTGAACTTGTTCCTACTATATCCATCAGAAATTAACAGACCATAGTCATTCCTGGGCATCCCCAGAACGTTAAATAGCTTATCTGTTCTTCTTGGATTATTGTTCCCCATTCCTTAATTGCTCTCTATTGCTAGTTCCCCTACATTCTACATTATAAACCATTTGTTTTACATTTTTCAAAGTTCACATTAGTGGTAGCATATAATATTTCTCTTTTTGTGCCTGGCTTATTTCGCTCAGCATTATGTCTTCAAGGTTCATCCATGTTGTCATATGTTTCACGAGATCGTTCCTTCTTACTGCCGCGTAGTATTCCATCGTGTGTATATACCACATTTTATTTATCCACTCATCTGTTGAAGGACATTTGGGTTGTTTCCATCTCTTGGCAATTGTGAATAATGCTGCTATGAACATTGGCGTGCAGATATCTGTTCGTGTCACTGCTTTCCGATCTTCCGGGTATATACCGAGAAGTGCAATCGCTGGATCGAATGGTAACTCTATATCTAGTTTTCTAAGGAACTGCCAGACTGACTTCCAGAGTGGCTGAACCATTATACAGTCCCACCAACAATGAATAAGATTTCCAATTTCTCCACATCCCCTCCAGCATTTGTAGTTTCCTGTTTTTTTAACGGCAGCCATTCTAATCGGTGTTAGATGGTACCTCATTGTGGTCTTAATTTGCATCTCTCTAATAGCTAGTGAAGCTGAACATTTTTTCATGTGTTTCTTGGCCATTTGTATTTCCTCTTCAGAGAACTGTCCTTTCATATCTTTTGCCCATTTTATAATTGGGCTGTCTGTACTCTTGTCATTGAGTTGTAGGATTTATTTATATATGCAAGATATCAGTCTTTTGTCAGATACATGGTTTCCAAAAATTTTTTCCCATTGAGTTGGCTGCCTCTTTACCTTTTTGAGAAATTCCTTTGAGGTGCAGAAACTTTTAAGCTTCAGGAGTTCCCATTTATCTATTTTTTCTTTTGTTGCTTGTGCTTTGGGTGTAAAGTCTAGTTAGTGGCCGCCTAATACAAGGTCTTGAAGATGTTTTCCTACATTATCTTCTAGGAGTTTTATGGTACTTTCTTTTATATTGAGATCTTTCGTCCATTTTGAGTTAATTTTTATGTAGCGGTGAGGTAGGGGACCTCTTTCATTCTTTTGGATATGGATATCCAACTCTCCCAGCCCCATTTGTTGAAATGACCATTATGACTCAGTTCAGTGACTTTGGGGGCCTTATCAAAGATCAGTCGGCCATACATCTGAGGGTCTATCTCTGAATTCTCAATTCGATTCCATTGATCTATATGTCTATCTTTGTGCCAGTACCATGCTGTTTTGGCAACTGTGGCTTTATAATAAGCTTCAAAGTCAGGGAGTGTAAGTCCTCCCACTTCGTTTTTCTTTTTTAGAGTGTCTTTAGCAATTCGAGGCATCTTCCCTTTCCAAATAAATTTGATAACTAGCTTTTCCAAGTCTGCAAAGTAGGTTGTTGGAATTTTGATTGGGATTGCATTGAATCTGTAGATGAGTTTGGGTAGAATTGACATCTTAATGACATTTAGTCTTCCTATCCATGAACATGGAATATTTTTCCATCTTTTAAGGTCCCCTTCTATTTATTTTAGTAGAGTTATGTAGGTTTCTTTGTATAGGTCTTTTACATCTTTGGTTAAGTTTATTCCTAGGTACTTGATTTTTTTAGTTGCTATTGAAAATGGTATTTTTTTCTTGAGTGTCTCTTCAGTTTGTTCATTTCTAGCATATAGAAACATTACTGACTTATGTGCATTAATCTTGTATCCCGCTACTTTGCTAAATTTGTTTATTAGCTCTAGTAGCTGTATCGTTGATTTCTCAGGGTTTTCTAGATATAAGATCATATCATCTGCAAACAATGACAGTTTTACTTCTTCTTTTCCAATTTGGATGCCTTTTATTTCTTTGTCTTGCCGTATTGCCCTGGCTAGCACTTCCAACACAATGTTGAATAACAGTGGTGACAGCGGGCATCCTTGTCTTGTTCCTGATCTTAGAGGGAAGGCTTTCAGTCTCTCACCATTGAGTACTATGCTGGCTGTGGGTTTTTCATATATGCTCTTTATCATGTTGAGGAAGTTTCCTTCAATTCCTCCCTTTTGAAGTGTTTTTATCAAAAAACGGATGTTGGATTTTGTCAAATGCTTTTTTAGCATCTATTGAGATGATCAATTGATTTTTCCCTTTTGACTTGTTAATGTGTTGTAATACATTGATTGATTTTCTTATGTTGAACCATCCTTGCATGCCTGGAATGAACCCCACTTGGTCATGGTGTATGATTTTTTTAATGTGTCTTTGGATTCAATTTGCAAGTATTTTGTTGAGGATTTTTGCATCTATATTCAATAGGGAGATTGGCTGGTAGTTTTCCTTTTTTGTAGCATCTTTGCCTGGTTTTGATATTAGATTGATGTTAGCTTCATAAAATGAGTTAGGTAGTGTTCCATTTTCTTCAATGTTTTGAAAGAGTTTGAGTAAGATTGGTGTCAGTTCTTTCTGGAAAGTTTGGTAGAATTCCCCTGTGAAGCCATCTGGCCCTGGGCATTTATTTGTGGGAAGATTTTTGATGACTGATTGGATCTCTTTGCTTGTGATGGGTTGGTTGAGGTCTTCTGTTTCTTCTCTGGTCAGTCTAGGTTGTTCATATGTTTCCAGGAAATTGTCCATTTCTTCTACATTACCCAGTTTGTTGCCATGCAGTTGTTCATAGTATCCTCTTATAATTTTTTTAATTTTTTCAGGATCTGCAGTTATGTCACCTTTTTCATTCATTATTTTGTTTATATGGGTCATCTCTCTTTTTGATTTTGTCAGACTAGCTAGGGGCTTGTCAATCTTGTTGATCTTCTCAAAGAACCAACTTTTGGTGATATTTATCCTCTCTATTGTTTTTTTGTTCTCTATGTCATTTATTTCTGCTTTAATCCTTGTTATTTCTTTTCTTCTACTTGGTTTAGGATTGTTTTGCTGTTCATTTTCTAGCTTCTTCAGTTGATCCATTAGTTCTTTGATTTTGGCTCTTTCTTCCTTTTTAATTTATACGTTTAGTGCTATAAATTTCCCCCTTAGCACTGCTTTTGCTGCATCCTATAGGTTTTGGTATGTTGTGTTCTCATTTTCATTCGTCTCTCTATGTTTAGCAATTTCTCTTGCTATTTCTTCGTTAACCCACTGATTGTTTAGGAGTGTGTTGTTTAACCTCCAGGTATTTGTGAATTTTCTAAGTGTCTGATGGTTATTGACTTCTAATTGTATTCCATTGTGGTCAGAGAATGTGCTTTGAATAATTTCAATCTTTTTAAATTTATTGAGGCTTGTTTTATGTCCCAGCATATGATCTATTCTGGAGAAAGTTCCATGAGCACTAGAAAAGTATGTGTATCCTGGTGATTTGGGATGTAATTTCCTGTATGTTTGTTAAATCTAATTCATTTATCAGATTGTTTAGGTTTTCAATTTCCTTATTGGTCTTCTGTCTGGTTGATCTATCTATAGGAGAGAGTGATGTGTTGAAGTCTCCCACAATTATTGTGGAAACATCAATTGCTTCCTTTAGTTTTGCCAGTGTTTCTCTCATGTATTTTGTGGCACCTTGATTGGGTGCATAGACATTTACGATTGTTATTTCTTCTTGTTGAATTGCCCCTTTTATTAGTATGTAGTGGCCTTCTTTGTCTCTCAAAACATCCCTGCATTTAAAGTCTATTTTATCTGAGATTAATATTGCTACACCTGCTTTCTTTTGGCTGTAGCTTGCATGAAATATTTTTTTCCATCCTATCACTTTCAGTTTCTTTGTGTCCCCGTGTCTAAGATGAGTCTCTTGTATGCAACATATTGATGGTTCATTTTTTTTGATCCATTCTGAGAATCTATATCTTTTAATTGGGGAGTTTAATCCATTTACATTCAACGTTATAACCGTGAAGGCATTTCTTGAATCAGCCATCTTATCCTTTGCTTTATGTTTGTCATATTTTTCCCCTCTCTCTATTAATATCCTTTATTGTACCCATACCGAATCTCTTTAGTACTGAACCTTTCTCCAAGTCTCTTTGTCCTTTCTTTGTTTCTCTGTCCATAGGGCTCCCTTGAGTATCTCCAGTAGGGCAGGTCTCTTGTTAGCAAATTCTCTCAGCATTTGTTTGTCTGTGAAAAATTTAAGCTCTCCCTCAAATTTGAAGGAGAGCTTTGCTGGATAAAGCATTCTTGGCTGGAAATTTTTCTCACTCAGAATTTTAAATATATCGTGCCACTGCCTTCTCGCCTCCATGGTAGCTGCTGAGTAGTCACTACTTAGTCTTATGCTGTTTCCTTTGTATGTGGTGAATTGCTTTTCTCTTGCTGCTTTCAGAACTTGCTCCTTCTCTTCTGTGTTTGACAGTGTGATCAGAATATGTCTCGGAGTGGGTTTCTTTGGATTTATTCTATTTGGAGTTCACTGAGCATTTATGATTTGTGTATTTATGTTGTTTAGAAGATTTGGGAAGTTTTCCCCAACAATTTCTTTGAATACTCTTCCTAGACCTTTACCCTTTTCTTCTCCTTCTGGAACACCAATGAGTCTTATATTCGGACGTTTCATATTATCTATCATATCCCTGAGGTCCATTTTGATTTTTTTCAATTTTTTTCCCCATTCTTTCTTTTATGCTTTCATTTTCCATTCTGTCATCTTCCAGGTCACTGATTCATTGTTCAACTTCCTCTAGTCTTGTACTATGAGTGTCCAGAATCTTTTTAATTTGGTCAACAGTTTCTTTAATTTCCATAACATCATCCATTTTTTTATTTAGTCTTGCAGTGTCTTCTTTATGCTCTTCTAGGGTCTTCTTGATATCCTTTGTATCCCATACTATGGTCTCATTGTTCATCTTTAGTTCTTTGAGTAGCTGCTCTAGGTGCTGTGTCTCTTCTGATCTTCTGATTTGGGTGCTTGGGCTTGGGTTATCCATATCGTCTGTTTTTTTCATATGCTTTATAATTTTCTGTTATTTTTGGCCTCTTGGCATTTGCTGAACTTGATAGGGTTCTTTTAGGATTTGTAGACCAGTTGAAGTCCTTATCTCTAATTTATCAGATCTATAGCTTCGTGGAGTACACTTTCTCTAACTAACCAGCAGGTGGCATCCACAAGCCACCTGTTCTCCAGAAGCCAGTTCTCCCCTGCTTAGCCTTTTTGTTGAGTGGGGGAGTGAGTCTTGTGGGGTCCAATTGGTGTACCAAGCTTGCGTGTGTAGTTGGTGTTGCCTGCCCTGTATATGGGGCGTTTTTCTGGGCAGTCAGGGAGGGGGGGTGGCTCTAACAATCAGATCTCCCTTGTGATCCTAGAGTTTTAAAGCTGCTGCAATAGTCTAATCCTTCAGTTCAGTCCTGCCACAGTTTGTCTCTGCCACTGACCCACAAGTCCTTGGTATTGGCATATGGCTCCTGAGACTTGCAAGTGGGCCCCTCTTCCAGGCTGTGCACCCCGGGTCCTCTGTTGAGGGATGACTGTGCTATGTCACAGGTGAGTGCCGTCCCCCCAGGGCAGTTCTGGGCTGCTGGGCTGTGTAGGGAGGCTCCCAGTCTGCTGAAATGATGGCTGAATGGGGCTTTGTTAATTCACACTGCTCCACCTTCCCAACTTTGGGACAATCAGCTGAGGGTGCAGGGAAGGCTAATGTCCATGCCCAGTTTTGTGTTGTGTGCCTATTATTTGAAGCGCTTCCGTCACACTGGGTTGTCTGGGGCAGCTCTGGGCTGTGGGGCTGGTGATGGGCAGGAGTGTTTCCTGTCCACCAGGATGATGGCTGTGAGCGGACACCCCCCTTTTCTTGGGAAGTTGTGGTGTTTAGTGAATTTTCTCAGCCACTGGATTATTGCCTTTTGTCTCAGAGCTCTCTTAGTTCTGCTCTTGTCTTGACCTGCCCAAATTGCAAGTCTTTGAAGCTTTCTGTATTGGGCTTCTTAGAGTAATTGTTTTAGAAAAAGAAAAAAGGATTAAAAAAAAAAGGGCCCTCCTCAGAGATCTAATGGGTTATTGAAATGCTAAGAGACAAAGCAATTAGGGCCATTAAGGAAAGGTCCACAGGGCAGAGAGATCAGCTTTTCTTCGGGATTTGCATATGAGCCTCAGGGCCTGAGCTCTGCCCTTCCCCTTTCTATGTTCACCAGAACTCCAAAAATCCTCCGCTTTTATTTTGGAGTTTTTCGTGTTGTTTTTTCCTATGCCTGTCTCCTCTCTGCTGGGCTGGCTGCTCTCAGATTCTCTGGTGTCTGGTCTCAGTCTATCTATGGTTGGAGTTTGGATCAGTAGAATGAGTTTCCGATAAGGGCTGCCACTGCAGTTCTCCCTTCTCCTTCCCGGAGCTGACAGCCCCTCCTCCCACGGGACTGAGCCTGGCAGGGAGGGGTGTGGGTCCCCTGGCCACAAAAACTTACAGATTTCTCTGATCTCAGCAGTTCCACATTTTCATGAGTGTTTTATGAAGTATGCCCAAAGTCAGATTGCTCTGTGGTGTCCAGTCCACGCAGTTCCTGGCTTTCTACCTACTTTCCTGGAGGAGTAACTAAAACATACAGCTCACCAGTCCTCCATCTTGCCCCGCCTTTTTTTAAAAGTTAATTCTAAGTGCAAGCCCAGAGCAACATTGTCTAGTTGGTTACATCCCCTTCCCACCTTCAACTATCAATTGTGAAGCAAATTTTTCTTAGCCACTAAAAACGATTACTTGCCTTTTGAGACACACATTCTAGTAATAAAACAATGCAATTTGCTTATGAGGAATAGAATACGTATGTAGCTTTAACACCACATTTAATGCATAGAATTTCAGAATCTCTGTGACTGAGTAAAGAACCATCTGCCGAAGTTTTTCAATCTACTGCCATCTTCAGTGTGGTAATTCTGTCTGCCCCAGAGTCTTAGAAAATAGCTTCTCTCTTCTCACTGATACATAAAAATTACTTCTTTTCCTCAATATTTTATCATTTTATCCCATCTCCTTCTCTCTGTCTCTCTCTTTCTCCAACTTTTTTTCAGCCCAGCTTACTTTCAACCTTTTGATGTGTATGATTATAATCTTTTATAGTGTTCAGCCTTGGATCAGTGTGTTCTTAGGTGCTTACAAGATATGTTATACAAACAAATTATTAACAAAGATAAGTAACATCATATGAAAGTAAATATTATTTGGAAAAGAAGTATTAGGTGTTTGAGAAAGGTTTGCCTGTCTCAGCTGCAATAAGATGTGATTGCAGTTCAGATGGAACAGAGTAAACAACTTAAGCAACTGGGGATGAAGATATCAAAAGGAAACTCCATCTTAAGTTTTGCTGTGCTTCTCCAGTTCAGTGTGGTCAGCCTCTCCTAGCTGGCTTTGGAAGCATCTGGTATGTAAAATCCAGTAAGTGTCACAGAGCTTGCATTCACCTGAATTATATTCCTGTATTTCTAACCCTTGGTGAAGCAACACTTCCCTATAGCTCCTCAGGAGCATGGAGTTTGCCAGGAGTCACAGCTTAAATGAGTCTGTTGATATCAGACCAGGTGCTACAAACTTTCACACAGTTCACTGTGGCCTTTATTGTACGTGGAAAGTTCTACTTGGTAAAATGGCAGGAGTAGAATAACTGGTTTTGTACTTGCAAAGCCAGAATGAGTTTATCTGTCCTTTTGTCACTCCTCATGATTATCATCTTTATTATGCAAGTATTTGTGAGCATCAAGTGTGTGTTTAGGTGTTTTTTTTTTTTGTTTGTTTGTTTGTTTTTAAACTCATTGATGCTTTCTGATTGCCTATCTGGTTGCCAAAGAAATTGGAAGGCAACTCCAGCCTCCTTTATTCATTTTCCATGAGAGTTGGTTTATTATTCAAGTTATTCCTTGCTCTTGAGTTAGTTTTACATTCCATAAAGCCTGATACTTCTCAGGGTAAAATGAAAAGTTCATTTTTTTTTTTTTTGTTACTTGCCTGTTAAAATCCTAGATCTGAGCAAGAATAGACCTGAAACTTGGGCCATTGTTAAATACAGAATCAGGTTTGTTTTCAAAGCTTTTGAAGACTTATTAGGTGCTTACTCAGTTATCTCAGGCCTGTTTCTTGCAAATACTATTTGACTGATGACATTTAGCTGCCTCCATAGGAGTGCCTCTCAAATCTAATTGAGCTTCCCTTGCTTTGTCCTGGCCTATAATAATCCACAGGTATTTTAGGTACAATTTTAGCAATGGTAATTCTGACCCACTTATTCTACAGCAACTTTTATTGGCTTGAAATGCTGTGACTGTTTGAGATCTACTTTATGTTAGCATATGCTGTATTCCACCATTTAAACTTTTTTATTGTCTATAATCAGTAACTTTTCTCTTTTGTAAATATTTGGGGCAATTGGAGGAACTTCAGTTCATAGTTTAAAAGGAACATAGGAACTTAGGTACATGGTTTAAAAGAAATTCTATTACATGAACTATGATAGATCACAGATTGCCTTTACCCTAAATCTCTTGTAGTAGTAGACTAATCTAAAATGAATAGTAAATGAAAATGGTGTGAATTCCCTTGTTAACACCATTGTCAGGAACTTATTCTAAATATTGAAATGGTTACTTTAAAGCAGTAGTTCTCAACATGCGGTGGGGGGGTTTGTCCTCCAGTGGACATTTAGCCTTGGCTGGAGATGGTTTTTGGTTGTCACAATTCACAGAGAGGGATGATACTGGCTACTAGGGTCCAAGGCTGGGAATGCTGCTAAACATTTTACAATTCACAGCACACTTGTCTCCACTACACACCCACAGAACTAAGAATTGTCAATAATGGCCCAAAATGTCAATAATGCTAAAGATAAGAAACCTTGCTCTAAGGACTCTATCTCAGAAAAATGACTTCCTTTTACATCTATAACTACACTAAATACAATTATGAAAGAAAGAAAACTTAGCCCATAAATCTACTACCTTACCGCAGCCATGTCTACTTCCATACTAGTCTTTAACTCATTCCACAGTATTACAATTATGGCATGCCCATCACTTTTGACTTCGGTATGGTTTGACTTTCCGAATATATATTCCACATCTTAGGAAACAATGTGTGTTGCTATATAAAACAAGTTAAATAGGAAAGCTCTAAGACTCATGCATAAGCACTGTAAAGTCCATTTCTGGTGAAGGGAACTCCTAGGACGACTCTAAGCTTCAGGGATTTGTGATCACATTCTGTAACCTAATATCATATTGAACAATTATTTTAGAAGCTACAAAACACCTGAGTCAGCAGTCTATGCCAATGAGCACAGAGGTAGAGACAAAACATTTTGCATAAATAAGTTTTGCTGGGTTGATATATTTTTTTTTCATTTTTTAAAAATTTAGTTTTATTGAGATACATTCACATACCATATAATCATCCATGGCATACAATCAACTGTTCACAGTACCATCATACAGTTGTTCATTCATCCCCCCATCTATTTTTTTTTTTTTTAATTTTTATTGGGATTGTTCAGATACCATACAATCATCCAAAGATCCGAAGTGTACAATCAGTTGCCCCTGGCACCCTCATACAGCTGTGCATCCATCACCACGCTTAATTTTTGTTCAAGTTTTAGAAACTTTTCATTACTCCAGACAAGAAATAAAGTGAAAGATGAAAAAAGAAAAAGAAAAAAAAGAAAAGGAAACTTGAATCCTCCCATATCCCTAACCAACCCCCCTCAATTGTTGACTTGTAGTGTTGGTATAGTACATTTGTTACTGTTTATGAAAGAACGTTGAAATACTACTAACTGTAGTATATATTTTGCGATAGGTATATATTTCTTCCCTGTATGTCCCTCTATTGTTAACTTCTAGTTGTATTGTCATATATTTGTTCTGGTTCATGGAAGAGTTTTCTAATATTTGTACAGTTAATCATGGATATCGCCCACCATAGGATTCAGTTTTATACATTCCCATCTTTTGACCTCCAACTTTCCTTCTGGTGACATATATGACTCTGAGCTTCCCCTTTCCACCTCATTCATGCACCATTCGGCACTGTTAGTTATTTTCACATCTTGCTACCGACACCTCTGTTCATTTCCAAACATTTACGTTCATCCTAGTTGAACATTCTTCTCATACTAAGAAACTGCTCCCCATTCTTAAGCCTCGTCCTTTATCTTGGTACCTTATATTTCATGTCTTTGAGTTTACGCATTATAATTAGTTCTTATCAGTGAGACCCTGCAATATTTGTCCTCATGTGTCTGGCTTATTTCACTCAGTATATTGCCCTCAAGGTTTTGTCATCAACCCATTTTTTTTTTTTTAAGATGATTTTGTTCACTCACCATACATTCCATCCTAAGTAAACAATCGATGGTTCTCTGGACACATATTTATGTGTTCATCACCTTCACCACTATCTATATAAGGGCATCTACATTTCTTCCACAAGGCAGGAGGGAGAGTCAAAGAAGGTAGAAAGGCAAAAGAAAGAGGAAAAAAAATGACAGCCAGGAAGTAGCAAAAGGAAAAGTAACCTTAAATTAAAGTAGAGGAAAGAGTCAGACAACACCACCAAGGTCAAGTGTCTAACATGCCTCCCCTATACCCCCTCTTATCTGCATTTACCTTGGTATATTGCCTTTGTTACATTAAAGGAAGCATAATACAATGATTCTGTTAGTTACAGTCTCTAGTTTAAGTTGACTGCATCCCTCCCCCAATGCCTCCCCATTTTTAACACCTTGCAAGGTTGACATTTGTTTATTTTCCCTCATAAAAGAACATATTTGTACATTTTATCACAATTGTTGAACACTCTAGATTTCACCAAGTTACACAGTCCCAGTCTTTATCTTTCCTCTTTTCTTCTGGTGTCCCACATGCTTCCAACCTTCCTCTCTCAACTGTATTCATAGTTATCTTTGTTCAGTGTACTTACATTGCTGTGCTACCATCTCCCAAAATTGTGTTCCAAACCATGCACTCCTGTTTTTTCCTATCACTCTGTAGTGCTTCCTTTAGTATTTCCTGTAGGGCAGGTGTTTTGTTCACAAAGTATCTCATTGTCTGTTTGTCGGAAAATATTTTGAGCTCTCCCTCATATTTGAAGGACAGCTTTGCTGGATATAGGATTCTTGGTTGGTGGGTTTTCTCTTTCAGTGCCTTAAATATATCACACCACTTCCTTCTTGCCTCCATGGTTTCTGCTGAGATATCCACACATAGTCTTATTAAACTTCCTTTGTATGTGATAGATTGCTTTTCTCTTGCTGCTTTCAGGATTCTCTTTGTCTTTGACATTTGATAATCTGATTATTAAGTGTCTTGGTATAGGCCTATTCAGATCTATTCTGTTTGGAGTACGCTGCACTTCTTGGATCTGTAATTTTATGTCTTTCATAAGAGATGGGAAATTCTCATTGATTATTTCCTCTATTATTGCTTCTGCCCCTTTTCCCTTCTCTTCTCCTTCTGGGACACCAATGATACATTCATTCTTTTACTTTGTTTCATACTTAAGTTCCCAGAGACATTGCTCATATTTTTTCATTCTTTTCTCCAGCTGCTCCTTTGCCTTTAGGCTTTCAGGTGTTTTGTTTTCCAGTTCCTGAGTGTTTTCTTCTGCCTCTTGAGATCTGCAGTTGTATGTTTCCATTGTGTCTTTCATCTCTTGTGTTGTGCCTTTCATTTCCACAGATTCTACTAGTTTTTTTTTTTTTGAAGTTTTGATTTCTGCCTTATGTATGCCCAGTGTTTTCCTTATACCCTCTATCTCTTTTGCGAAATCTTCTCTAAACTTTTTGAATTGATTTAGCATTAGTTGTTTAAATTCCTGTATCTCAGTTGAAGTGTACATTTGTTCCTTTGACTGGGTCATAACTTCGTTTTTCTTAGTGTAGGTTGTAGTTTTCTTTTGTCTAGGCATCTGACCTCCTAGGCCACCCCAATTAGGTTTTCCCAGATGAGAACAGGCTTATGTCACAGAAGGAGGAAAAATTCAGTATCCAGTTTCCCTAATGGTTTTTCTTAGAGGATTGACACACCTGTGCTTTTCTGCCTGGCAGGTGTACCTGTCAGCCTGTCACCAGCTGGTGTAAGAGGTTGTGGCCTGTGGCTCTCCTCCCCCAAGCTTTGGGGTCTGGTTCCAGTAAGGGAGGCAGTAGAGCTGGGCCCCTCCCTAGGAAGCTATGCTCCCTCCAGAGAAGTCAGGTGCATATCAATAAGTTCTTTGTTTCTCTGACTCTGCTGATCAAATTGTTTTGATTTTAAAATGGCTGAGGCTTTCTTTACTGCAAAGTGCTATGGGCTGAAAATGGCTGAGGTTTTCTCCACAGAGAGAGAAAGGGACAGAAAAGCTTCAGGTTCACCTGTCAGCCAGAGATAGCGCCCGATTCTCTGGGCTCCCCATCCTGGACAGATATGTCCCCGGACTCTCCCAAGGTCAGTTTTCACCAAAAGCCTCTGTCTGCTTGTTGGGGATTCACTGTCTGTATTGAGCAGTTAACATTAAAATCCCAGTTGGAGCTGGGCTGAGAGAGTGCTGCTCTCTAGCACCATGAGGCTTCTGTGAGGGAGGGGTTCTCGGCTCTTGGCTCTCAGCACGGGTCCGCAGTTTTTACGTACAGATTTTATGCTGCGATCTCAGGCATTCCTCCCAATTCAGGTTGGTGGATGATGAGTGGACAGTCATGTTTGTCTCCCCACAGTTATTGCAGGTTATTAGCTAGTTTTTTGGTCATTTATGAATTGTTCCGGGGGGACTAACAGTCTTTCACTCCTCTCTATGCCGCCATCTTAGCTCCTCCGGGTTGATATATTTTTAAGGCTAGTAAAATGGTTTTGTATCAAGTTCAAAGTTCTAAAACATTCTTTTACTGATTTTGGTGTCAAAAAATTTCTCATGCAAACCATAGAAAACAAACCATAGGAAAAAAAGTACAAATAATAATTGCAATGGAATAGCAAAAAGAATTTATAAAAATATTTTCAAGAGCAGAAAAATCATTAATAGAAATAATATGATGTTGTAAAGATTATTAAAATACTTAAAGGCTCTGGCAGAGTGGATATTTACATAAAAGATGGAGAGAAGTTGCTAAAATAAATCTTGTGTTTCGATGAAATATCTGTTAAGAAGTGTATGTTTGAGTTGTGGAAAGCATTTTGCTTAGTTATTCAATAGAGGAATAAACTGTATCTGGAGCTGCCTTTTTCTGCTAAATCTAAATGAGTGAATTCTGTAGCATCTTTGATTTCACTCAATAATTAAACATAATATCTCTTTATCTAGCCTCTATCTATCATCTATTTATCTATGTATCTAACATCTAAACTTTTGTCAGGAGAAGAATTTAAAATATTATGATGTTTTTCAGGTGAAGGCAACAAAATCATCTCAAAAAACAACTTGAAAGTATAATGTGTACCAAAATTAATAGTTCCCAAAAGGTAAATACAACCAGACACAGCTTTGCCAATTTTCACCTTACCTTTTTATGGTATTTCCCAATTTAACTGTCTTTCTCATTCTTCTATATTCTTACGATTTGCTTCTGACTTACTTTTGGTTATTTCTAAATTAAATTTTTACTCAAAAGATTAAGATACATTACTGTGATGGTTTGCAGCTCTATGTACCCCAGAAAAACATGTTCTTAAAGTTCATCCATTCCCTCAGTATTGAATCCATTGTAAGTATGACTTTTGATGAGGCTACTTCAGATAAGGTGTGACCCACCTCACTCAGTATAGGACTTAATCCTCTTATTGGAGTCCTTTATAAACGGAATGAATACAAAGAGAGAGAGAAAGCCATGGAAGCAAGGAACAAAAAGCAACTAAACCCAGAAGAGTGGGAGAGACCAGCAGACATGGCCATGTGCCTTGCCACGTAGCAGAGGAGCCCAGAATTGCCAGCAGCCAGTTTGAGGAAGAAAGCATTTCCTTGGTGATGCCTTGATTTGTACACTTTCCTGGCCTCAAACTGTAAGCTAATAAACTCCATTGTTTAAGCCAACCCATTTCATGATATCTGCTTCGAGCAGCCTAAGAAACTAAAACAATTACTATATGGGCATGCAAAAGAATGTGCCATAGAAAAAGAAGGTCATTATCAAAAAGGAACTCTAAAAAATGTTTTTGAGCAATGGCAGACATACTAGAATAAGTATGCAGTCTCCCAAATGTTGTTTAAAACAATGCATACACTTGGATGTATGAATCTAGTTTTTCTCCAAAGTCATGCTAGTTTATGCCTTAAGTAGTACATTTCTTGAGAATGCTTAGAGACAGAAGTCCCCCTGCTTGCATGCACACACATGTGGAATTTAGAAAGAGCATTTTCTTTTTTGTTACTAGGCCAACATAATATTATGATGCCTTGGAAACATCCTTAGGTATTGATTCTGAAACAGGGGATGGCACTGATTCAGCCCCTGTGAAAGCAATGAAACCAGATGATCCAGTTTGTGTTTAAGATGTCAATCATATCTTTATTCCATTGAACAGAGTTTTGCATCTGAAAATCATATGTAAGTCACATGTCTCTTACATGATGAAAAACAGATGGGATACAGAAGATTTTGGATTTAGGGATAAGAATTTGTCTCTGTTTTGGAAATTACAATCTAAATATTTTCCCATTACCTAATTTAAAAAATATTTTCCTATTTGCCATGACAATTGAGGATTTATAGAGCACATATTCTAGGTTCTTAGTTATTTTCTCTTTCTGGCAAAGGAGTCATCGTTTTTGAATACTTATTCTGTTTTTCTATTTATATCTTTAAGGCTATGACCTTCTTTCAGTCAAGTGAACTTCCTTCCTTCATGTGATCTTCCTTCATTCAAGTGTCTACTTCCTTTTCTTTTCTGTTTTAGCTCCCAATTTGCAAGCCTTCATTTGAGTCACTCCTTGTCCAGGGTCACTTCAGGGTCTCCTCACTATTCCTGGAAATCTGTTGGGGGTCAACTCACCACTTCTATTGAAAAATTCAGTTTTTCCACCTCCAAGTTCCTGGCACCATACATACCATGCATAATTCCAGATGACATAGAATGACACTGGTAAAATAGATATCATCTTGTTGCAGTTATAAACCACTCCAGCCCAGCTCTTTAATGTATAATACCTACTATTTTTGTTTAGTGGAGTTTTCACAACTGATGTTTATTCTATAATTTTTCTCTCTTCTTTCTATCCAAGCCTATTCCATCTGTTTGACAACCTGGGGAATCTTATTTTTGCCATTATTTCCTTCAAACAATATCACATGTCATTTTACTTAGCCAGTACAAAGTTTTACCCCTAGTTCAGCACATTTCCATTCAATTTTTTTTGGCATACCATGAAGAACCATGACATTTATCTTAATGAAAATACAAACGATAAAGTATAAAGGTGCTTCCTGTATCACAGCTTTATTATCTATCGTAGTCCAGTGTTCCAAAGGAGCAAGTGTACATGTAGATTGCAGTCTTTGTGCAACCTAATTTAAGAAAAATTTTTGGATCTGGCCTTCCCAAGCATATATTTGAATGTCTGATTTGCATTTGGAGAAGGCGGGAGAGAGGGGTGAGGGGAGAGGAGGGAGTTTTGTGTCTGAAGGCAGAACAGGACTTCAGGAGATAAGAATCTAGGAAATGAAAAAGATAATGTGCCATCGGATTCCAGGAAGGGGTGGATGGAGGTGTGAATATTTATGACATCTGTGAATTCAGGAATTAGAAACATTTTCATCATTTCTGGGCAGAAGCCAGCATGTGCCTGGCAGCACTGGGGCACCAGGAGCTGCTCTGGGTAAGGTAATGGTTTCTCTAAGGATTGGTGGCCTAAGACAGGCAGACAAACTGATGCCCCATGGCCAAGGCAAAAAACTAAAGTCTCTGAGCTAGCTCAACTTTGGAGATACTTTCTGGAAAGTGCTCGAAATTCTTGGAGGATGGAGGAAACTTTTCAGGGCCTAGGGTCTTTTGTAAATAGGTAGTAGAGAGAAACCTATGGATGTTGTGTGGAACTATTAATGTACCTTCATTCCAATCACAGACTAAGGTCTGAGGATATTGTGGTTTCATAAATAAGGAAAGAAGAAGACAGTGTTGGATCCATCACATAAAACAGACCAAATTGTAAAGGGAAACCATGTCAATCTGCAAATATTTAAGATAAAGGAAAATACTTTCAAAATCTCCTTTCTTCATTTTCAGTGACATATGATTTGAAGGCAGAAACATACGGTATGCCCATTGGTCTTAGTTTGGAAATGGATTTGAATTTCCAGATCCAATGCTTTTTAACAACTCCATTTTTTTTTTTTTTTTTCAATTTTTCTTTTGTAACTTTTACAAATTCTTTTTTAAGGGCCAAATCTGATGTTTTCTCTGGAAAATTATAGATGTGATTTGGGCTCTTTCTGTGCATATAAATATTAAGCAAGACCTAGGCACTCTCTTGACTGTAGCCTAAACACCTCAGCCTACCTTACTTTTTGGGGATTTATTTGCAGTCTTAGGGCTTGAGTCCCATCAGGAAATCTTACAACATACTAAAATCTTATCTCTAGGTACTGAGGTTACCAATAGGTCACTTAAAAATCTCACTTCCTCTTAGCATGTGGCTCTGTTAAGCATGAACTGTCAGAGTTCACAATTGCAAAGGTTTTTCGTTTTTATGCAGATACCGTGGGTAGAATTAAGGATTCTAAGGTCTATCTCCTCCTCAAGCATGTAACCTGGCAGCAAGGAGGTGCTAGATCATGGTCTGATGGGTCTTAATTTAATTTCCACCTTTTCTTAATGAGGCATTCCACGGGCAAAGTACAATGAATCACTTTCGTAAGTGACTCATCCAGCCTGTTCTTGTCGCTCAATACTGCTGGGATGAAGGTTGATGATCCAACTTCAGATTGCCCTGATTGTTCAGATGACCTATTGTGCAAATTAAAAACTGTACACAAAGGACAGAAAACGCCCAGCTTACAAAAATGTACCAGGGATTAATTTTCAAAGAGCAAATCTTCTAGGTTGGTTTAACACAGAACTGGAAAAAAAAAATCACTGGACAATTTGTTTAATAATGTGGAGAAAAATTCTCTTCAGCCTTGTTGACATTGTAGACATGAAACAACTGGATAACTAATTTTTTTAAGAGCTTTTCAAATGGTGCTTGTATCTGGTGTAAATGTTATATTTGCTGTATTCACACAAAATCTCTATGAGATTGATGACATATTTCTTGTCAATAAATATTTCAGCTGCTAACCCAAAACATTCCCTTCAAAATTATAGACAGTATTCTAGTTTGGTTTATGATATAACAACTTAAAATTTTTGAATTTTAAAATAAAAATTTCCAAGAACAATAAAATGGATCTTTTCTTCCAAAATTGCTGTGAATTCCAATGAAAGTATGTGATCTCTCTTAGCATAATATTTCAGCTAAAATGGTGCTGAAATAAAACTACTTCTAAGCCCATGTTTATGTTACACAAAGATAAGAAAGGCAATTTTAAGAAATCATAATGGGAAAAAGAATAAATTAATGAAAGATAAGTGTTTGAATTGGACTCTTTTAATCATAAAGAATAGAAACTAACCCCAAACAGCTTAATTTAAATGATGACTCTCACAGGAATCCAGACAAAACTGAACACCAAAGTTTCAGGACTGTATTATCCTTTCTGTCAGTTCAGATTCTTCCTCTGTCAAAATGTCTCTCTTTTAAGGACTATGTTTTTCTCTACTTGCTTTTTAATCTGCTTT
This sequence comes from Choloepus didactylus, assembly GCF_015220235.1. Classification (NCBI taxonomy): domain Eukaryota; kingdom Metazoa; phylum Chordata; class Mammalia; order Pilosa; family Megalonychidae; genus Choloepus; species Choloepus didactylus. The sequence goes on from NC_051307.1 coordinate 37,379,889, forward strand.
TATGCAAGTCCTCTCTCTGTCCCAAATGATTTCCTCTGTATATTCATTCCTTTTTGACGTGGCCCCAGATGGCTGCCCTGGCCCTGATTTCCCATGGCCTCAGATACCATGCAAATAGTTAATTGGCTATAACTTTCTCAGTCTCTTAGAATTAATTCCTAAGAGAGAAATGCGATTGGCCAGGCCACACAAGTCACAGACATTTGATTAATGAATGAACCCATGAATGAATGAAAATCTAATATTTGCTGGTAGAGACTAGACCCTTAAAGTTTTAGACACATTTATGGTGCCTGCCTGCCCACAGCCACTTCCACCTAAGCCACTGTGTACTGTGGAATGTTTTGCCACCCCTCTTCCTGTCCAATGCTGATTGGACTTGGGAGAAACACATGACCAACTAAATGGTTCATCTACAGACTCTGTGCTAGGTACTTGTTGGGCATTGAATCTTGTCTCCCATAAAAAGACATATGCAAGTCTTAATCTGCATTCCTGAGGTTGGGAACTCATTTGTAAATTGGACCTTTGAAGATGTTATTTTATTTAAGGTGTGTGAATTCATCTGTGAATAGGATCATCTAAGACCCTATTTAGATGAGGACAAACTGAATCAGAGTGGGCCTTAATCCATATCAACAGAGCCCTTAAAGGGCAGAGGATACTTGGATGTGGTCAGAAGAAGCCAGCGGCAGGAGGAGCCAGAGAGGGAGAGAGCAACATGTGACGGAGAACTGCCGCCAACAGAACTCAAAGACTTTGGGGAGCACAAGCCTTACTGACATCTTGATTTTGGACTTCTCACCTCCAAAACTGTGAGCCCATAAATTCTTGTTGTTAGGTTAACCAGTGTGTGGTATTTCTCTTAGCAGCCCTGGCAAACTAAGACAGTGCTGGAATTATCTCTCCTTCTCTCATCTTTAGACCTTATAATATTTAGAATTTGTCCTTTACAATTTAGTACCTAAGAGAATATATGGCAGTATATAAATATTTCCTGTTTGCTGATCTCATGCCTCTAACTGGATTGTTTATTTCTCAAGGAGAGAAGTAATAATAATTTGTATTCCAGCACAAACAGGAAGAGATATAAGAAATACTTATTTTTGATTGAGAGAACTAGGGAATATTCTTGGGCTGGCTCTTTACCCGACTGTCTGACTATGGTTCCTTACAGTGGTAATGCTCTACTTTCTCTTTTTTTTTACTTCATGCCACTGTTTCTTCTTCTTAGTGAAATCTTGTCTTTCCCTTATCTTGAAGTATGAGATGAAATACATCATTTGAATAAAAATGATACAGTATTGTATCTGAAATCTTATTATGATAATTATGTAAAATATTATTTGTCTTCAGAAGAACTTCTAGTCTTGGAAAAATTATGGTAATTTTTTGTACCATTCTATAAAAGATAGCTTTTGGAAAATGCTTTGCACATAATATTCACCTAAAACATCTACAACACTTCATGGATCTTTTCTTTCTTTTCATTATGAGGAACATCTCTGTGAAAGTCAGGCAGAGGTACAGAAGGTGTGGGGTGACCTGGACAAGAGGCCAACTGTAAAGTGTACAGTCCAGAGGTCAGTTGTTAAAATTACAAATCTGAGCACATTTATTCAGGTTATGGTTTTCCTGTCAAAGTAATCATCTGGTGAAGTTAAAGACTTTTCTCTGATGCTGTATGTTGAATTATTTTCAGGGTCCATTTAAAGGCCAGTGAAAAGCTTGGTTTTCATGACTTTTATGGTCACGTGGCATTGCACCTTTTTCTTAGCAATGAAATAGTTTACAAAAAAGAATGTAAACAATTTGTGATCTGGCCGGTTGTACTTTTTAGCTCCCAGAGAAGGGATTGTGTTGTCATTAGCTGAGTGAAAACCATGCAGGAAAACTCGAGGGAGCAGTCTGTTGCCAGTAATGTTTCTTGTGTGTGCCATTAAGCCACCTCCAGATGAGTGGGGGAAACATTCACTTTTTAATTTTTTTAATCGTATTTGGAATTAATTGTTGCTGTGTACTAAGAATTTGACCCAAATAAAATCCCACAATGTGTAAAAAAACAAAACAAAACAAAACATGTTCTCTCCAACCATATCCCTCCTTATTCATGCGATGTGGTCCTGGATGACCTTTGGATATTTGAAAAGGTCATATCCTGCCTCATGGCCAACAGTCACTGATAAAGTTATTTATTCAACAGATATATGTGTAGCCTCTATTATGTGCCTTAGCACATTGTTCTGGGAATGTAGTAGTGAATGAGACAGGAAAAAGTCTCTCTCCTCGTAGACCTTTCCTTCCAGAGGGTGAAATGCTGAAGCTTTTTACAAGAAAGCATGGTGTATTTTGGTGGCTATTCCAAAACAGGATGTAGTGTTTAAAACTGCACAGTCATCCTCACTTAGATGTTTAATGTTTGTTCTGGTTTTAAAAAATTATGTACATGATTTTATAGGCACATCTCATATTGATGGACGTCTATTCTTTTATTTACTAAGTGTTATATACCCCTTTAAGAAATGAAGTTTCAGTATGGTCCAAAGAAAATCTACATCCAATTATGATGTTAGGTTTCCTTTAAAAGCTAATTGTGTTTCTTTTTAACATCTATCCACATATTTAATTAAAACCTGGAGGATGAGAGTCAGGAGAAGGTTCTATGTTTCTTCTAAACTGGATGCCTCACTACTTTCAAATATATATATTTTAGGCTTATTTTCATGCATGAAATAAATAGAATGCACTCAAAATCCATAGATGGGAAAAGTTTCTGTGCTGCTGGTACACAATGTTCTCTGTAATCTAGATTTAAAAAATTTACCTTTGCATCATTGGAAGATGTTGGGTTTTCTGTTCAATTCACTGTATCCATTGACCTTTTGTGGAATCTCTTCTTCAAAAGCTTTTGAGATGGGAACATAAAGCATGTTTTGTTCCATGTCACATCAGTCATTACTCTCTTTGACTTTACTTGTGTTCTCAAGTCATTATGTTCCAGATTAATGAGCCATTTGTTCTTAATCAAGAAACTATTTAAAATATAGTTTTAATTTTAATGACTTGTTTATAATTAATTGTTTCTACATCCCCTTCTCGTACTTTAAGATACTTCAAAGCTACTTCCTTTTCCCTGAACCGTTTCCAAATGTCTTAATACTGGTAGTTGCTATGACCCACTGATTTCAAGGGACTGAACAAACAGGACTATTGATTTCCTTGAGAAAATCATTCATAGAGTCCCTTAAACTAAAAATTCATTTTGAATAATAAAAAATCAGCCATTAAGCAAGCTGCATGGTAACACATTATATATTTTTAATGTCTCCTTTCAATATATATAAATCTATTGAGGTTCTATTGTTTTATGAGAAACGATCTTAGAAATAATTTGTGAAGTAAACACATTTTTCCCAACTGATCTATACTATGCCATTAGCTGACTTAATTAAAGTTTGCTCTGTTGATTTATGTTTTCTTTTTTATTAAATACCCTACAGGTTTTTTTACGTGTGCTTTATTTGAAGCTATAAAACTAGCTGATCCATGACCTCGTAATAACAAGAGCTAACATTTATTGAGGGCTTACTATCTGCCAGGTTTTGTTCCAAGAGCTTTACATATAATAACTTATTTACTATACTCTAGTACTACTTGTGGGGACCCTGTTTTTATTCCTGTTTTACAGCTTAGGAAACTGAGGCACAGAGAATCTAAGGAATTGCCCAAGGTCACATGGATGGTGAGCAGCAGATCAGAAATTGGAAATCTAGATGTTTGGCCCCAGAGCCCCAGCTCTTAAACACAATGCTGTACGACTAGTTCTAGTTTCCTAGGCTGCTTATAAACAAATACCAGGAAATGGATTGGGAATTTATTTCCTCAGTTAGAATCCAGGAAAGTGTCCGTATCAAGACATCATCAAGGCAATGCTTTCTTCCTGCGATCCTTGGCTCCTCTGCCACAAGGCAAGGCACATGGCTAGTCTTCTGGTCTCTCTCTTCTCTTCCGGGTTTAGTTGCTTGCAGCTTCTTGTTTCCATAGCTTTCTTTTTCTCTCTCTGTTTACATTCCATTTATAAAGGACTCCAGTAAGATGATTAAGTCCCATCCTGAATGAGGTGGGGTCATACCTTAACTGAAGTAGTCTCATCAAAAGGTCCTACTTACATTGGGTTATACCCATAAGAATGGATTAACTTTAAGACATATTTTTCTGGGGGTATATACAGCTTCAAACCACCACACCACTATATATACTAACAAGTTCCTGGTTTTGGAATCGTCTTTTTAGGAACTTTGTTTATTTGGACTGCCTGAAATGCTTTCATAAAAAGCTTACTTGCCTGTGTCCATTGTTTGAGGTGCTTTACTATTTTGTCCTTCTCCTATAAGAGAGAAAATGGAACCGTTTCTAAATTAATATATTCACTTATTTATAGATTTTTATTTCCTTTAAATAGAGAAAATATTGACATTTTAGAGATGGTAGAAAATTCAGGTGAGAAATGAAAACTAGGATAGGTAGTGTACTGGTTTAAATGTATTATTATCACAGAAAAGCCATGATCTTTTAATCCAATCTTGTGGGGGCAGACTTACTGTGCGCAGGATCTTTTGATTAGGCTGTTTCCCTGGAGATGTGACCCCACTCATTCAAGGTGGGTCTAAATTAGTTTATTGGAGTCCTTCAGAGGGCTCAGTGAGAGAGAGAGAGCTCAGAGCCAACACAGACCCAGATGCTTGGAGATGCAGACAGAAGGAGATTTGGAGATGTTAAGCTAAGAGATGAAGCCCAGAGTTGCCCTGAGAAGTTAAGTGAGAACCCACAGATGCTTCAAGAGAAAGCCACTGGAATCAGAAGCTGAAAGCAATGCAATTCAGGAGCAGAGGACCAGCAGATGCCAGCCATGTGCCTTCCCAGCTAACAGAGTGTTCCAGACACCATTGGCCTTTCTTCAGTGATGGTATCCTCTAGTTGATGCCTTAGTGTGTGTGGAAAGCCGCCTCCCGAATCGGGCCTAGCGTATGCGCTGCAGCCTGCTCTAGAGTTACCCCCGCCCATCGAGTGAGCCAAGATGGCGCCTGCATCCTGTTTCCGCATAGTGACGCATGTATCCGCCACCCGCTCCTACCAATCGAAATCCTGTATACGCGATACTAGCCTAGAAGCTTATTGGTTGTTAATTGTGTATAAAAGGTCTTACCCGGACGGGGTAGGGTGAGACAGCCCACAAGGAGCCGTGCCTGACGGCCACATCGAGGCTGCTCTCCCACGAGGCGCCGTGCCCCGTGTGGGAACCAGTAACACAGAATGTTCATCTAGCTGTAGTAAAGGGCTTGCTTTCACAACTGCCGTGTGGTTCGAGTCGTGATTCATGACCAGGTTAGTTCGCGCAGTCTGCATCTCTCTCTCTCCTTCCCTGTTTCCCCTCGCCGGCCGGGAACCGGGGACCGAGCGGGGCAGCGCCGGACAAGTGGTGGCCCGTACGGGGAAGCTCCTCCTCCTGCCTCGCTCTTGACGGTCCCTCTGTGAGGAGAGCAGCGCTGCGCGTCGAGCTTACGGCGGACTTCCCGCGCCTGATCAACGCGAGAAGGTGAGTGCGTCTTATTACATGATAGTTAGGGCCCGTGGGTTTTCAGGTGACCCTGGGGGACTCGGAAGAGCTCTCCGAGTGACTGAAGTATAGTGCCGACTGCAATCATGGGGCAGTCCGGAAGTTCACCTCTCTTAGCTCCCTTAAAGAACCTTTTGAAACAACGGGGTATCTCGGTCAGGAAAAGCTCCCTTCAGCGTTTTCTTGATGATGTTGATACTTTTGCCCCTTGGTTTGCCTGCACCGGCAGCCTTAGCCTACCCTCTTGGATGAAGCTCGGTCGCGACATAGACCGAGCGCGCCAGACGGGCGTGTGTATGGACCCGATTCTAGTACCCATATGGGAGACCGTCCGTGCGGTCCTTGAACTAGAATCGGCTACCGGCCTAAGCCCGTCCTCTGTCTTGCAAGAAGCACGGTGCGCGCTCCAAGAAACCCAGTCAGTTTCGTCAGCGGACGGCTCCTGTAAGGGCAAAACCGCCGGAGTCCAGTGACTCTGACTCAGAGTCAGATAGCGATACTGACGAGAAGGCGGAAGCATCCCCGCTAATTGAGTGGGAGGAGCCTCCCGCCACACCCGTGCGGCCTTCCGCCCCGCCAATGTCTACCGCTGCACCCCCAGGGACACCCCAGCTCCCAACTGACGCCTTGGGCGGTCCCACCAAAGGACCTTGCCGAGAGCTCCCTCTAGTGGCCATGCCCAGTAAATGTAATTATCCTTTGCTGCCAGACCCGGAAACCCCGATGGGTCGGTCAGGGGAGGGGCAACCTTTGCCGTACCCCCCGCCCGAGTATACAGGCCCTCAGGACCCCCTTGCATGCCATTCGACAACACAGGATCCGATCAAATTCGTGCGTCCCCCGGCTCAGCAGGACTGGACCTCTGTGCCACCTCCAGACTCGTACTAACCCCCTCCATGGGTGTCCAGTTAGTAGGGACCTCCTTCAAGGGGCCCTTACCGGCTGGTACTGTAGGGCTCATATTGGGAAGAGCATCCACGGCCCTGAAAGGATTAACAGTTATACCAGGACTTGTAGATTCAGATTTCACAGGCCGTGCCCAAGTTATGGTTCAATCTCAGCGGGGCACCTTAGTCATTGCAGAAGGTGATAAGCTGGCGCAGCTCCTGCTCTTACCCAGCTTACATGCAGTCTTTCCAAGCAGAATCAGACAGAGAGGGGAAAAAGGGTTCGGATCCAGTGGAGCGATTTTTGAGGGACTCCATATGTCCCTGGAGTCTCGACCTATGCTAACCATTAAGGTGCAAGGCAGATCTTTCTTGGGCCTGCTCGATACAGGGGCCGATCGGTCTATCATAAGACAACAAGAATGGCCCCCCACCTGGCCAACGAGCAGGGCGGAAGAGCCCATTAGAGGAATAGGCCAAATTTCAGCGCCCATGCTCAGTGCAGCTGCCCTTCATTGGGCCGATGAAGAAGGACACCAAGGCAGTTTCCAGCCTTATGTATTAGCCCTGCCTGTGTCTTTGTGGGGAAGAGACATTCTGACCCAAATGGACGTTACTTTAATTAGCGGCTACTCCCCAACCTCTAAGCGACTGCTAAAAGAAATGGGGTATACCCCCGGCAAGGGTTTAGGAGCTTCACTGCACGGACGTGCGGAGCCTATACAAGCTGCCCCCAAGTCTGACAGACGAGGCTTGGGTTTTTCATAGGGGCCACTGAGGAGAGATTCCCACCCACACCTATAAAACTAAAATGGAAAACCGAGGCTCCGGTGTGGGTGCCTCAGTGGCCCTTGCCACAGGAAAAACTTGCAGCGTTGCACGCCCTAGTATCAGAACAACTAGAAAAGGGCCATATCGCCCCTTCCACGTCACCGTGGAACACCCCTATATTCGTAATAAAAAAGAAATCTGGTAAATGGAGACTGCTACATGATCTAAGAGCTATTAACGATTGCATGGAGCCTTTAGGGCCCGTTCAGATGGGACTGCCCCTCCTCTCGGCATTACCGGAGCACTGGTCGATTTTCATCATAGATCTGAAAGATTGCTTCTTTTCTATTCCGCTCCACCCTGAAGACACCCCTAAGTTTGCCTTTACTGTGCCCTCTAGTAATCAAGAGGAGCCCTGTCAACGCTTTGAATGGACAGTCCTGCCCCAAGGCATGGCTAATAGTCCTACCATGTGCCAGCTGTATGTCGCTGCGAAGCTAGCTAGCACTCGGCAGCAGTTCCCTCAAGTGAAAATCATCCATTATATGGATGACATTCTCTTAGCCCATAGAGACACAGATCTTCTTAAAGACTTGCTTAAAAAACAGAAAGAGGGTATAGGCCACGGCCTGTCCCCAAAAGCTCGACTGTCTGTAGCCTTGCTCACATATAATTTTTTAAACGAAAATTCACAAGGAATGACACCTGCCCTGCAACACACCACCCCGAGTCCTCCGCATAGAGGTCTAGTCCGTTGGAAGGATGTCCTGTCGGGGCAGTGGAAAGGCCCTGACCCGGTGCTCAGCTGGGCCAGAGGCTCTGTTTGTGTTTTTCCCCAGGAACCAGGACGTCAACCAGTGTGGGTTCCGGAAAGACTGGTGAGAACCGTGACATCACCTGAAGAAGCCAAGGAACAGCTGTCAGAAACGCCAACGAATATACAACCTGAACCATTAGACCAAGCCTCCGACCCTGCTGATGATGGCGACGACCGACAAGACGATAATAGTAGGACTGACCACCCCGCGGTTGCCCAAAAAGAGGATCGGTAACTCTGTTCTTTGCTCTCCTATAGCAATCCTTCTAATCTGCCTTTTTCTTTTTAGTGGAACTGTGGTAGCGCAGGAGAGTGGTCTTTGGGGCCTGTGGCATCATCCCCCGACCCTGGCCCCATTCTCTGCTGGGTCTCCCGCCTCTCCTGTGTTTTTCACTCGTACCCTGTCTCTAGGTCTCCACCACCTGCCTTCTGACCCTCCACAAGTTTCAACGAGTCCTTCCCCCTCACCAATGACACACTGATCCTCTCTTTTGCTAACCTCTCTGTCAAGGTTGTCAACACCACAGTTGCGGCGAATGCTACTTGTGAAACTGGTAATGGCGAGTTAAGTAAGGGAGTCTTGCTTGAATTTCTTAACGTTACAGGGAAGAGCCGCCAGTCTTGTGAAGGGATCTTGAGTAAAAAGGAGACTCAAAGGTGCCTTTTCCTTCCGGGGTTTGCTCCTACAGTCTGCAACCGTTCCAAAGACCCGGATGCCTCGCCGCCCCGCTATCCTAGTGTATCGCCCAAGTTATGTCTGGCTCCCCGTCAAGGCAACCGACTGGGTTGGCCCTGTTTCTCAAGTTGTTTCACTTAACAATATCCCCTTCTCTAAGTCTAGGCGTCCAAGAGGCATAAAAGAATGGCTATCGAATGCTGCCAGTGTAGCTTCCTCTTTGTTTGTCCCAACGATCGGGCAGGCTGTGCTACAAGCATGGACAGATCGGCAGCTCGCCATAACGATGGAAACGGTAAATGGCTTGGTCAACCTTACCCGAGACGTGCTACGCCGCCACAATCAGATGCTGAACTTAAATTTCCAGGCCATTCAGAAACTCCAAGCGGAGATAGATGAACTTGGACTGGAAATAGATGGACTCTGGAGAGTGCTTCAGCAAACATGTGACACCCGGTGGCTTACGGTTAAACTCTGTGTCACTCCTGTCAGGGCCAACGTGACCGGAAGCATTTCCAGAATCTCTGATTGGCTGAAAAGGTCATATTTTCCTGAATTTGTTAATCTCTCCCAACAGGTGGAATCTAGTTTAGACACAATTGGGGGGATCAAGTTAAAACCCGTTAAAGTCGATCTCTCCGGGTTAGGCGAGGTTCTACAGAAACTATTGCACAGTGTTTCTTCCTGGTTCTCTTGGCCCAATTTAACTAATTGGATCCTCATTGTAGTGGGATTATTGGTGGGATTAGTCGTTGTTAAATGTTTGCTAGAACGCCTGTTTCAAGCGCAGCAGCAATTGCGTGTTACCACTATGATGGCTATGACTCCCACCTCTGTTACCCCCGATAGTGACCGATTTATTAACCATACCCCTTCCTGGTCGCCTCAGGTGGGGCGCTTTGGAGCAAAATTTGTAGCGAATCGCATGGCTGTTTCTCGGGTGTAAAAGGCGACACCAGTAGTCATAATTTTGTCTCAGGTGGGTCTCTAGGGCAGAGTCCTAGTTGTGGCCAGACTGGACCCTAGCCATTGCACAGAGACACCTAGTGACACCCCCGACTCTGGTTACTGCTGTTCCTGCCCCCGTCGTTGTTCCCCAGTTGCCAGGCAAAGCACTGCAGGGAGAGTCACGTTGCTTCCAGCTTACGGACTCTCCGGTCTCCATATGACGTGAGCATTCTGGTTGGTGCTAGAGGCTCCGCCGCTGGATGGCTGAGGCCTAGTCCAGACTCCCCAAAGCACCAAAGAGGTTGTGAACCATTTGGGTTCACGGGAGCACGCTCATCACTGGAGACACTGGGTCAAAAATAAATAAGAAAGGGGGAGATGTGGAAAGCCGCCTCCCGAATCGGGCCTAGCGTATGCGCTGCAGCCTGCTCTAGAGTTACCCCCGCCCATCGAGTGAGCCAAGATGGCGCCTGCATCCTGTTTCCGCATAGTGACGCATGTATCCGCCACCCGCTCCTACCAATCGAAATCCTGTATACGCGATACTAGCCTAGAAGCTTATTGGTTGTTAATTGTGTATAAAAGGTCTTACCCGGACGGGGTAGGGTGAGACAGCCCACAAGGAGCCGTGCCTGACGGCCACATCAAGGCTGCTCTCCCACGAGGCGCCGTTCCCCGTGTGGGAACCAGTAACACAGAATGTTCATCTAGCTGTAGTAGAGGGCTTGCTTTCACAACTGCCGTGTGGTTCGAGTCGTGATTCATGACCAGGTTAGTTCGCGCAGTCTGCATCTCTCTCTCTCCTTCCCTGTTTCCCCTCGCCGGCCGGGAACCGGGGACCGAGCGGGGCAGCGCCGGACAAGTGTGGACACTTTTATGGCCTTAGAACTGTAAATTTATGAACTAATAAACCCCCTTTATAAAAGCCAATCCATTTCTTGCATATTGCATGTTGGAAACTTCAGCAAACCGTAACAGACGGACATCATTTTGGGACTCTCCTCTATGCACCTATGATGGCTTTGAGCATCTGAAGGGATAATACTGGTCTGATCATGTTGTGCTTGCTTAGGTAACTGTCTTTATTTTGGGTTTCATAATGTATTCTCTTCATTTCAAAGGGTTTTAGGAGAAATTGACTCACCTGGCTTTTACAATGAAGACTCAACATAATTGTGTTCTCTTTATTCCACCTTATATCCCATGCTTTAGAATCCTTTAAAGTTCATTATTGTTCCTAGTATAAAATCTAGTGGGAATTATGGATGTAAAAACCTTCCTTCCCTTGAGGACATCATAGGAATAGAAAATTAGTCAGATTAATAAGTATTGTTTGAATTCTTCTTTCACAAGTTACTTTCTACATGTCCCGGACAATTCCTTCCATCTCTTTGAGGCTCAGCTTTGTATTCAGTAAGTTTAGATGGTGGGAATTTCATTCTTCAGGACTCTTTGGCTTACATGTGACAGAAACACAACTCCAATTAATTTAAGTACAGTGGAGGATTTAGAAAACCGAAGGATAGAACTGCATGTGGTCTTGAGACACAACTGTAAATGGAGAACCTGGCAGCATTGGGACTCTATGTTAATTCTCACCTCTTCTAATTTCTCAGTGTAAACTTTTTTTCCCCTCTCTCTTATATTTTCCTCATCTCTGTTCCACATGACTAGAAATGTGGCTGCTTACAGTTAGCTTTCTTTGTTTTTCATGTCACAATTTAGGCCCCCAAAGAATGACTGATTCACTTCTAGATATAGTATTCCCAAGGGCAGGTTCCAATTTTCCAATTTCACATCAGTTGCCCAGGCCTGGACCTATAAGTTTTGGCTAGGAGGACGGGGTCCAGAGAAGGGATTATGATGATGTTGTCTAGGATTTAGTGCCCACTGCTGAGCCAAACAACTGTGGCCATAGGACAGCTTCTATGATAGCCTCATCAATGAGATAAGAAAAACACACAAGGCTTAGGTGAGGTTGCTGGACAGGTAACTCCATGTTTGTCTACTGCAGTTAACTCCTGGCTGAAACATATCAATAGGCCCTTTTTTCTCTTTGTACATAATAAATGAAACAGTGGGAAGTCTACTTTTCTGTATCTTAAAGAAGGTGAGCACTTATAAGGGGAAAAAAGCTATTCCATTAAACACGTATTTTAGAATATATGTTTTATATGCTCAAATTTGTGGTAGGTACAATCTGGTTGGTGTAAAGGCTAATAACATTTAGCTCTAACTAACTGAAGACAATTTTATAAGCACCTTTTATATATATTCCCATGAAAATGGATGCATGTTTTAGTTTTTGGATTCATGTATAGTAGGGAAAGCTTAATAAAAGGAATTGAGATTGAAGGGAGAGCAATTAAATTCTGAATTGTTCTGAATGCAATGAAATAATGATAAGCAAGACTTGGAACCAGGGAAAATAATAGCATTGTATAAGATGAAATTCGGGTGAATTGGATATAGTGGATTATCAGCTAAGAGGTGAAATCAGAGAGAGGAGTTTTTAATGAAAGCTGGAATCTAGTATGAACTTGTAATTTGAGTTTTAGGAGGACCAGACTGTGCTGGATATTTTCTGTTTGCCCCCTCCTCATACCAGTGTATTCTTCCTTCTTCTCTGCATGCCCTGTGCCCTAGGAGTTTGACACCTGCGGACAACATCTCCCAGCTCTCTCCTGACTGGCTTCTGCTTGGGTTCTAGCAATGGTGGTGGACATGCCTGACAGGATGCTAGAAAGAAGGAGGAGAAAAGAGTTAAAATCTTTTATCCTTGCTCCCTCTTTGCTGCATACCTGGAAGTAGCTGCATCATTCTCTATGACAGCTTCTGTGAGGAGGCTCTGCTCTTCCCTATCCCCACCCCCTTGGCCCTGCTCTCCTAGGAGTGGTAACAGCTTCCCACTGTTGCTAATCTATGATGCCTAACCACCTTCCCTTCTTTTTTCCTTAAGCCTGCCCATACTTCTATGTGGAATCCCTTCATTAAATTCTCTTCACTAAAATTTTTGGTGGGTGCATGATTTTTGCTGCTAGTACCCTTATAATTTAAAAGTGAGGAAACTGAGACTAAAAGAGGTTAAATGACTTGCCCAAAGTCACAGATATGGTGGATTTGATTTTGACTTCAAATTCAGCACTCTTTTTACTAAAGGTCAAAATTCAGGCAGAATGAGAAGGAAATCTTTTCTTTTGTGACCGAGTATTAGGGAAGGCTGTTGCTTGGATAAACATGAAGGAAAAGCAGGCTCTTTGAAGAGCCAGTCTGAGACAGCTCTGCCTGGGAAGGAACTGGATTTTGGTTATGAGAAGGATCCCATAAAGAACTACTTCTGCATAAGATGCAGAATCCAGAACCATTCTTTTCCAAATAATTATTTGCATGAATATGATATGTATACAGCAAAGCTTCATACACAAAGTGGCTTTGTGGTACTCAAGGCTGTTGTCATTGTCTTACCAAGGAAGATGGCTTATATGAAAGTTTAATTTCTACAGGCTTCCCAGTAGCAGGAGGAGTGATGGGGAAGAATTATATAATTTTACAAAACAGACACATCATAGATCACAAAAGAGCAAAGAAGAAGACTGTGGTATGTGCACTACTATTTCTGTTCAATGCATTTCTTTCTCTCTGGAGTTTTCCTTGGGTTCAGAGTCATCTGGTATCTGTCCAAGGTGGTTGTTTTAGTTTTTTACTCTTTCTTGCCACAGGGACCATATGTTGTAACTTGGACTTTGTCCTGCCGTTCATGTTACAGCACACGCTGTAAATTCGGTCAACAAACCTTTATTGAACTGAAAGTACTTTGAGCATTGTGTGAAGAGCCCTGAACAAAGTATTTCAATTGGGAAGGGTCAGTGATTAATAGAATAGCTTGTTATCTTTATGGGCCCCTGATCTTTCTCTTCGTCAGCACTGGGTTGGGTGGCAGGAGGTTGTAGACCAAGGGCTGGGAGAGATTCAGACAGTGCTTGAGATGTAGGGCATTAGATGTAAAATCCCAGATGGGTGACACAGGTGAAGACTGTGAGGATAGATACCCAGTAAGAGGAATCAGGAGTGAAACAAAAAGTCATAATTAGCAAGGGTCAGAAATCAGGCAGGGAAGCAGGTTTAGGGCCAGGAAATAAAAAAAGAAACAAAAAGAACCCTCCAGCTCAGGGCTGATGATTCAGGTGGAGTACAGAACCAATAGCAGCATGGTTCCCCTGAGGTTTTGATGAAGATAAGCGCTCCTGACTGGCCCAGGGACTCGGGGACATAGAACAAATTCGATTCTCGGCTTCCCTTAATAACTCTCTTGGCCCCTGCTCAGTTGTAAACAGTGAATGAATGTTGTTCAGAGTCTTTTGGACAGGTCTTGTTTGGAACTCATCTGAACTCTGATCCCAGCTGCTACTCTGTCCCACCCCTTAGAGCAACTTTTCTTTGTGAAATAGCAGACATTTCTGAAGTGGATTATGCCATCACTCACAGTCTAAAAACCATCGAGATAATGGATGTAAAACACTAAGCACCGTGCATGCCATGTAGTAGGTCCTTAATAAATGTTAGTGATGATTATTGTGTGATCAGGTGATGGCCGTTCCATTTTCTGCTCCCTGCCCCATTAGATGCTGCCACATGCTGTTTCAGTCATGTGAGTCAATTGCTTATGGTTCCCATAGACCTACCAATTATTTTAAAAATACATGTGAGATTACATTTTCATTCCAGCACCAGATTCTGAGCTCACTGTGGTTAATCTCTTGTCTTTGGCCTCAGCATATAAATAATACATAAAAATAATTCTAACTTCTTCAGCTAGTTTTAGATCCAATAATGCATGTGTTTCTTCATTCTCAAATCTTTTGAAAAGGCAAGTTTATAATGTTGCTCTACACTAGTCATTATCGATTTTAAGGTTGGAGAGGTGAGCTTCCTCATTACTGCAGAGTTGATGGGAACCTGTCAGATTTCAATCCCCAGATCTTATATGGCACCATCCTCAGAATTTTTTTTTTCCAAAATAGTATCCTAGCATCAAGACAAAGTTCACTTGTCTGAATTTCTGGCATCTTTTTTGGTTTCCTTTAAAAAAGAAAACAATAAGATGACACCATGTAAGAAATCAGACCATCTTCAAGAACAGCTGCTATTTTTACAGATATAATATATGTCCTCATCAATCTCTGCTGTTTCACACCTTATTTCCTTCAGAACACTCAGATAAATGCCATCTGGCCTGAGTGCTTTATTGCACTTTGCTTTCTTCGATTACAGCATGTTGTCTTCGTTAGAAACTCTAATCCCTGTCTTTCCTGTGAAAAGTGTTCTCAGAAATTAGAATTTCACCATCACTTCCTAGAGCCAAGTGCTGCCAAAGAACTAAACAAAAACTGTTCTCTGGGCTTTTGCTCTTATAACCTTATCATTCTCTCCTGACCACCTACAACATCATCCAGCCCTTTATATGCTAAGTCAGTCTGTTGCCTGGCCAAGCTGAATTTCTACTATACAAGCCTGCCTTTTACTCATAGATGTCTTAACTTTCTTCTAGGAGTGGTTCTGCTCAGTCTTCTATTTGTTCTTTTGGACTCA